>NC_136922.1:13710390-14132890 GCF_949752795.1 Hyperoodon ampullatus
AAGGTCAGCTGTAGTTTTCCCTACCCACCCTACCCATGGCATTACCCTTTTGGATTTCTTTCAGAGTAGATTTTACCACCTGGGATTATCTTGTTTACCTATTTATTGTCTGTCTCCCTCCTACGTGGGGCGAGGGCTTTGCCTGCCTTGTTCACCGTTGTATCCTTAGTGCTGTGCCTGGGGCATAGTAGGTGCTCAATAAATATCTGGTGATGAATGAATGAATGCATGAAGGATTAAAAAAATGCACCCTCTGGTCCTGTTGGACATAACGGGTCAGTGCGCTCTTTCTCAGCCCACTTGACACAGAAATCCGTTCCCACTGCTTCACTCTCCTGTTGAAGTCGTCCATGGCCTCCAGTCCACTAGTTAATTCTCATCTCTCTCTGCTCCTCGGCAGCATGTGATAGGATCCATCACTTGATCTGGAAACACCAGGAGGCCATACCCTCCGGCTGTTTCCCCTTCCGCACAGCCCCGGCCTCTGATCCAACCTCTCTCTCCTGTATTCACCTGGGTTGTCCAAGGAAGTGTGTGTCCAAACTCACAACTGTGAATACTAGCCCACAATACCTTTTCTGCAGTTCTGAAATCCAAAAGCCCTAAAACCAAGTTTTTACATAACTTTGGTGCCAAAACTTATCTCATGAGGACACCAGATCCCAACTGACGTGAGGCAGTTTCTAGTCTTTATTTATCAACTGAAGTGTGAACATTATAACTTGTTGTAGACATACCTGTGTGTTTGATTACAGGTGATGGCTCAGATCTCAATGGGCGCGTTAATTGATTATCTTTCTAAAATCTGAATAGAGCTGAATTCTGAAACCCATCTGCCCCGAAGGGGGTTGCATATGGTCCTGCACCATCTGGTCACCGATGACGCGCGCAGAAGCAGCTCTGGCCACCCCTACCCCACGCTCATCCAGCCCCTGCCTGCTTGACTCTCAAGGGTCTGAAAGGTGAAGCTTGCAACCTGCACTCAGCGTGTCCAAAACAGAACTCCTGACTTCTCTCCTTCCCACAGGTTCACCGGTCTCAGTTATGCCCCCATCACGCACCCCAGCTGCTTGGACCAAGAAACTAAGAATCATCCTGAATCTCCCTCTCCACCCCGCCGTCCTGCCTTTAATGACTCAGGAGGTAGGGTCAGCTCCAAGGTATCCTGGATGTGCCCACTGCCAACCACATTCACCGCTACCCCCAGGGTAAGCCTCCCTGCTGGCTTCCCTTCCACCCTGACACCACTAGAGCTGATTCTCCACAGAGCAGACAGAGCTTTAAAAAACTGAAGTCAGATCAAGTCATTCCCTTGATTACAACCCTCCAAAGGCTTCTCTGAACACTAGAATAAAACCTTAACTCCTGCATAACCTACAAGGCGCTCCACGGCTGGGCTCCTGTCTCGCACTCGGACCTTACCTCCTATTACACTCCATCTGACTCAGTTTCCTCCAGCCATGTAGCTGCCCTCCTTCGCTGCCCCAGGGCCTTTGCACCTGCTGATCCCGCTCCCCCAGACTCTTACCTGTTTCTCTCCTCACGTCATTCAGTTCTCTGACCAAATATCATCCCCTGCCACTCACAGCCCATCATTCACTCTCCTGCATTATCTTTGGTTTACTGACTCTGCCCCTAGTAGACTGTAAGGTCCATAAGGCTGGGAGTTTTGCAGTTTTGTGAGCCACTGACTCCCCTGTATTTAAGGCATAGCCTGGCACATACTACATGATCAATAAATACCTGTTGAATAGAAGAATGAATAAATGTGCATACTGTATACCATCTGGAAAATAAAGAATATAATGAAGATAATAAAATCATCCCTAGAATCCCACTGCATAGATACAAACTGATCCATACACAAGTATGTGTGTTTAACAAAAAAAAAATAACCAACATAATTGGTAATGTTCTACACATCCTGATAGGGATTTGAGTATGCATTTGCCAAAATTCAATAACTGTACACTTAAGGTTTGTATATTTCATTGTATGCAAATTTTCCCTCCAATGAAAAAAATTATAAACAAATACTGAACACTAGTTAATGGTATGCATGCCGAAGTACTGACAGGAACGTGTACTGATGTCTGCAACTTACTTTAAAATGCATAAAAAAATAAGATGGCTTATTGAATGAACAGAAGGAAGATAGATAGATATGTATCTATCATATATCAAATATATATTTATCATATATACGATAAAGCAAATATAATAAAATGTTAACGGTAGAACTAGTAGTAGTTCTAAGGGAGAGTTCTCTGCGAAATTCTTTCAATTAGGCTGTATGTTTGAAAATTTTCATAATAAAATGTTGGGAAAAAATAATTCGGGAACATACTGATTACAGTTTGTATCCTCCGTGGTTCACTGAATATTTGATTGTATTTTCCCGTATCATCACTGTCTTTGAAAGCATGGTTTCAAATGGCTGTGCAGGATGCCCCTGGATAGATGAACCACAACTTACTGAGCCAGTCTCCTATCTTTGGAAACGGAGACCATCTTCAGTTTTTAACTTTTGTCAATAATAGAGTAATGAAAATCCTTGTCTATACATCTGCGTGCATAAGTATGTTTATTTACTCATTGTACACTCCCAGAGGCGCAATCACTAGGGTCAAATGTCCTAACATTTTAGAATCCTCATACATATATGCTGCTCACTGCCTTCTTGAAAGGTAGCCATTGAATAGGGATATTCTTATTCTCTGGTGAGTCTGTAGATTTCTTAAGGCAGAGGAACTGTTCTACTCTGTGCCTACCACTAAGCCTAGCACCATGTAGGCACGGGGGAAAATATCTCAGATTACATCAAAAGAACATATGACCAGAACTAATTCTGCTGTATGTTGGAGAAAAACGGTGAAAGATACTCTTCTTTATGGGAAATCTGAGGCTGCCTGGCGAGGAAAGGGCTTCAGACAGAAGGCAAGGACTGAGGTCTGCCTGAGACCCATGATGTCACCAGGAACCTAAGACCAAGTGTTCCGGGGTTAAAGGAAGTCTCTGGGACTCACTGAAGAAATTATGGTTCAAACAATGGAACGTTCTGTGGCCTTTAAACAGAGTGAGTCCAAGCCATATGAACTCTGGTGGGAAGATGATTAGGCTGGATGCTAAGGGGAGCAGTGAGCAAGATGCAGAATAGAGGGAGGGGCCGCACCCTCAGGGCTGTGCGGGCCGGGGGAGGTTGACTTCTTTACTCCATGCCCCTCTGGACAGTGGGTTGTTGTTGGCTTTTTAAACAATTATAACTTTCAAAAAAAGGTAGTTCCCAGAGGTAAGGGGGATGAAGTTGGTGGGGACTGTTCTTTGAGGCCACTATTTGGATTGAGTATGTCAGTGTTCTGGCTAAGCCTTCACTATACTAGGATTTCAGTCTTAAAATTTACCAGAGCAGAAGTCCTCACCTTACAAACTGGTTTTGTTCCCCAAGTTCATTTGTAAGTTCTTGTTTGGAACTTGGGATATATTTCCCTCTAAGATGGAGGCAGTTTCTATTCTGGTGGGCAAGATCTTTTCTGGCCATTCATGAAATCAAAATAGATATGATTTTCATAAAGGGCAGTAAAACACTATTGACAGAGATCATGACGGGGACTTTCACAGGACTGGTGACAGAGGCTATAATTTTTCTTAAAAAAAAAACTTTCTAGGGAAGTCTGGCTAGTGGTACCCTTATTTCTCCACCCCCCTTTTTATTTCTATTAAAGAGGGAAGAATAGCAGCTTAAAGAAAAAAACCCTCAGAACTTTCCTTAGTAACTGGCTAAGGGATGAAAGTGGGAGAGGAAAGAGGTCTTAAATAAATGTGTGAGAAGAAGATCCTTCTGAGGTGATGTGATCCAGTGAGCAAGGGGCCAAGGGGAGGAGGGGCCCGCATGGGCCGCACCCCCAGAATAAAGCAGAAGAAAGGCAGTGACACCAAGAGAAGCAGAGCCCAGACCTGTGGGGCCTGAGGAGGAGGAGTGCGGGATGAGGCCTCAGAGATGAAGCCCACAGGGAACTTGAACCCTCCCGTGAAGGGAATGTGTCTACGGCACAGGCCTCAAGGGCAGCAAAGAAATATTCTTGAGCCTCATGTATATCAACAGAAATGCGAAACTTCCAATGGTCTGGAACTGCAGTAGGTCCCAATCCCACAAGCACTGCCCTTGGACCACTAATCAGTTTGCAGATGACAGTGACAACAGGGCAAATGATTGCCAGTCAATAATGTACGTTTCTATCACACGGAAGAGATAATATATTTAGCTGAAAGTCCTATTCTACCAGGAGGACATGAAGTCCCCGCATCACACAAGAGCTGCAGGGTCACTCAAACGACCAAAAATGATCTGAGGACCAGAAAAACAACTTAAGAAATAAGATGAATGTGTTAAAAGCCCAGGAGAAAGCAATAAGGAAGAAAAACAGGATGCCAGTATTTAAATGCTATGGCAATGAGGCCCCCTGTGCATGGCGGAGGGTGATACTTCCAGAGATGAGGTGAAGGAAAAGTGAATTACCCAGTGACAGATGGCAAACACAGGCAGGTGGCATAAGGATCTGCAACAGAAAGTGCTTCACTAAGGGAAGGCGGTACCTACCACACCTCTGCCGCCTCCACACCAGGCCCTGAACAGATACTCGAAGAATATCTGTGGATTTGAGGTTATCTTGGAGGCATTCATCAGACCACGGACTGGCCTTCTTCTGATTACCCCCTATTTCCTCAGATCTACAATGTCGTACTTTATGTACTGGTAAGAAAAAACCGACTGATCAGTTAAACTATGACACAGCATGAATTTTAAGACGCATCTCAGCTCTAGAGATGTTAGAATTGTGAAACTAGTGGGCATCTTAGAAGCATGAAAGATGGTAGATTGAAAAGATACTACCTGTTTGGGGAAGGGTGCACGAAACTATGACAACACGTCTCCCTGCCTCCCCCAGACCCCTCTCACCAGCACCCACGAGAGGAGGGCCTGGCATGTAGCTCCATAAGATGCGGGGAAAGCTGAGAAGCAGGTAGATGCATGGAAGAGGGATCCACAGATGAAAGGAGGCCCAGGGATATAACGACTCCCTGTCGACCTGATTTACAGCCTCCGTGGAAGGTGAACTCGGCCACGGCGCACCGGTCTCCGGCCACTCGTCTCTGGCCACCCTTCTCCGCTCACACCGTGAGCCCAATGGCAAGCATGCAGCTTCTGTGGGACCAATGGTGGGCGCGCCAGGCCCCGGGGGACGTGTGCCAAGTGCTTGCCTTCCTTGTGAATGCACATGGCACCCAAGCATCCTCTCATTCTCTCGCTATGGTGCAGGTCCTAAAAGCAGGGGTCGGGCTGCACAGGAAATGTGTTTGCAAAGAATGAACCAAGTCTTCTCCCTCAGAAAATAGGCTCCCTCCAGCCTCCTTCAAGGGAGTTGGAAAGGAACGCTGCCCATTTGCAAATCAATAACTTACAGTGGCTGTGTAGACAATAAAGCACAAAATGTGATGCTGGAGGCCCATAATGGCTCAGTGTTCAAACACAATCCTGCCCTCCAAGTAGCAGACGAGGATCCACACAGGCCTCCTGGCTGCGTCTGCCTGCTGCCGCACCGAGGGCTGGCGGTCTGTCTGCCTTTCTTTCTTTCTTCTTTTTTTTAAGGGGGCGTTGGAAAATCAGAAGGCTACAGCTGAGACAGCTGCCAGGAGCCAACGACTCTCGACATTTTACCACTTCCTCCTTTTCACAGCTATTTGCATGAGGGTTGTTAGGAAAACACCTATTCCAGAAGGGAGACAATTTAATGGAAAAAGCATCTCAATCATTCACTTTCAGCCAGAATCTCACAGACTCAGAGGCACTTGACAGGATCCTTGGAAATCAGGAGAAACAGCTGCCATGCAGGCCACACCCCCAGGGATTTCAGCCTTTTGGTACCAGGGGAGTAGCCCATGCGGAAAGATCTGTTAGATTCTGTGAGACCCGGGCAGGAACAGCAGCTGGGAGACCAGGTAATAAAACTGATCTCCACCCCGCCTGGATCAGCCCCTGTTTAATCTGCAGACAATAAAAAGGGCCTGGGGCCGGTGACAATTTTCCCCTGAAGGTTCCACATCCTTCTAATTACTCTCTGAGTCTGGCACCGGAGCAAGAGCCCTGGGCCATACAGCGATGACCTGGACTCCTGAATCCATGGGGACCAAGCCAGCTGGGTCTCTGGGAATTCAGGGGTGAGCCACTATCAACCCACTTGCCCCATCTGAAGGGTTAGCGGGGACACGGCACTGCTTCCTATCCATTCGTGCGAGAGAGCCTCTGAGGAACCCAGCTCACTCTCAGCAGAAAAGCAAAGGAATCCATTTCCTCATGAAGGGTAATCCCTGCTCAAACATGCATTCCTCACATTAGACAAAATCGCTGAAGCACTCTTTGAATTGCCCAACTTTAGGGAGAGCCAGCCCCAGCGGGAGGCACCCCTGCAAAGCAGCAACCAAATGAGCCAACAACATCTGACACATTCGGCTGTGGGTGTTCTAGATACAGATGCAGAGGTTTTTTGCCTTTTGCAAGGGCCAAATGGCATGCTCTTATGGGCAGTGGCTCAGCTGAGAGAGGTTTCTAGGAAGCTGTTGCTGCTGCATGAAAGGAAGGAAGGAAGGAAGGAAGGAAAAGAAAGAAAGAGAAAGAAAGAAAGAAAAGAAAAGAAAAGAAAGGAAGGAAGGAAGGAAGGAAGGAAGGAAGGGAAAGAAAGAAAGAAAGAAAGAAAGAAAGAAAAGGAAAAATGAAGCCTCTGGGTTTTGTGCACTTACAATGAATATCAAAACGTGAACCTAGGGCTTCCCTGGTGGCGCAGTGGTTGAGAGTCCGCCTGCCGATTCAGGGGACACGGGTTCGTGCCCCGGTCCGGGAAGATCCCACATGCCGTGGAGCGGCTGGGCCCGTGAGCCATGGCCGCTGAGCCTGCACGTCCGGAGCCTGTGCTCCGCAACGGGAGAGGCCACAACAGTGAGAGGCCTGTGTACCAAAAACAAAATAAATAAAGATCTTTCCTCAAAAGTTAAAAAAAAACAAAACACGTGACCCTAGAAGATGGTCGCCTGGTGGCCTGGCATCTCTCCTTGGCCTAAGCACTCCAAATCTAACATGGGGATTTCCGAGCCTCGGTCCAACACACTCTTCACCGGACCTCACTTCCAATTTGTAGGGCACATGGGTATAATTGCTGGCAGCTTCTGCATTTGGACTGGGTTCCAGACGGTACCTGATTAGCACGTTATGAGTCTGTTTTGGCCAGTTGGCCTATATCGGACGGTCCATCTGGGGCATTCGTCAGTTCAAGCAAAGGGCAGAAGGAGATGAGTCTTTTTCCCTCCCCCGCCCCGATCTCAGCATCCCCAGAAGACAGGGAAGAGCTTCAGTACCCCACGGGGGGCTGGCAGCCTTAGGTCCAGTCCTGCGCGCAGGACAGACAACATTGACGTGTCTTCATGCCCTCCTTGCACTCAGACAGCCTGTGAACACCCGTGGAAAAATACACCTATTGAGCACCTACCACGTGCCAGGCACGGGAAAGAAGAATGGACATGAGACACGGGCCCCGTCTTAAAGGAACCCAGAGCCTGCAGGGGAGAAAAGGTGAATAAGAAACAACGATAAGATAGGACAGATGCGGTAACACAGCCACCTGAAATGTGCTAGGAAACAGACGATGGAGGACTCGGTTAATCACGCATGTGGCTGGGGGCCGGAGGGGTCTGAGCAGAGTGACAATCAGCTCTGAATTTTGGAAAAATGATTCCGGAAATGGTAAGACTAGACTGCGGAGAGGCAGTGACTAGGAGGGAGACGGGTTAGGAGGCTGCTGTGAAGGTTCTAGAGAATGAGGGCGTGCACCAGGGCTGCCGCTGTGGGGGCGAAGAGGAGGAGCCAGAGCAGGAGCACTTCCGGCTGCAGGCAGGAGGGGAGAGAAGCCTGCCTGGGCCTGCGTGCGCACGGCTGGGTTAGAAAGCCTGCGGCACTGAATGTCTCCATCCAGCCTGTCGACATACCAGCCCTCTCTGCCGCATTTTCTGAACTTCCTTGATCCTCAGATTCACCTCTGCTAGAATCTGAGCAACATGCTGGCTTCCAGCTGTACCTTTTCTATCTTCTCCAGATCACGCATCCCGCAGCCCCGCCCCCAACAGCTTCCAAACCTCCCACCCACCCAAGTGTCTAAGGTGGTGTCATGGAGCCTCCCTGTCCTTCTCTGCATCTCCAGGGGCTCCAGAACCAGCAGCCCCAAGAAGGAAATGGGGTGTACTCCCTGCTTGATCCTCTGCATGGGCCCCTTTCCAAATACAAACCACAAATAACGGGCTGGAGATGAGGACCCAGGGTGACCTGCTGCAGCTGGTAGCAGGAGTTCCAGGATCCACCTGGTCTACCTCTACCCCCCGAGTCTGGCCCCGTGGAGTAAGGTCAATCTTGGGAGTCTTCCCCGAAACTCTTCTGGGACATTTTTCTGTGACCAGAGAAATCTGGACATGAGGTGACAATCCTAATTTCTTTGGTGAAGTCCAGAAGAAATGCACTGAGGGGGGGACTAGGATAGATCGCTGGGCCAGAGGAGACCCAGGTATTTTTCCTGTAACTCTAATTGCTAATATCTAAGGCAGGAGTAACTCTGGAGCTGCCTGTACTGGATAGTGTTTACGGTCATAAGAGGATTTCCCCGTGTATAACTGCATTAGATCCCTACGACAGCATGGGAGGTAGAGGGGTTACCAACTCCTAGGAGGAGAGCATGAGAGCACAGATTCAGTGGCAGATGCCTGGGTTGGAACCTGGCTCTGCCATTCACTGACTCTCTGACTCTGGACAAGTATTCCACTTCCTCATGCCTCAGTTTCTCTGGATGGGAAATGGGACTACTACTAATGACTAGCACAGAGTGAGCATTTTATAAGCATTTGTTAAAGAAAGTTCTCCACTTCAGAGATGACTTAAACACAGTGCTGACAGGCTGAGGAACTTGCCTGAGGCTGCCAGGCTGGAATGTGAGGTAGAGAATTAGAATTCTTTGGCTCCTAGGCCATGCTCTTCATGCTGCGTCAAGCTACTCTGGGAAGCCCCTACTCTCCGGCAAGCTCCTTAGCCTTCCTGCGAAAGGGCCTTTACAAGGAATACAATGTACATCATCATCCTACAGCGATAACTATTAAAGTAGAGGGTATCTTTTTTTTGAAGGGTATTATTGAGATAAAATTCATGTAACATAAAATTTATCATTTTAACCACTTTAAGTATACGATTCAGTGGTTTTTAGTATATTCGCAATGTTGTGCAATCATTACCGTATCTAATTCCAGAATATTCACCACCCCAAAAAGAAACCCTGTACTTCCCCATTCCCCTTACACCCCAGCCCATGACAACCATTATCTACTTTCTGTCTCTAAGTTTACTGTGGACATTTCATATAAATGAAATCATATTATATGTGGCCCTTTGCTTCTGGCTTCTTTCACTTAGCATAACATTTTCAAGGTTCATCCATGTTGTAATGTGTCAGTACATCATTCCCTTTCATGGCTGAATAGTATTCCATTGTAGGATATACCACCTTCTGTTGACCCATTCATCAGTTGGTGGGCATTGGGGTTATTCCCACCTTTTGGCTATTGTGAACAGTGTTTCTGTGAACACTGGTGTATAAGTTTTTGTGTGCACTTGGGTATATACCTAGGAGTGGAATTGCTAGATCATATGGTAACACTATCTTTAAGCTTTTCAAGGAACAAACTGCTTTCCACAGTGGCTTATGCCGTTTTACATTCCCACCAGCAATCTACAAGGGTTTCAATTTCTCCACATCCTGGCCAACCCTTGTAATTTTCCTTTTCTCACTCTCCCCCAAATATATATATTCTAGTCATCCTAGTGATGTGATGTGATATCTCATTGCAGTTTTGATTTGCATTTCCCTAGCGATTAATGATGTTGGGCATTTTTTTTATGTGCAGTACATTTTTATGTTCTTGATATTGTGGTAACTGATATAAAAGATATGAAGTCTTGGGCCCCTTTTCTTAGATGAAGAGGTGGGCTTGGTGGATGTGTACAAAGCTGACCCACATGCAGATGGCAGCAGGGAAAACTAACACCCAACACACAGGTTCCTATGTGCAGCAAGCAATTGGTGGCCTCTAGGGGTAAGGAGGGATCTGGAACTTTGCACGGGCCCACAAAAGCTTTCACATCCATCATGGGCCCATCCTGCTCCGTTCCTCTCGCTGATTACTGGGGCACATCTGGTTTTGTGGGCCTTCTTGACTGCCTCCACCTTTAGAATGGCAGCCCAACTTCCTCCAAGGGCCTGAAGGTGGGATTAGCAAGAGGCTCGGAGATGCTCAGCTGGTAAACCAGTCGCAGGCCTGAGCAAAGCTGGGGAGCTAAGGAAATGTCACATGACAGATACATCTCAGAAGCTAAGGGAGCAGACAGCCTGAAACGCCAGCCAAAGTCCGGGCCAGGCACCTACTGAAGCAAAACCCTCCTGTGGTACAGGGGCAGCAAAGTGGGTTGACTGATACACGAGCGCTGTGAGTTTTGAGCCAGTCTGCCAAAAGCAAAGGCAGACTGCAGCTGGGCACGGACGTTCCTGAAAACAGGCCACTGGCCACCATGGTGAAGGATGGTTACCGCAAATATGGGTGTCCCTGGCCCCATGTTGTCTCTTCTTTTCAATGGTCTTCTGGCCATTTCATCATTTTCCAGGGCCTTCTCCAGAAACAAGAGAGAAGACACCAGTGCGTGCTCCAGCAGCTCCTGCAGATAGGTATAGCTAAGGGAGTCAGGCTGAAGTCAGTGGACCCCTGCTCTATATACTATTGTGCGATAAACTGCCCCAGTATTAGTGGCTTAGAACCACTAATTCTCTCATGGGTTTGTGGATTGAGTGGACTCAGCTGAGCAGTTTTTCCTTAGCACCAGATGTCAGCTGAGGCTGTCATCAAATGAAGGACCTACTGGACTGGATGCCCCAGAGGGCTCATTTACAGCTGGTACATACTGCTGGTCATCATCTGGAAGCTCAGCTAGGGATGTCCACTGGAGCACCTACACCCCAAAGGGCCTTGGCTTCTTGCAGCATGGCAACTGGGTTCTAAGAGGGAGTGTCCCAACAGTGAATGTTCCAAGAAACTCAGGCAGAAGTTGTAAGGCTCCTATGACCTAGCTTCAGCTGTCACATGGTGTCACTTCTGTTGGTCAAAAGTGAGTCACAGGGAACCCTTCCCACCTTCATGAGGCCAGTATTAACCTCCCAGACAAAGATATCATAAGAAAAGAAAACCACAGATCAAATCCCTTATGAATACAGATGTATAAATCCTCAACAAAATACGAGCAAATTCAGCAACATATAAAAAGATTATACACCATGAACCAGTGGAATTCATCCCAAGAATACGAGAGCAGTTCAATATATGAAAAGCTACCTCTGTAATACACATTAATAGAATAAAGAACAAAACCACATGACCATCTCAGTGGATGGAGAGAAAGCATTTGGCGAAATCCAACACCCTTTCAGGATAAAAACACTCAATAAAGTAGGAATAAAAGAAACTTCCTCAACTTAAGGGTATTTATAAAAAGCCCACAGCTAATATCACACTTAATGGTGAAAGACTGAAAGCTTTCTCTCCAAGGTCAGGAACAAGACAAGGATGTCCACTCTTGTCATTTCTATTCAGTATTGTACTAGAGGTTCTAGCCAGGACAATCAGGTAAGAAAGAGAAATAAAAGGCATCAGATTGGAAAGGAAAAAGTGGGAGGGAGGGAGACGCAAGAGGGAAGGGATATGGAAACAGATGTATATGTATAACTGATTCACTTTGTTATAAAGCAGAAACTAACACACCATTGTGAAGCAATTATAATCCAATAAAGTTGTAAGAAAAAAAAAGAAAAGAAAATCCTAAAGAATACACACACACATACACACCCCACACAACTATTAGAACAAAAAGTTTAGCTAGTTGCAAGATAAAAGAACAGTATAAAAGAATCAACTGTATTTCTATATTCTAGCAATGAACAATCTGAAAATGAAATAAACAATTCCATTTTCATCAGTATTGAAAAAACAAAATACGAATAAATTTAGCCAAAGAAGTACAAAAACTTGTACACTGAAAACTACAAACAATGTAACTGACAGAAATTAGACCTAAATACATGGAAAGACATCTTGTATTCCTGTACTGGAAAACTTGACATTGTAAAAATAACCGTACTTACTAAACTGATCTACAGATTCAACACAATCCCTATAAGCATTCTATCTACCTTTTTGCAGAAATTAACAAGCTGCTCCTAAAATTCACATGGCAATGCAAGGGACCCATACTGGTTCAAGCTGAAACAATCTTGAAAAAGTGCAAAGTTGGAGGATTCATATGTCCTAGTTTCAAAACTTATTACAGTAATCAAGATAGTGTGGCACAGGCATAAGGATAGACGTATAGATCAGTGGGATAGAACTGAGAGTCCAGAAATAAGCACTTACATCTATGGTCAGTGGATTTTTAATAAGAGTTCCAAGACAATTCAAAGGGGGAAAAATAGTCTTTTCAACAAATGGTGCTGGGACAACTAGATAACCACATGAAAAAGAATGACTTTAGGCCCCTACTTCACACCATATACCAAAGGAAAAAAAAAAAAAAAAAAAAAAAACCTCAAAATAGATCAGAGATCTAAACGTAGGAG
Source organism: Hyperoodon ampullatus (assembly GCF_949752795.1). Taxonomy (NCBI): domain Eukaryota; kingdom Metazoa; phylum Chordata; class Mammalia; order Artiodactyla; family Ziphiidae; genus Hyperoodon; species Hyperoodon ampullatus. The sequence continues at coordinate 13,723,134 of NC_136922.1, forward strand.
CTAAAACCATAAAACTCTTAGAAGAAAACATAAGAGTAAATCTTTGTGACCTTAGATTAGATAACCGTTTCTTAGATATGACACCAAAAGCAAAAGCAACAAAAGAAATATTTGATAAACATGACATGATAAAAATTAAAAGCTTGTAAACTATTTAACTTCTTTATTTTTATTTTATTGGCCACACGGCACAGTTTGTGGGATCTTAGTTCCCTGACCAGGGATTGAACCCAGGCCATGGCAGTAAAAGTGCAGAGTCCTAACCACCGGATGGCCAGGGAACTCCCTAAAAGCTTTTGTGCTTAAAAGTATACCATCAAGAAAGCAAAAAGACAACTCATAGGATGGGAAAAAATATTTGTAAATCATATATCTGATAAGGGACTTCTATCAAGAATATATTAAGAACTCTTACAACTTCATTAAAAAAAACCACCTAATTAAAGACTGGGCAAAAAATTTTTTCAACATTTCTCCAAAAAAGATTGCCAACTTGTGCCAATAAGCACATTAAAAGATGCTCAACATTACTAGTCATCAAGGAAATGCAAATCAAAACAACAACGTGATGTTGCTTCACACCCACTAGCATGGCTATAATAAAAAAAAGACAGACAATAACAAATGTTGGCAAGGATATAGAGAAATTGGAACCCTCATGCATTGCTAGTGGGAAGATAAAATGATCCAGCTGCTTTGGAAAATAACTTGGCAGTTCCTCAAAAAGTTAAGCACAGAGATACCATATAATCCAGCAATTCCACTCTTAGATATATACCCAAAAGAAGTGAAAAAATATGTCCACACAAAAACTTGTACACAATTTCAAAGCAGCACCATCTACGATAGCCAGAAGATGTTAAGAAAACCATCAACTGGGCTTCCCTGGTGGCACAGTGGTTGAGAGTCCGCCTGCCGATGCAGGGGACACGGGTTCGTGCCCCGGTCCGGGAAGATCCCACATGACGCAGAGCGGCTGGGCCCGTGAGCCATGGCCGCTGAGCCTGCGCGTCCGGAGCCCGTGCTCTGCGGTGGGAGAGGCCTTAGTGGTGAGAGGCCCGCGCGTACCGCAAAACAAACAAACAAACAAACAAAACCATCAACTGATAAATGGATAAACAGAATGGGGTATATTCATACAATGAAATACTATTAAGCTATACAAAGGAATGAAGTCCTGATTCATGGGACAACATGGACGAACCTTAAAAGCATTATGCTTAGTGAAACAAGACAGATACAAAGGGCCACAAATTGTACAACTCCGTTTATATGAAATGTCTAGAATAAGCAAATCCATAAAGACACAAAGCAGTGTGGCGGTTGTCAGGGGCTGGGGGGAGGAGGGAATGGTGAGTGACTGCTAAGGGGGATGAGGTTTCTTTTTGTGGTAATTAAAATGTTCAGGAATTAGGTAGTAGCATTGTTTGCATAATTTTGTGAATATGCCAAAAACATGGAATGACACACTTGAAGGGGTGAATTTTACAGTATTATGAATTATATCTTGATAAAGCTATTATTAACACACACACACACGAATCACAGGGTCAACCAAGTGCAGCAGAGAGCGGACTACACGGGAAGGCACATTCACTCTAAGGGCATCTTTTTTTTTTTTTTTTTTCTGTATGTGGGCCTCTCACTGTTGTGGCCTCTCCCATTGCGGAGCACAGGCCCCAGACGTGCAGGCTCAGCGGCCATGGCTCACGGGCCCAGCCACTCTGCGGCATGTGGGATCTTCCCGGACCAGGGCACGAACCCACGTCCCCTGCATCAGCAGACGGACTCTCAACCACTACGCCACCAGGGAAGCCCTGAAAGGGCATCTTTAAAGACCAGTTATCACATACTCTCCAACTTGCTACTCTTTGTGGAAGTAGCTGAGGAAGTCCTGACTCGTAAAAGTATGGTTTACCCTGAGAATGAGAGCTAGCTTGGTAGAACAGAAAGCCTGGGTAGCAGAGATGGGCAGATCCAGGTTCAACTCCTGACTGCCACTCAGCTGTGTAAGCTCAAGCGAGGTACTTAATTCTTCTCTGCCCCAGTTTGCTCAGCTCTGCAGGATGATAGGATTAAAAGGCTAATACATGCAAAGTACCTGTTAAATAATAGTTGTTCAGTAAGTGATAGCTCTTATTCTTAGTTCTGTCTTGTCAGCATAATTATTAACACTGGTGGCTCTTGCCAGCATTCAGAAACACCTACCATGTGGCTTGGGAATTACCTGGGAATTTCTATTTCCCTAGCTATTTGGTTCTCCAGGCTAGATCAGAGAGTCACACAAGTTTGGATCTATAAGATTTCCTAAAAATCATATGATTCACATATAAATAACAGAGATGGTAAATTAGCTTTAATATATATACAGAGGTCTTACAAATCAATAAGAAAATGATTAAGAGCCCAGTAGAAAACTAAGCAAAGACTATGAAAAAACAAATCATACAAGTACGCGAGTGGATAAGCATTCCTCTTCCAAACATTTATACTATGGAAATAATCATGAGCGCATGCAAAAATTTAGCTACAAGGATATTCATTTATTGATTGCAATATTATTTTTAATAATGATAGGCTAATCTTTCTTTAATTTTTTCTTGGTGTATATTTTCCACAATGATCCTGTACCACTTCTGTTTTTTTTTTTTTTTGCGGTACGCGGGCCTCTCACTGTTGTGGCCTCTCCCGTTGCGGAGCACAGGCTCCGGACGCGCAGGCTCCGCGGCCATGGCTCACGGGCCCAGCCGCTCCGCGGCATGTGGGATCTTCCCGGACCGGGGCACGAACCCGCGTCCCCTGCATCGGCAGGCGGACTCTCAACCACTGCGCCACCAGGGAAGCCCCCTGTACCACTTTTACATCAAGAAAAGAATTCTTTTAATAAATTTACTCATAAAGGCCCCAAACCCTCCACGAATGGCCACTCAGTGTGCCCAGCCTAGAGCATTCAGCCCCTCAGCTGGCAGACGATCCCCTCTGCCCCCTTCCAGTCCCTTCCTCCTGCAGCCCAGAGGGCGTCCTCAGGGCCGGCCTGCTGCTTCCTGCTCCTCTGCGGCTCCTCCCCCGGCACTAATCGTCCGCTCAGAGAATCACGTGATCTCTCAGCACCTCCATTCCGCCCCCTGCAGGCCTGCCGCCCCTCCAGCCCCCAGAGCCCAGCACTACAGAGGAACACTCTGCTGAAGTTGGTGGCACCATTATTACCAGTCGACTGTTAGCCGCTACAGGGCCTGGCGGTGTGTGATCCCGCTTCCCTGCCAAAGAGGGGGGAGCCTCCCCGACACACCAGCACCGCCCAGAGGCCTGTCTCCACCTGGTGATGTGCAGGTAGGACCAGAGGGCCCTGCAGAAAGGAGGCAGCTGAGCCAGACCCCTCTGACCCACCTGAGACACGCCACCAAGTTTTAAGGGCAAGAGGGCAAGGCTGGGGCTTCCCTGGTGGCGCAGTGGTTGAGAGTCCGCCTGCCGATGCAGGGGACACGGGTTCGTGCCCCGGTCCGGGAAGATCCCACATGCCGCGGAGCGGCTGGGCCCGTGAGCCATGGCCGCGGAGCCTGCGCGTCCGGAGCCTGTGCTCCGCAATGGGAGAGGCCACAGCAGTGAGAGGCCCGCGTACCGCAAAAAAAAAAAAAAAAAAAAAAAATTAGGGCAAGGCTGCTTGTCCCCCAGAATCTCCACCAAGCACTGGGGTCAGGAGCCCGCTGGGAGAGGCGCTGGTCTGTGGGTCACAGGAAGCAGCCTCTCCCACTGGGTGGGGGCGCTCTGCGGTTCTCAGCCCTGCTGAGGTGTGCGGTCGTTTGCCTGCTCTCGTCACGGTCCCCTCCTCCCGAAAGTGCTGCATGCACATTTTCTCCCTAAGTGAGGCTGACACACACACTGGTTCCCTGAGGGTGTTCAGGTCCCAGGATAACAGTGAGCGCTCCGGAGTCTGCGGTCACTTCCCCTCACACCTTCCCTTCTAAACTTGCAAGGAGACCAAACCTAGCCACTCCTTCCTCCTCTCTGCCCCTACACTTTAAACTGAGTCATCCTGACCGAGAAGGCAAATTCACACATACTGTCACATGCTGGGGCTACACCAAGAGCTTTCAGTGTTTTGTAAACTTTCATGCTTTATCTCAAAAATTAATGGAAATTTTGCTTTATATTCTATGTTTGCCCTACTATATTTCATTAATTCTAAGCTGTCCTTTCCCCCCACACACTGTAACATCTTTAAAATTCGGGTGGATTCTTAGCATCTATAGTGGCTGCAGTTTAAGTGGCAGGTTTTTTTTTTTCCCCTATGAAATATAATGATAAAAAAGTAATACTTTCCCCTAGCAATCTTGGAGTAGAACTGGTGTTCTGAAAGATGTGCCAGGTTTGCACACTGCCGGCTCCTTGCTTAGGGCCCCACTTCAAGGGCCATTTCTAGATGGTGTTTCCTTATGCTATGAAGTCCAGCAGCATCCAGAACACAGCCCCCTGCCAAGGCATGTGCCTCATTCTGAACGACGCCCCGTAGCCCCTACTCTCGGAAATACTCAATGGCAACAGAAGGAGATGTTTACTGAGCATTTATGACGCGCTGTGAGTTGAGCTCAGTGCTGCAAGTTCCCTTCATTCAATCTTCCCAACAACCCTATGAGGTTCCTGTAATCATCCCATTTTACAGATGGGAAAATGAGACTCTGAGGGGTGATGTGACTTCCCAGGACTGCACCGAACCCAGGTCTCACTCCAGAGGCCTAGCACTGACCCCTAAGCTTCCAGATATGCAGTCACAGAACAAACATAGGACTTCTGCTGTCGAACATTCCAGAACCACTCGGGACCCACGCGGCCTGCCCTCATCGGCCTGCAGAAGAGCCCCTCTCAGGGCCTCCCCTCCTGGCTCGCCAGTCTCTGTACACGCCCTCCCCAGGAGCCCTGGTGGGCAGGGTGAGCTGGGGGACCAGATAAAGTCGGCGCCCAGAGAGAAGGAAAGTCGCTATCGAAAGAGGCAGAAAGTGGGTCTCGGCCCGCAGACACTTCAGTTCTTCCTCCTTCCTGTTGCCGCCTTCCTCCTGACCCATCTCTCCACCTAGAAGCTTCCAAACTTACCTTCCCACAATACCTCCCTCCCTTCGCTCTCAAATTCTGGCCCATTTTTGCTCACCCTACAATTCCTGCACAACCCAGCAGTTAACTGTGGAAGCTGCCGGACTTCTTAGACCCGCCCCCTCTGCCAGGCAGCAGTGACAGCTGCCATTTCCTGACTGTCAACCGTGTGCCAGCTCTTGAGTTATCCCTAACCCTCCTTAGGACCAAGACTATAGCCTTAAATGAGCGAGCTGAGGCACAGAGAGGTAAGGTTAACTTGCCCAAAGTCACACAGCAAGCAGGTGGTGAGGCCAAGATGTAATCTAAGATCTGCCTGCAAAGTCTGTTCTTCCTTCTCCACCAACAAGGTCCTCTACCAGTATCAACTAAACGCAGACCTGAGATTCAAAGGTGGCTTCTTCATCTAGCACACCGCGTTATCTGTCTCCCTCTGTATCTCTGTATGTCTCCAGGTAAAAAGCCTGCATACAAATGTCAGTAGGGCTAGATTTTAAAGTGGTTCCGCTACGGAGGTGTCTCCCCAGGCTTCCGCCCCATCCCAGGGAGGACTCTTCCTCAAAGGAGATTGAAAAGTGTCACAAACCCTAAGACCACAATTCATCTCTTAAAGCAGCACACACATCACTTGCTTACCTGGATCCCCGCCCCATGTAGCTCGCTCCACGGTTATATCTGGGCATGTGCGTGTCTCCCCCCATGAGCTGTACATTTCTATCAATACCTTTTCCTTTGAAAGGCGGAGGGAGTGCCATATCTTTGAGGGGCTTCTCAGGAAAGCCCCAGAACCCCTCCTGAGGAAAAGAGGGCACAAACAAAATACACCCTCATCCTCCGCAACTCTTCACGCCATTGGAGGGCTTCATACACGACAAGTGAGAATCCCTGTTCTGTATCCGTCCTACACCCTTAGCAGAGGCTCTGCAACAGTGCTGAAGAATTTTATTAAGGAGATTAATAAAACTCCACCACCATCTTTGATCTGAAAGAAGGCAGCCGTTCGCTTTAGGCCACTTTGCTCGAGGCACTTGCCCTGTCTCTCCCTCCCGCGGTCTCTGGACTAGCCTCCCTTGTTCTCTGAAGTTCCACCGTGGTCTTGCTCTAGGCTCTGAGCCATCAAGCCTGCTCTCCGGCCCCCATGCCATCCACACCGCACCCCCAGAGGCTGACTGGCTAAGGTCTGAATGTTTGTGACCCCTCAGATTCACATGTTGGAATCCTAACACCCACTGGGGCGGCCTCTGGGAGGTGACTGGCACAGGAGGGCGGAGCCCACATGAGTGAGATTAGGGCTCTTCTAAGAGACCCCACAGAGCTCCCCAGCCCTTCGTCCAGGTGAGGACACAGTGGGAAGCCTGCAAACGGGAAGATGGCCCTCACCAGACCCTGACCCACGCTGGCACCCTGATCTCGGACCTCTGGCCTCCAGAGCGGTCAGAAACGAATGCCTGCTGTTTATAAGCCACCCAGTCTGGTATTTTGTTCTATCGGTCAGGATGGACTCAGACCCCACCCCAAGCCTCTCCCCGCCTCTCCCACCGCACTTTGCTGGCTCTGTGCCCCAGGGACCTTACCATCCTACCCCCTCTCACACATGACGCTCGCCAGGCCCTGCCCCTGCAACTGCCCAAGGTTGTCCTGATTTCGGGCAGAGGGAGACCCAACCCCAGGAATCCTCTGCACTAGCCTCTGCCCAGCAAAGTGCCTCCTCTTGCCCAAGAAGCAAAAGCAGCAGTGGCCACGTGCAATCTGGCCTCTCAGATTTTCCGCCCTGGCAGGGCTCCTCTGCAGAGTAAAACAGCCTTGGGCAGATGCAGCTGACAGGGTGTCACAGCTCCTCCGACCCCTCAGCTGGCACACCTACACGGGGCCTCCTGCACATGTATTCCTGGCAGCTCTGACAGAGAGATGCACCTGAGCTGAGTTACCTCGGAAGGGCTGAGGAATCATCTCGGACAAAACGATTCTCTCCAGGCCTCCGTCTGACTCCATCTGACACCCATGTCCAGAGCAGCACCAGTCACAATGGCCCAAAGGGGCAAACAGTCCAGTGTCCATCAATGGAAGAATGGACAAACAAATCGTGCTACATATATGCAATGAAATATTATTCAGCCATAAAAAGAAGGAAATTCTGACACATGCTACAATATGGATGAACCTTGGGGACATGATGCTATGTGAAATATGCCAGTCACAAAACACAAATACCATATGATTCTGCTTCTCTGCAGTACCTAGAACAGGCAAATTCTTAGAAACAGAAGGTAGGGGAGAGGATGACAGGGCTGAGGAGACGGGGGAATGGGGAGTTATCGTTTAATGCGTGGGTCCCCAGCCCCCCGGCCGCAGGCTGCTACTGGTCCGAGGCTTGTTAGGAACGGGGCTGCACAGCAGGAGGTGAGCGGCGGGCGGGCGGGCGAGCGAGCAGAGCTTCACCTGCCTCTGCCCACCGCTCCCCACGGCTTGCATACCGCCTGGACCACCTCCCCACCCCCCAACCGTGTCTCCACAAAACCGGTCCCTGGTGCCAAAAAGCTTGGGGACCACTGATTTAATGGATGCAGAGTTTCTGTTTGGGATGCTGAAAAACTTCTGGAAATAGACAGTGGTGATAGTTGCACAACATTGTGTATATACTTTGTTTGTGCCACAGAATTGAACACTTTAAAATGGTTAAAATAGTAAATTTGATGTTAGGCATATTTTTAAAAGTTTAAAAATTAAATGTGAATTCTCTGGTGGTCCAGTGGTTAGGACTCTGGGCTTCCACTGCAGGGGGCCCGGGTTCAATCCCTGGTCTGGGAACTAATAAGATCATGCATGCCGTGCTGCGTGACTGAAAAAAAAAAAAAAAAGCATGTAAAAATGAAATGTGCCCTATACTGTGACTTAAAAAAAAAAAAAGGCAACAGCTGCACCTGCCCTTACCTCACTTTGAAAAGATGTGAGGATTTATTATACTTCCCATAAGAGCCTGAATCACCAAGAACATGACCCCAGTACAAAATCCCCGGGCACCACACCTCCACAGGGGCTTAACACCTTTGGACACGCGGCCATCTGAGACCCCCCTGGATGAAAGGTGCCACATGAATGTAAACATCCCCTTCTCCCTGCCTTTCCCTCCACCCACAGGCAGCTGGTTTCCCCAGGAAGGCCGGGCAGCCAGGCTCATTCTGGGTCAGCATCAACTACCATCCTGTTATAAATCCTTCCCCACAAAGCACTGGAGACTGGTCCTCTCGCTGTGCCAAGAAGTCTTTTCTAACCATCTGTAATCCATTCAAAGGCACCCGGCAGGAAGTGGTAGCAAGGAAAACCCCTGCACAAGGCAACGGCTGGGACCACCTCGCCTCTCACTCTCGGCCAGCAACAGGAAGTCCTCCTTTCTCGGGACACAGAACATCTGTGGGAGCTCTGAAAGCTGCCGGGCGTCTGTCAGGGCCTAAATGGGCTCGAGACAGATGCATGCAAAATTTGGTCAGAAACGCAGGCTGTATTGAGTTTTTAAATTAGCTCCGAAGAAAACTCATTTGAAAAACCAAAACAAACCCCAGACCCTAAGAAGGGGGGAAAAAATATGAAAACTAACCTCAAAAATGCTTTCTTCTGATTTCTGCGGACAATTAGACCACAATTTCAAGTAGTTCCAGTCCCTCTCATTGTGGCTCCCCCTCCAATCTGGTGTTGTCAGCTGCTTCTTCCTAACAGTGAGAGCTTCATGTTTTGGCACTACAAGCTGAACCCCTCAAAGCATTTCAATGGTGAACTGGGACTGGCCTGTACAGGCTCACAAGAGCAGATTATTAAATTTTCAGGAATTTGGTGAGCCAATTAAGAAATGATTAAAAATTATATAAGCTAAAATTAAATGTATTATATTTAAAAAATAGAATAAATACTCAAAAGTTACCACTTCTATTCACCTTGCTACATTTTACTATTATCTATGCTTTGAGCAGGGGTTGAGAACTTTTTCTAGAAAGGGCCAGGTAGTAAATATTTTAGGTTCTGAGGGTCTCTGCTCAGCCATTCCACTCTACCATGGTGGTGAGTGCAAAAGTAACCAGAGACAACACATACATTACTCAACATGGCTGTGTTCCAATAAAACGTTATTTTCAAAGCCAGGTGACAAGGATTTCACTGATGGGCCATAGTTTGCCGACTGCTGCTCCTGAAGTTCTTTACATCTGCTCTATCTGCACGGAGGAGGAAATCCTATGCTAAGTGTTCTAATGCACATCTCTTCCCAACTCTGAGTTCAGTGATAGCATACCGATGGCTTGAAATGTGGTGACAGGAGAGCTTACACCACAGAAATCATCAAATGCTACAAATCAGGGCTTGATTTATTATTCGATTACCTAGTTTTAAGAAGGTGACGGAGAAAACTTTAGTAATGCAAATTTAAAAGTATATCATGTCGACAGAGAATACACTGGTGGTTGCCATGGGGGAGGGGGGTGGGAGAGGGATGGACTGGGAGTTGGGGATTAGCACATGCAAACTGGTATATACAGAACGGGTAAACAACAAGGTCCTACTATATAGCACGGGGAACTACAGTCACTATCCTGTGATAAACCATAATGAAAAACAATATGAAAACGAATGCATATATATGTATAACTGAGTCACTTTGCTGTACAGCAGTAATTAACACAACATTGTAAATCGACTATACTCCAATTTAAAAAAAAAGAAAAAAAGTATATCATGTCAGTAGCTGTATTTGAAGAACACACAGAAGTGAGGCCATATTCCCTTGGTAGTACTTGAGAACTATTATCCAATTCAGCAAGGAAGTCACTCTTGTCACCAACAATCAAGCAAAGTTCCCACATACATCTTTGTTCTTTCACTTTCATCTTCCCCACGGACTTAAATGAAAATATCAACCAGCACTTATGTCAGATGGACACTTGTTTGTCAATTTCGACCTTAGCTCAGCCAGGGGCATAAGAATTTGGCAAAAATCAACAAAAGATTTCTGTGAGAATCAACTAATGATATGAAATTTACCATGAAGAGTATTAAATATTGAGTGATATATAAATTGCATGCTAAACAGCCTTTTTTTTTTTTTTTTTTTTTTTTTTTGCGGTATGCGGGCCTCTCACTGCTGTGGCCTCTCCCGTTGCGGAGCACAGGCTCCGGACGCGCAGGCTCAGCGGCCATGGCTCACGGGCCCAGCCGCTCCGCGGCATGTGGGATCTTCCCGGACCGGGGCACGAACCCGTGTCCCCTGCATCGGCAGGCGGACTCCCAACCACTGCGCCACCAGGGAAGCCCTAAATAGTCTTTTATGAGTAAAATGTATAGTAAACCTATACATGTACATGTGCACATTTGTTTAGAGAGCGGGTTGTTAAGCATTTACTAGCACAACTTCCAGAGCATTAAGACCTAAAAATGTGTGTGTGTGTGTGTGTGTGTGTGTGAAAGAGAGACAGACACTGACCCTCCTCCCAGCACAATGAACAGAGACAGCAACAAACATTACCAGACAAAAAAGGCACCTGTTTCCTCAAAACACCATAAAAAACTAAATTGTGTTGGGGGTATCGAGTGGGTGTGCCACTGGAATATATTACAAACTGTTTCTCTTCAGTACTCATGGCACATCCAGGACTCACCCTAACTCCTTTTTCCAAAAGCGACTGTCTGGGGGAACTCACAGCCCTCACTAGGCCTAGTTCAAGGCCTGGCCATCCATGATGAAGCAGTCATTCATTCATTCATTCATTCACTCATTCCGCAAACAATAACTTGGCTCCAATTATACACCCCCTTCCCTGTGCTCCAGACAGACCCACAAAGCAAAGAGCCCCTTCCCCCAGGCCAAAGGTCGTGCAGGCAGCAGACTGAAACCTCTTCCTTCCCTGGGCCCCATTCATTCAAGCCACATTCACAACGTGAATGAATTTCACATTTCAGTCCTGAGTTCCTGGAAGGCAGGGCTGGGGCTATTGCACCCGTGCATCCTACACACTGCCCCACCCAGTGCCTAGGCGGTTGGTCATTTTCTAGTGAATGGGTGATGCAGGAAGCACTGCTCTAGCTTCAGAGCCTGAGAAGCATCACTCATCCTGGTTTGCCATTAACTTCAGCAGTTCACCGGACCCAGGCTGAATGCTGGGCTCCTGCTGGAAGATGGGAGAGCGGTTATTTTAAGTGTAATTATCTTCTTCCTTCCCCAAATTAAGGAAGAGGGTCACCTGAGCCTGTGGGAAAACTTTTCTCAATGTTTTTTTTGTGTGTGTGCGGTACGCGGGCCTCTCACTGTTGTGGCCTCTCCCGTTGCGGAGCACAGGCTCCGGACGTGCAGGCTCAGCGGCCATGGCTCACGGGCCCAGCCGCTCCGCGGCATGTGGGGTCCTCCCGGACCGGGGCACGAACCTGTGTCCCCTGCATCGGCAGGCGGACTCTCAACCACTGTGCCACCAGGGAAGCCCCATTTCTCAATATTTTTAAACTCATACTCTACCAACCAAGATGTGGTCATACTTTGCTTCCGAGCTTTGCATACAAAGCTCACTCTAGCTATCTAGAATTTCCCAACGATTATGGGTTTTCACACTATACATGCATCTTACTGAAATATGCCCAGTCCTCGCCCTAGCCCTCCCTACTTCAAACCATGGGTGTTCAACTCTTTACTCTGAAAACTGGTAATTAGAGGGGGAAACGTAACTCTGCCTTTTTAGGAGGAACTTAATAGTTCATCCCTGTTGATGAGAAAGAGGTCTTTGTAGATGAATGCCAGCCAGTAAATGTAGATCAGAATGACAGAACTTTTTTTTTTTTTTTTTTTTTTTTTTTTTTTTTTTTTTTTTTTTTTTTTTTTTGTGGTACGCGGGCCTCTCACTGTTGTGGCCTCTCCCGTTGCGGAGCACAGGCTCCGGATGCGCAGGCTCAGCAGCCATGGCTCACGGGCCCAGCCGCTCCGCGGCATATGGGATCCTCCCAGACCGGGGCACGAACCCGTATCCCCTGCATCGGCAGGCGGACTCTCAACCACTGCGCCACCAGGGAGGCCCCAGAACTTTTTTTTTTTTTTTGGCTGCACCACGTGGCTTGTGGGGTCTTAGTTCCCCGACCAGGGATTGAACCCGCACCCTCGGCAGTGAAAGCAAGGAGTCCTAACTGCTGCACTGCCAGGAAATTCCCAGAATGACAGAATTTGAAAATGACCATTCCACGACCCCCAAAGAAATAACTGATCCAGCAAGGATCATCAATGGAGGCTAAGATGATTCCAAGAAATTTCTTTTTGGGGAACACAGTTCTCACTCGGTGCCAGAGCATAACCCACAGAATGGCATGCTAATTGCAGAAGGAAAACATATCTCTGCAGTAGAGGGGTGGTCACCACCTTTCCAAGTGATCCATACCTAATAATGGGACCCGACATCATGTGCTCCTGATGAGATGTTTAACGAAGCCCTCAGAATCACCTGGACGTATTCTTTCCGAAATATCGAGCCTGAATCTGAGACTTCAGCTCTTAACTTCCAGTATGGAGGGAAAACAGGGCATAGAAAAAGACGGTAAATGACACCACGAGGAAGTGATCAGACAGATCAGAATGGGAAGCAATTTAAACAGCAATGTTTTATATATGTATATACAGAAATATATACATATGCATATATTGTATATGTCTATACATATACACACACACATCCATGGGGGCACTCTTCTAGATTTAAAGTGACTAAACAGACATAAAAACCAAATGGAATGCACGAACCTTGATGGGATCCTGGATACATATTTAAAAAACATCTACGTAAAAAAGCAGCTATAAACTTTTTGAAGGGGGCGGGAACAGACAATGGGGGAAATTTGAATACAAACCGAATGGTAGATGCTATTAGGGGATTACCACTAGCTTTCTAAGTGTGATACTGGTATTATGATTATGTTGGAGAATGCTTTTATTTTTAGGAGATGCATGCTGAAGTATTTAGAGGTGAAGTGTCACGCTGTCTGTGACTAACTTCAAAATGGTTCAGCAAAAACACACATACATATTTATATAAGGTGAGGCTCTGAGAACTTAAGTGAGTAGCTCAAGGTTACACAATCAAGATGTGTCGAAATGATAAATATTTAGAGGTGAAGTGGCATGATGTCTACAACTGATCTTCAAAGGATACAGAAATATTTATCTTTATAAGAAATCAGATAAAATGTGAACTGATTTTTAACTCTAAGGGGTGCATATAGGAGTGACCGTGGTACTATTATTTCAACTTTTTTTATACATGGGAAAATTTTTAATTTTAACATTAAGATGGTGGGGCAAAAAAGAAACAAGGCTGCAGGGGGTTGGGTTTATCAGCAAATCCGAATCGAGAAACTTCAGGCTGCTCAAAGGTGTCTGTGACGCTGGGCCCAAACTACAGTGCTTTTGCACTGCGTTTTCACCACTGATGTAGGAACTCACGGAGGATCCTGGGGCTGCAACACCCTACGCTGAACTGGGCCTTTTTGCATGGTGGCTCCAAATAGTCACCTCAACAGAAACTTCAGGAGGCCTGCCAGTTCTTAGAATCTCAACAACTTCAAAAAATCAGGTGCTAAATCAAAGAAACTCACAGGTCATCTCTAGACTGCTTTTAAAAATGAAAATATAAATGTACAGTTGTTTAGAGGATATGGAGTTTCAGTTTTACGAGATGAAAAGAATTCTGGAGATTAGTTGCACGACAATGTGAAAGTACTTAACACTTCTGAACTGTAGCCTTAAAAAGGGTTAAGACGGTAAATTTTATGTTATTTGTATTTTACCACATTAAAAAGAAAAAAAAAAGAAATAAAAATACAGGCCTCACAAGACACGTACCTGAAAACCAAACTGTATGTCTAGCTGAATTGTAACACTCTTATTAGTTGAAAATAAGTCAGGAAAGAAAAAGGGATGACGTGGTCCCTCCTCCTGTCCCCCCAAATCCACAAGATTATAATGCAGTTGTGAAAATAATACATCAGGTGAGCAATGGAATGGCCAGGAAGTGTACGATGTAGGGGCCAAAGTGCATGATGGGTACGGCCAGCAGCATGGGGTCCACAGGAGGTACGGGCTGCACGCAGCCTGAGAAGCTGGGGAAGCTCCCACAGAGTGTTTGGGGCTCGGGCCCTGCAGAACGAGAGAAAGGCAAAGGCCAAAGACGGGCACGGGGCTCGTAAGGGGCAAACCGCCTGTCAGGATTTTAAGGGACTGAGGCACAGGGGACCTGGAACACTGCGTTAACTGTGGTCAGTGGGGAAGTGATGATGGGTTTTCATTCAGGAACAACCTGATAAAATGTGACTTTTCGGGAGATTAATTTTGAATTGGTATGCTGGGCAGACAGAGACAGGGAGGCCAATTAAGCAGCTATTATAAAAACCTAGGTTGGCTATGAGGTGGGCTAGCCTGGGATGGGGGCTCAGGGCCAGGAGGGATGGGAGAGAGGCAGGGGACTGCTCTTACGGGGAGAGGAGGAGGGGAGGAGGGAGGGAGGGAGGGTCTTTCTCGAGCTACTGGCTAAGGGAAGATACAAAGACGGCTCTGCACTTGCACTGGGTCTGGGGGGGTCCTGGGGGTGCAGTAAGGATGCCTGTGAGGGGCTGTCCAATGCAGTAGGCCAGAGGCATGAGCAAGGAGAAGGGTGGGCTGCCACAGAGCAAACCCTGGAGGGAAGGGGGGAGCTGGGAGGGGCTGGCGGGAGAGGCATACAAGGGGGCATCACCGGGCTTCGCTGGTGGCGCACTGGTTGAGAATCTGCCTGCTAATGCAGGCGACACGGGTCCGAGCCCTGGTCTGGGAGGATCCCACATGCCGCGGAGCAACTAGGCCCGTGAGCCACGGCCGCTGAGCCTGCGCGTCTGGAGCCTGTGCTCCACAACAAGGGAGGTCGCGATAGTGAGAGGCCCGCGCACCGCGATGAAGAGTGGCCCCCGCTTGCCACCACTGGAGAGAGCCCTCGCGCAGAAACGAAGACCCAACACAGCCAAAATAAATTAATTAATTAAAAAGTGGGCATCACCAAAACTTTGGAAAAGAAAATAAGGTGTTCAAAAAGCTCAAGGGCAGTCTACTATCTAATGAAATCCCCAATAATTTCGTTTGGAAAGCAAACAGCCCCCTCATCGGTCCAAGGCTGGATTATTCTAGATTGGGTTTGCACAGAACAGAGCCCTCTCTCTTTTCAAAGGTCTTCTGCCGTTACGTGTTTGGTCTGAGCCTCTGAAAGTGGCAGGGCTCACTTGAGGGCATTTTCCCTGCTTCTGCAGAAGACGGTGAGAAAGGACACAATGGCCAAGGTCAAGGGTGTAGTGCCAAGGAACAGAAGCCTGGAGTCTGGGGACGAGGCTCACAGGGTGGCCGAATGGAGCCAAGCTCACCCAAACGTGGCCGGCTTCACTTTCCCAGCACTCCCCTTTCTTCCTGACAGTCTGCGGCAGATGCCGTCACATGGGAAAGGTGTTCCAGCCCACGAGCTCTGGGCCTCTACAGGAGGATCAAAACACCGGCCGGCAGACCAAGCGACTAGGGCCCATCAAAGGTCACCTGAAACCCCACACTGATGAGGGAACTGAGTAGGAGGGACAGCGCTGAAGAGGAAACACATGTCGAGGGCTCCCCTCGTCTCTAAAACCACTGAGACAGGGCTTCCCTGGTGGCGCAGTGGCTGGGAGTCCGCCTGCTGATGCAGGGGACACGGGTTCGTGCCCCGGTCCGGGAAGATCCCACATGCCGCAGAGCGGCTGGGCCCGTGAGCCATGGCCGCTGAGCCTGCGCGTCCAGAGCCTGTGCTCTGCAACGGGAGAGGCCACAACAGTGAGAGGCCCGTGTACCGCAAAAACAAAACAAAACAAAACAAAACAAACACTGAGACACAGAGAGAGAGAGAGAGAGAGAGATCTTCATCCAGTTCCTTGAGGATCAGCCAGGTCCCCACGTACAAAATGCTAAGTACCCTAGTTAATGGGGAGTACGTGAAATCCAGAGTCACGGACCTGAACATCACCACGTCGCCCGACCCTCATGTGGAAGATGCATTCTGTGCCTCTCTCAGCCAGTCCAGTCACAGATTCTTCTTTGTCACTGCCCCTCAGAGCCAGTCACAACTAGGGTTATCTCTGTGGCTGAAGAAGGCAAAGGTCTTTCACACCCACTTAGCAGGCGCATTGCCCATCAATAGGTCACCTCTAACCGGAGGGTATTGAAAAGGAATCTCCGTTCCATCATCCAGAGAAGCACACCCTTCATGAAATCACTAACAATCCCACTGCCAAGAGGGAAACTAAAAAGCGGCCTAGAAGATGTTCAAAAGGGGGAAAAAAAAAGAGAAATCATCACTGTAGATAGATGCCCCTGGAGTTGCTTGGCAACCATCTCTGCTAACACCTTCTCCCAAAAAGGAACAGTTTAAGTCAGCTCCTGAGAGTTCCCTGAGGCCAGGGCTCTGACCACAGAGGCCCCAGAGCTGGGGCCTGGGGATGAGAAAGCATTTCACTGAGGGGGAGACCTGGGGCCCCATCAGCAGGCCACAGGCTTACACACACGAGGGGGAAGAAAACTATAACCATTTTGCTTAAAGAACATGCTCTTTGAGGCAGGACTGGTACTAGGGTGAGGTGAGTGAGGTGCTCAGGGTGCAGCATTTAACGAGGCCCTCGCTCTGCATTTGCAGGAGCCTGTGTGTGCATCTTTAAATGTGTGTTCTGGGGGCCCCGCCGGCCTCCCCTTAGTCCTAGCCGTGCTCCTAGGGCAATATGATGACACGGTGCTTAAGAGTACTGCCTCTGGAATCAGCCTGCCTCTGGGTTCAAAGCCCAGCTCTTCTTCCCTGCTGTATCACCTTGGGTAAATCACTTCACCTCGCTGAGACTCAGTTTCCTACTCTCTAAAATGAGGTTGATACAGGAACTGCCTTAGAGAGTGTCATGAGGGTTAAGTGAGAAAAATGCACATTTGGCTCTAAGTCTGGCACCTTCTCAATGCCCAGTAAACGGCAGCTAGGATTGTTATTTTTAAAAACACATAATAATAATAAAAATAAGAAGAAAATTTTAAAAACATACAAGCAGAACCCCTTAAACTGGACCTACGGAATCCAAGTGTCTGGGAGTGGTCCTGGTGCCTCGGCCTTTAAAGAGCTTTGCAAAGGATTCCCAAGGTGGGCAGGGTCGAGAGCCACTTCCTGTAACCAAAGTTCAGTAAACATCAGAGCCATCTAGGGAGCGTGTTCAAATGCACATTCTTGTGTTCCACTCTGAGTGCTTCTGATTCAGTGTCACTGCAGCCTGGGATGCTAAGTACCTAGGTGATTTCAACACAGGGTCCCCCAAATGACCACACTTTGGAAAAAACTGAAACTGACTTGCCCTTGAAAACTCACAGCACAGGGACATGGGTCCAACTCTTCTTGTTTTTCTTCCTGGCATCCTTAAAGCATGAGGGACAAAATATGGACCAAAGATGCCTAGTGAGTCAAGGCACACTCCTGGAGCACTAAGGATGCCGTCTGTCCCCTGGAAGTGGCAGCTCGGCTAAGGCAAGGAAGAGGACCCAAGTGCCCGGTAAAAGCGACAGTCATCATAAGAGAAGCTTACATTATTGAGTACCTACTGTATGCCACATAGCATCTCATGTGTTTTCACATCGACCCTGAGAGCTGCTATTATTCCTATTCTGAAAATGAGGAAATTGAGGCTCAGAAAAGTTATCCTATTACACAGCTACTAAGTGGCTGAGTCCAGATTTAAATAATGCTCCATGAAGCTTCTAAGCCTGCAATGCCAATGCACTTTTGTGATAAAATATACATAACATAAACATGTACCGTTTTAGCCATTTTTACATGTTCAGCTCACTGTCGCCACCATCTAACTCCAGACCTTTTTCATCTTTCCCAGCTGGAACTCTGTACCCATTAAACACAAATTCTCCACTTGCCCCCTCCCGCAGTGCCTGGCAACCCCCATCCTACTCTCTGTCTCAATGAATATAACTCCCCTAGGAACCTCATAGAAGTGAAATCATATCGTATTTGTCTTTTTGTGGCTACTAGGCTCTGAAAAAGAGCTAGACACCACCTTGGTCTGATCCAACCAAACTAGGAATGTGTCTCAACCATCTTCCATACCCTGGTCAGTGTCATCAGTTTGGATGTCCTGTCTCCCCACCCCCAACCCAGGACTCCATGACCTATTGGTGTATTGCGGCAGGGTCACAGAGCTCCCTGCTCCCACAATCCCCCAGCCAAAGGGGTCCTTGAACTGTTAATGTTCAGAGAACCGCAACGGGCGTCACAGAACAGGTACACTGATAACTGCTTCTATGTTCAAGGAGCCCGTCACTGCGTCACTTTTATCTTCCTGATGTTACTCTGTCCTGCCCTAGACAGTATTTACTTGGTTTCCTTTTTTCTTTAAGCACCTGATCCCTGAAATTGGCAAGCAGAATTGTGTTATGAAACCTCAGGTACAAAGACAAAGCATCCACATAAAAACAAAAGCTTTCCCCACAGTGGAATTCCAGCTTGACTTAGAGGCAACTGCGTAGCCAAGTCTAACGCTGGCATGGTCAGGGTCCTTGGCCTCAGCTCACTTGCAGGAGGTGCTTTCCTAGGCTCTCAGCATTAGTTCAAGGGCCTCAGGGTCCAAATCCAAGTCCATTTGGCTGATGTGGCCAATCTGAGCTCTGCCACAGGAGAGAGAGCCAGCCAACCAGCATGAGCTGGGAACCCAACCTCGGCAGAACGTCACACCAAGAATTTTAGGAGAGAGAGACACACACGGAAGTCAGTCCTTGACATTCAGTTTCTACAATTTGGAAAAAGGTCAACCCACTGGCCAACCCTCTCCCTCTCCATCAGAGCTACCTTTGATTGCTGTGGTCATGATTGGACGCCCAGTGGTCAAGCCCTGGAGATGCCCCCATGGTCCCCGCGAGGCAAGACTGGTGTCAGGGCTCCCAAGAAGTGACCCACAACACTGGGGGGTGGGTGTGGATGTCCCTGCGGCCCTCTGCAAGGAGAGGGGCAGCCTCTCCTCAAGGGTGCTGCCGGCCTGGGGCAGGGGCACGCAGTCATGTGTAGCTGCTCCTCCGACCCTTCTAAAGCCATCTGTCTGGCTCTCTGTGGCGCAGGGGTGTGCTTCAGCCTCACCCCTGTGTTCTAGGATCTTCTCCAGTGGTGTCTTGTCCATGAATAGTTGGTAGTAGTTCTTGTGAGGAGGGGCAAAGTCAGGAACGACCTATGTCACCATCTTGGTGATGTCACTTCTACTGCAGTCACTAAATGATCCTAGTTTCCAGACATGAACACTGGGTCACCTCAGAGGATGGGGTCCTTGGGTAAAAGGGATTTGATTAGGACAGGGTCTCCCTGTGTCTGCTGCTACCATTTTATGTCTACTTCCAAAGGATGTCATGAATGAAACAAAGCGTCATGAATGAAAGCTTAGCCCAAAGGATATAAACACGATGTACACAGAAAACCAGGCAAACCCAAATCTGCCTCACTTCCCTAAATCACTTCTGAAGCGGAGACAGCGGGCCTCTGTGAGCCACTGGCTAGAGTGAACATGGCCTTCCAGGCCTAAATAATGCCACAGACCACTCGGCACACAGGCCAGAGCCCTCAGGAACCCGATCCTCCTCTGCCCTTCCTATTTTCTAATCCTTAATGTGGAAATCCTGAAACCAGCCGCTTTGCTCTCCATCACGTGGATCCCCATCTCAGACAAATCCCATGGGTAATCAACTGCACAGAACACCAGTTGTATTTCCAGCCTGACTTTAAATATAAACTGAAATCCTTAATGCTTCACCGTGACGCTTTCGACATCAGGGACCCCCGTACAATAAATGCCGTCATTATCCAAATCGGCGCCCTGGGGTCTCCTCCACCCGCAGTGACGGAGGGCTGGGCCACCCGGAATTAGAACCTGAATCTCAGTGCTGTCACCATTTACTACAGAATGGACACAAAGGTTTGGAGGGGTCGTCTCGGAAACCTTTGGAGGAGAACTCCGTGAGGGATGGAGTCTTCTCTCTTTAGATGCTCCCAAAGGTGGCACCGTGCGGGGGACAGTCACAGCTCCACGCTTGCCTGCTAAGTATTCAGTAAGGCTGCCTCACCGGGAACTTAGGCCTAAGAAACAGAAAGATGGTAGCAGAATATTGTTGAGTCTATTTTTCTTGTGTGCTTAGCCTTTCCAGCCTCACCTTACACCACTGATTCTCTATCAGGGTGATCTGGTACTCTGCCACCCCATCCCCAGGACCGTGGGCAATGTCTGGAGACATTTTTGGTTTTTTCAATTCAAGGGAGGGGTAGGTACCACTGGAATCTAGGGACAGAGGCCAGGGAGGCTGCGAAACATCCTACACCACACAGGACAGTCGCCCACCGCAAGGAAGTAGTGTTCCTGCTGAGAAACTTTAGACCACTCTCTGCTTTGCTATCGTCGCACCAGCAGCAGACTTTTTAGTTTCTAGAACATTCTATATTCTCTCACTTTGGGCCTGCACACGTGTTGTTTCCTTTAACTCCGTCCCACCCAGCGCTGCATACGGATAACTTCCGTTCATTCTCCAGGTTTTGGCATAAATAAGATTTCCTCAGGGAGGCGTTCACTGAACCCCTCACCTAAATTAGGCCCCCTGCCATGCTTTCCAACAGTACCCCAATGTTCCCTTTCAGAACACTCACCACGGCCGCCACGACTTTTTTAATGTCTGCCTTGGCTGCTAGGATGGGAGCGCCACAACGCAAGGGCTGCGCTTTTTCACTGCTCTCCCCCCAGGCCTAGCCCGGTGCTGTCCCACTGTCTGTCTCAAATGCACAACAGGGGCCAAGAAAGCAGGAGGGGGTATTAAAAAACTAAGCAAGACACCCAGGGGCTTAAACCATCCTCCCATTAAGCAGGCACCAAAAAGACACTGCAGTAGCTGCTCGTGAATTTATCCCTAAGATAAATGGAAAGGGCAAGACACTAGGCAAAACTTATAGGATGCTCTCAGCCGTGTGGGGAAAGCAGGCAGCAAAAACTATCTATGTATCTCCTTGAATGCACATAGGCTATCTTGGGAAAGACACACAAGCAACTGGGGACAAGGGTAGAAGGGAGACTTTCTTTTCACTGCATACCCTTCTCAACGTTGTAACACGTGAACATTATTTTTAAAAAAATAAGAAGCATTTAAATGAGATAGAGAGAGGGAAATAGTCTACATTTTCCAGAGATAAAAGCATCATTCTTGTAGACTGACATATGATGAGAACCCAGCACAGGGTAACCGTGCCTTCTGAAAGGAGCCAGAGCCACATTTTCTCCACATGAGAACCCAGGCACATGGAAATACTTGTATATATAAAGAGAGAGTCATTTTAGAGGCTTTGTATGTTCAAAACTAGATGGTGCTGGAAATCCCCTCCTTCGGCTTTGGTTCTGGCACTCCCCGCCCCGCCACCCTCCATCGGCGGGATGCAGCTGTGAAGCTGATTCATTGTCCAAGCCCTTCTCCTCCTTTTCATCTTTCCTCCCCACCACCTTGAGGCCACTGTGTCTCTCATGTCCTTTCATCCCAAGCACTGGGCAAAAGAAGAGAGATGATAATGAAGCGCCAAAGTGAACAAATGTTGCTGCTCGTTAGCAAAAGGGGAGGAAGGTAGGCTTAATGGAGAAAGAAGTTGAAATGAATGGCGAAGAGGAGGTTTATCGATATAATCTGTGGACTTGGTGTCTTCCTATCGCCTATTAGCAGAGATAATGGAGTTGTGTGTAGGATGATAAAGGGGAACTGTCCGCAGTTTACTAGAAATCACCACCACTTGTCGCTGGCTTCCCTGGCTTGGATTCTAAGAACCCTCCATTCTTACCAGGTCAGTTGCCATCTTTACTCCGATTTGCTCCCATCCAGCCATAAACGCAAGACTCCTAGACTTGAGTTGAACACATTCCCATGTTCCGTGCTTCCTCCTGTGGTCCAGCCTGACTCTACCAGCATCTCAGGAGAACAGCAAACTCTCACAGTCACAGCAAGATCTTACTGGCCCCTGAACAGTTTTCAAATTGGAAGCATTCCACAAGTTTACCTACATCAAATCGAAACACCTGGGAACACTGACACACAGACAAATGCCCGAAGTAATGAGGGTAGGCTTCCAAAAGACCCAGACAACGACCCATTGAGGACCTTCTATGTTCACTGATCAGATTAAACAACTGATCGATTATTTAAAAAATTATTTTTTAGACCTCCTGGTCCCCAGAAAGAACTTTGTAAACCTTTCTCAGCCATAAGCCCCAAAATGCCAAAGTATTTTTCTCTAGCTCTTGATAAACGTTATCAACGACTACATATCAGCTGTACTCCATTAAAAGCATGGATAGCACAGAAATCAGTTTTTTAAAAATCCTTAGCTTTATAAAAGTATAACACGGTTTACTCTAAAAATGAAATTTCTGATTGAGTATATCTTTTCTGTTCATCACTGATTAGTTAAAAATCCTAGTTGGTTATAATAATAAAATTTTCTAGAACTAGCTTCATTAATACATGATGATGATAATCCTAATAACATCTAAAAAATAATAAAGGCACATATTCATTAAGCACTTATTTTGTGCTAAGCCCTTTGTATTATCTCAGTAAATCCTTACAGCAACCCTGTTATTATCTCCGAACTTGTATAGTCCAGGACACTTACGAGCTATATGCACCTGGTCCTTATTTATGAATTGATGTTCTTAAAAAAAAAAGTTCAGGTGAGGCAATTAGAAAAGGGAGACATCTTTCTAAATCACAGAGCTTTTCCCCAATTAGCTTGAAAAAAGTCTTCCAATAAATCTA
The DNA here is from genome assembly GCF_949752795.1 of Hyperoodon ampullatus. Taxonomy (NCBI): domain Eukaryota; kingdom Metazoa; phylum Chordata; class Mammalia; order Artiodactyla; family Ziphiidae; genus Hyperoodon; species Hyperoodon ampullatus. Next base: position 13,746,082 of record NC_136922.1, read on the forward strand.
TGAAGCTGGAGTGAGAAAATTATTTTAAAAGGTTAGCTAGATGAATGGCCTTGGAATTTTCTATCATAATGGCAGCTCACATATTAGATTAGGCTGATCAGGTTTCTGGGACTCCTCCTCTTAGGAAATCTCAGTGCTTGATGGATCCAAGCTGACTGAGGTCAACCCCCTCTCCACTAAGGGGAATACATCACCCTGGGCTTTGGACTAAAACCCTCAGTTTTCTCAGAGTCCTAAAGGCCACATACCATTCACAAACTATTTGCAGCACAATATGCTTTTGTACGAGATGCAGTGAGGTTTGCCACCAAGAGATTATAAAAGGAGAAAATAAACCCAGGATGTAGTAGTGTAAGATATTTTTAATGTGAGGGCTTGCTTTTTTTTTTTTTTTTAAGTTTCTTCAAAAAACAGCCTGTCTAGTATGACTGCATCTCAAATGTAGGTACATTCAACAGAGAAACTTAGGTTCAGAGGTCTCAAAGGGACCTCAGGAGACTTTTAATCCACTCCCTTACTTTACAAGAAAGAAAACAGGCCAAGACAAGGGAAGTGATATTCCCAAAGTCATATACAGGATTAGGAAGCGGACTTAAAGTCCTCTCCCGTGCTCCCTTCACCACTTCAGGATGCCCTCAATATAACCCCACATGACCACACACAAGCACGGAATTAACAACACCTTCTGAACCCAGGTGATGATCTGGCAAGGTTCAAAAGCATTTGCCAAATTCCTCTTGACCATAATTTTAGCTAACTTTGGACAAAATAATAACATGAATGTGAAGACTTTACTACAGAAATTTCAAAGCATTCAGTTAACATTTCATACTGATATAGGTGGAGAATTGAAGTAGAAAAAGGTTCAAGAAACGCAGAAGGAATTATCTTTCAATAACCAGGTTGTTCAAAATTCTGCAAGTCCTTCCTGTATCTTCTGAAGCTGTGGCCAGATGGAGGCAGAAGGTAAAATGATTATTTTTTCACTTTCCCAGCCTAATTTTTTTCCCTGAGCTTAGTCTATAAAAAATATCATATCACAATGTTCACAGCAGCATTATTCACGATAGTCAAAAGGTGGAAACAAGCCAAATGTCCATCAACAGACGACGGATAAACAAAACACGGCATGTACATACAATGGAATATTATTCAGTCGTAAAAAGGAATGAAATTCTGATACCCGCTGCCACACGGATGAACAATGAAAGCATGATGCTAAGTGAAAGAAGTTGGACACAAAGGGACACATATTGCAAATATATAGTATCTAGAATAGGCGACTTCATAGAGACAGAAAATAGAACAGAGGTTTCCAGGGCCCGACCCTGGGGGAGGGGGACTGGGAAATTATTATACAATGGAGACAGGGTTTCTGGTTGAGATGATGAAAAAGTTCAGGAACTGGATGGTGCTGAGGGTTGTACAACACTGGGAATGTACTTAGTATCACTGAATTGTAGACTTTAAAATGGTTAAAATGGTAAATTTTATGTTATGTTTATTTTACCACAATAAAAAAAGTATCAAAATCTGGATCATATACCTTCATTTCTTAATTGGAGTTCCTAAATTTTATCTATTCATTGCTATTAAAGCACAAATCTCAAGACCTGCCTACTGTTGATGACACCCTGGTCAGTCTATGTATGCTCACATACAGAGAAACACAATCACACCTAGGCCACGTTTTGTCCTGCAGAGATCCATCCACAACCACATATTCACCCTGAGACCTGCCACACGATGGCTCCAACAAGGCCAACAGCAACACTAAGGCAACCAGTGTTTCTGGGGACTTTGGCAACCAAACACCCTGACACCAAGTCTCAGCTCAACCTTTAAACTCCTCACCACGGCGAAGAGATATATAGTTCATATATGTATACGCTATCCATAAAGAAAATTGTGTGCACATGCCAGGAAGACCTCCAGGAATTGCTAACCCAGACCTGCTCCACCAGGCCCACGAACAAAGAGATTTCAGCCCATCCATGGCTATTTGGTGAACTCAGCAATTGCATGTTACACTGAACAGTGGGGGTCCTTAATGCAAATGCATATCATTAGAAGCTAAATCTTTGTACCTTTACAGGAAAACGATATAACAAGCGGGATGTACCACTTGTGACTTCTGAGGAAAGGACAGCTTTACATTCTTTTTTTCCTTAAAAGAATCTATTTCTCATGAGGCAAAGAGAATCTGAGAATGAGAGTTTTTTGAAACAGAAGCCCAGAGAAGGGTGCAGAATGTGAGTTTTGTGTGTTATAGTCATAATCTATCACGCAGGTCTGAGAGGTGCCAATTCTGGGCCATACCATGACCTTTATTCAACTTTAAAGGTTTTTACAACTTCATCTTCTTTCGTGGAAACCTGTTCATTGCCACCGGTCTGATAACTGAGTCCCGTAAGCGTTTAAAGATGTTAAGGGTTTGTGAAGAAAAACAATCTCCAGTGATACTTCCCAATGCCAACACACATGGACATTGAGCACAAATAAGCTGCCACTTGTAAGAAGGCCACTTGACATCATTCCCTTGTGCATCCTAAAGACACACGTCAAGATCACACTAAGATATTTAGAAGCAAACATCTTTAGAATGAGGTTTCGTTCCCAAAGTGCTTAATTAGCAGAAACATTACGCTAGAGCGCTGTCCTTGAATATGCATGCATTTGAACCTCCATGTCATTTTTTCTGAAGCACAAATTCTCCTCTCACTGGATGGTCAGGAAATGATTGGGCACAGAAAACCGACTGTCTGAGGTGTGATCCACAAAATGAGTTCCATCTTTCCAAGCAGGTTTCAGCTGCCTACCAGGGTGACACCGCGGTTTATGAGGGAGACCGTTCTTTTGTGTCTAATGGCCTTTTCTCCGTTCATTTTGGATGAGCCAGGCTCCTATGGCCTAGTTATGGCTGAACTCTTTCAACACTTCCTGCCAACCTCTTCTGCCCCCTTGCACCTCCTCCCACCCCCAATTTCAGCCAACCACGTTTACAAGACACCAGTTAGTAAATCACAATTCAAATGAACCCATCCATTTGTTCAGCAGAAAGTGGCCTCTGGAGTTGCTCCATGTGAAGCCCACAGGTCAGAGTTACATATGGCAGGCTTGCAAACGCGAATAGGCTATGATTTATTTATGACGACCATGTGTGTTTGATGCCCAGTTCCAGTAGGCTGTGGCTTCACTCGCCTGCCTCCGCCTGGGATGACCTAGCTACTCACTGTGTCCCATTTCAGGTACTGTATTTCCATTCCACGCTGGGGAAGCAGAGATGGGTGACCGGCTGGGGGCTGCACACACAGACGCCCCTAACCCTGCTCACCACATACCAATCTGTGACCAAACACAAAGCGTGCCAAACGTAACTTGCTGCAAAGGTTTGCCACGTACCATGGCTTTCAGGGGAGAGTGGAGAAGTAGCTGCTGGGATGATTGACCACATCGGGTTCATTAAATTGTTGTGTATTTACCCACGAGGAAGGCTGGGGTGCTTGTGAAGGGAGCCCCGCTCCTCATTTCAGCGATTTCCACCCCACACCATTTGGCAATGATGCTCCAAAGGCGAATGGCAGATATGCACCAGAAGGTCCAAATGTGGACTCCAGCTGAAGTGCAGGAAACTTCTGCCGTCAACAACCTCCCCGCCTCTACCCCCCAGTTGTATTTATACTTTGAAAGAAGTTAACACGAAGCAGTAGTCACCTGGGCGTGCTCAATTTTTGACAAGCCTTAGTCACTCTGTACCCAGCGGAACAATTCACATTATAGTCGAAATCCTGTGAAGATTCTGCCACACATGCTAACACTAAGATGCCAGTAGCTCCACTTACCTTCTTTATTAAGCCTCATAACCTCCCTGCTTTTTCCACCCTCTTTTCCAGCCTCTTCTAAATCTACATCTGCAGATGAAAAAGAAAAGGAAAAAAGAAAATAAGGACAAAAAGAGAAAAACAGGGGGGGAGCCAAAGTCAAGGGGGGGGAGGGAGAGTGTTTATTTGCAAACAGATCGATATAAATACTGGATATGAACATCTTTCAAAAATTGACAATGCAACATTTTCTCCCAAGTCCGTATTTCCATCTACCTGGCCCAGATAGGTACCAACAAAACTATGCAAGCAGCAACAGAGTAGCCTTTTGAACGGATACACCGTGGGGCTGTGAAAGCCCACCCCGCGGGCTGCCACGGGGAGCGGGCACAGACAGACAGACAGACAGCCCTGGCAGCAGGGCCTCTCTCTGTGCATTGATGATCTGTCTCTGTGTGTATTTATTTAGAGAGAGGGAGAAGCATGGAGGACACCGGGGGCCACTCTCTCTCCACACACACACTTTTTCCCAGTGGCTCTAGGTGAATGGAAAGGTTACAGGGTAATAAAAGGAGGAGGAGGCGGTGGGGTTCTTACTGTCGGAGCAGTGTAATTTGGCGGCGTCGATCCAGGAGGACCAGGGTTTGCCCAGAAACGCCTCCGGACTGGGCACTTTGCGATCCAGTGTCGCCATTGCTCTTCCTTCTTGTTGCTTTTTCCCTGTTCCTTCGGCAGCAGCAGCCGAGAGACACGGGATTCGAGAACGCTCCGACGTCATCTTCGGAACGTTCCGACATTGAGTGTTCTGAAAGGGGGAGGGAGGGAGGGAGGGAGGGAGGCAGAGGAGGAGGAGAGAGCGAGGAGGAGGAGCCGGCGTTCAGCGCCCGGCCCGGCTCGGCTCGGCTCTCGGCGTCCGCCGCCGCCAGGGGCACCAGAGAGACGCCCCGAGGCCCGGCGCCCGCACGCCCGCCGCCGGGGGCGGGGCCGCGCGCCGGGACTCGAGGCTGCAGCGCCCGGCCCCGGGATGCTACGGCGCCGTGGCCACCGCCGGCACCCGCGAGCCGGGATCGCAGGGGCTGGGCGTGCGGGCAGGGGTCGGGGATGGCCTGAGAGAGGCGCGACTTGGGGCCGTGGGAAGGACAGTCTTCCCCGCAGAGTTGCGCTCGAGGACGGAAAGTTTTTGCACGCAGCCCCTCCAGCGCGTCCTTCCCTCGCCGGTGCCTGTCGCCCACGGTGAGGCGCCCCCGCGAGGATCCCCGCCGCTTAGTGGGGAGGGGCCGAGCAGCCCCCTTCCCCGACGACCACCCCAAGCCAGGGAGGGGACCCTGGTGACCTCTCCTCCCAGCCACCTCTCCCTCCACCCTGTCTTCTCTTTCACGGTGGACCTTGGGCCGTGGAGGATTCTGCGGATGCCTTTGGGAGCTGAGACCAGTGGGTAGATGGAAGTGGTTCTAAAAAGCAGGTGAGTTTGGGGCGAGAGGAGCTGCCTTCCCATCTCAGACGGCGGGGCGTTCAAAGCTCAAAACGCAGGGCCGGGGTCCCCCCAGATTCTCCGCGCGACGCGTGTCTCCGGCTCTCAGAGAACCACTGCGTAGACTTGGCTCCAGGATCACGATAGTGGGAGCGCGGACTCACCGACTGTCGGAGGATGCTGCTTAGCGGGCCAAGCCCCTCGAGCCGTTTCCAGCGCTCCCCACTGTGAGATGAGGATGGCCCGGATTAGCGCGTGCAACCTTCGGCCGGGAATCTGATTCCTGGGAGAATTCACTTCAGGCTTCTTTGGCCAGCTAGAAAGGAAGCGTTAAATGTTCTCTGGATTTTGGACATTTGAGGCTTTGAGATTTCCCCCCTCTCCTTAGGGGTTGGCAGCAAAGGCCTTAGAAGGTCTTCTGGTACCTCTTAAAAAAAAAAAAGTCATTTAATTTACTAGGAATTACCTAAAATATACGGACACTCCCCCCCAATCGATATATTTCCCTCATCTCCCCCAGCACCCTTTTAGTTCTTACAACCTCTGTTTCTGCCCCGTGGCTGAAGAGCATGGATTTGAAGTTGCTTTGTACTGAGGTCTGCTGTGCCTGTCATCTTATGCTCCTGCCCTTGGCATCCTGTACCTCAAAGCCGGGTTTAGGATGTACTGGGCTCTGGAAGCTGGTTAGAAAAGTAGTGCTGTACTATTCATGATGTGAAGAAAGGAAGGCCTGGACTTTGATGGTCCCATGCAGGTGGAGAGGAGGAGACAGGTATGAGAGACACTGTGAAGAAAGGCCTCATCAGAGAGTACGTTGGATGACTGGATTTGGGGAAAGGGAGAGAGAACTCAGAGGTGGAAGTAATTAGATCATGGAACATTTTCCTCTTCCCCTACAGCTTTCCAATTTTCCTTCCATTTTGGTGTTTATTCCTCATTGTGCATGCAAGGGTGGTAGGCAGCCTCTAAGATGACCCCAGTGACCCCCACATCCTGGTTTGCATGCCCTTGTGTGATTCCCTCCCCTTCTCTGTGGGCTGGCCCTAGTGACTTGCTTCTAACAAATAGAATGTGGCAAAGTGATGTCCCTTCTGAGGTTAGGTTCCAAAAAGACTGTGGCTTCTGTCTTGCTCACTCTTGCTCTCACGGGCCTACTCTAAGGGAAGGCCACAGCTTGCAGTTGGGAGCTACCCTTTGGAGAGGTACATGTGGCAAGGAACTGAGGGAGGCCTCTGGCCAACAGGCCATGGGGAAGTGAGGCTCTTTGTTCAGTACCCCGTGAGGTGCTGACTCCTGTCAATGGCCACGAGAGTTTACAGGTGTGTCCGCCTCCAGTCGAGCCTTGAGATGAGACCACAGCCCTGGCCCACAGTTGTGAAAGACCTTGAGGCAGAGGTTCCCAGCTAAGTCAAGCCTGTATTCCCGATCCACATAAACTGTGAGATCATTAACGCTTGTCATTTTAAGTTGTTAAGTAACTTGTTACATGGCAATAGGTAACTAATACAGAATGGTTTGGGTGTAAAGTGATGGGTTAACAAAAAACTTACTAGAAAAATATGTTTAACAAAGGACGAGTCTGAGCAGTGTTCCCTTGTTCCTCTTTTGAGCCTCCTGTGAATTGTGTATCATCCTTCTCGAAATTTTTGGCCAGCTTTCTGCAGGTGGTTTACACTAGTATCTCCTACATGCTGAGTATGGTAATTTATCTTTATCCTTTGGGTACTCAAGTTTCTGCTATTTAAACTCAATCACTACTTTATAGAGAGTTCACCAAGGACAAGGTCATGATGTAACTGTTGGGAAAAAGTCTTTAGTGACAGCGATGCCACCACACTGGTGGCTGTTACAACCCTACCCTCCTTGAGGTATGTGGAGGGTACAGTGATGAAGGGACTCAAGCCCAGGGGCTGGGAGTCAGTGACTTGAGCTTCCAGAAAATTCTGTCTCCTCTCCTGGGAGCCACTTTAAGTCACTCAAGAAAAATCAAAGCTTGTTTATCATCAGGGAAAGTAAGGGCATCTAAGGTGCAGAAGAAACAAAGCCATGGTTCACTATTTTAACATTACTACCCCAGCTGAGTTTCTCAAGTTATTTCTGCCCATCACCCTGAAGATGATACGACAGCCCAAATATTATTCCCTTCTAGCTGGGGGGATTTTAGTTTGCAACATAGTAAAGTATGGGCTGGAATCGAAAAGTGATTTGGCCTCTCTACAAAACAAGACTTTGGATACCATTGCCATGTTTAACTGATAGAACACGTATACGTTATTGCCGTTAGAGTTATGAGGTATAATTGTAGTTTCTACTCTAAGCCTTCCACAGTTTCTCTGACTATGGAGATAATAATACCATCTTTGTGAAACTATAACCCACCTATGACTTCGTAACTATGGATAACATGGCTGTCGATTAAATTACACCGCTGGGAGCCAGAGAATGAAGAAGGCATTGCTCATCCAACTACTAGATTTTTACACTTGACTTTTGATGAAAATTGAGGTCAGTTGGGAGTAGTGCTGGCGTCAGCATGGTGCATATATATTGTTATATGCATGTCTATACTTATATACCAACTATGTATATGGCAAGTTTATTGCAGACTTGAATTCCTTTGGGTAGTAAATAGTCACAAATATTATTAGTGACAACAAGAATCTTATACATCCTTAATAGGAATAAACTGACCTGCAAAACAGTAATTTAAAGCACGTTAGTATAATGTCTATGTGATAAAACTGTCTAGCAAAGGGGTAACACCTTCTTCCCGCATGATTAATGTTTAGGAAGATAAAAGGGGTGTAAATATTTTTATTGTTTTATTATCTTTCTTAGAAAAATGACAGCAGTTGGTTTAATTAAAAAGGAGACTCTCCCAACGACCAAATAAAGAAATCAGCTCAATGGAGATGACAATGGAAAAATACCTATTTAATTTGAATAACACCTGGTTCTGGGGAAATGTGCATCAAATACGGAGCCAGCATTCGCTTAGTGTGATTCATGTGCTGTTTCACCACATTATTGAAAAGAAGAGAGGAGGGAATATTAGCTGTCTCATTTGAGGATATTAAACTCCTGCTGGGGTTGAGGCGCTGTGTGCGCACCCTACTTCCTACCTAGACCGATGTTGGGAGTTACCTGGAGGCGATGAGGGGAAAATGACATGTTCCATTAAAATGAGGCATCCCTGGAATTGTTTGATGTGCTTTGCTTTAATTGAATCCATCTATCCCATCTGCCACTCTTTTCTCTAAATTTATTTTCCTAACCCTCTCTCTCTGAGAATTGTAATTTGGGGGGAAATTTTACATACATTGTTGCCTTTTTTACAAAGCTCCCTGTATCTGGAGGGCAGATGTGCTGTCTCCCTCACCTTGTTAGATTAGGTTGCCTGCCTCTTCCCTGACCCCTGTGTGTTGGTGGATCAAATAGGACTGGGATAAGAAGACCCCTAGAAGCACCAGGAGTAGGAAAGAAAAGGGGAATTCCAGGCTTTTTGTTATTGGTTTCAATATAAGACCCTAGCCACGTGCCTGGTCTGAATAAACATGGACTCTATTAATAAATATCACTACAAAAACATGAAATTTGCATTCTGACTGGGGCAGAAAAGCCAACATGGGAGTGTGTTATCTCGAGGTAGAGCTGCCGTGAATCCCCTGGCAGATTCAACCGTGACTTTGGTCACTTGGGGCTCCCCAGACTGGCTCTGATGCTGCAGGCTGAGGAGACCTCTGCTTCCCAGAGTGTGGTAAGTCCAGCCCCACCCCTAGCCGCTGCTCTTTCTTGGGGGGTGGGCAGGAAAAAAGATGGCTTCTCTTTAGCCTTGCTGTAGAAATCACTTTGAGCCCTTAACCTAAATATAAATAAATACAAATCTAACGTTAATGTACACAAATTAATCGGAACGAAGCCTACCCACCCCATCCAAACTCACCAGTAATATAATTGGGGAGGCAATGCAGGTGGAGGCCAGAGCACAGGCTTGAGGTTGGCAGGTGTGAATTAGAACTGTGCTTGAGTCATGTGCTCGAGAACCTTTCTTAATCCATCTGACCCTCAGTTTCCTCATCTGTTAAATGAGTACTAAGGCTCTTTTCTTCAGATGGTTGTGAGGATTAAGTGAGATTCTGGATATGGAGCCCCCACCAAAGGGCCTGTAAATGTTTGCTATGATTATTACTTTGGTCGCAATGCATCCTGTAGACAACAGCTGCCAGTCAGAAACAGGCCAACCCTCTGACGCTAGAAGGGCTCCTATGGTCGCTTCTGACAAGGTCCTTCTCCTTAGAAAGGAAACTAAAGCTCTTCTCTCTCCTTTGTATGAGGCTGCTGCCCGGCATCAATTGCTGGAGACTGCTGTCTGAAACTTCTTCTGCCTGGAACTCCATCCTGACATGGATGTCAGGGCAGGGTAGATATCCCTTTGTTCTGAGAAGACCCTAGAAGACCCTTTGGTTATGCACAAGAACTGCAAAATCCAAAGTGTGACTGCAGACAAGACAGTCTTTGCATGACAATGTAAATAATTGTCGTAATAGTAAAGGGAGGGGACTTCCCTGGCGGTCCAGTGGTTAAGACTTGCCTCCCAATGCAGGGGGTGCCTGTTCCGTCCCTGGTCTGGGAGCTAAGATTCCACGTGCCTTGTGGCCAAAACACCAAAACATAAAAACAGAAACAGTATTGTAACAAAGTCAATAAAAACTTTAAAAATGGTCCATATCAAAAAAAAATGAACTTAAAAAAATAGTAAATGGACTGGGGTCTCTGCAGATTATTTTTTTCCTGAGAAAAATTTATTTTCTTTTGTAAAAGAAACAATATTGAATTCTAAAAATCATGTGTAAATGTGTTCTTATGAGATAGTAAAACAATAGAGAGAAGTGGAAAATTCTCTTAGAATCACCCCCTTCAAACGTGGTCACTCCCCTGACCCCAGATCACTACCATACCCCCAGGTCTGAAGGCATTTTTTCATACCATTTTCTATACATTTCCCTCCTATATAGACTTAGCATCACAGCTGTAGATGGTATTGCTGTGTGTGTGTTCCTTTCTATTTTTTTAAAACATGAACAGCATCATTTTGTGGAGATACATACATATATGTGTATATGTGCATATATATGTATGTATATATATATGTGTGTGTACTCATATGTATGTAGATATATATGTGTGTGCATATATATATATTTTTTTAACCCAGTTGAGAAAGAAGCCTTGCATGAGCATAAACAAGATTGACACATGCAACAGACCATTATGTGGATATTTTTCTGCAATTTTCTTTTTTCACACATACTATTACATGTCATTACATAGGGAAATCCCTCATTCTTTTTTTTTTTTTTTTTTTTCCGCGGTATGTGGACCTCTCACTGTTGCGGCCTCTCCCGTTGCAGAGCACAGGCTCCGGACACACAGGCTCAGCGGCCATGGCTCACGGGCCCAGCCGCTCCGCGGCATGTGGGATCTTCCCGGACGGGGGCACGAACCCGTGTCCCCTGCATCGGCAGGCGGACTCTCAACCACTGTGCCACCAGGGAAGCCCCCTCATTCTTTTAAATTGCTCCCAAGTATCCCATAAAATGTTCCAGATTCTATTTATTATCTTTTTTTTTTTTTTTTTTTTGTGGTACGCGGGCCTCTCACTGTTGTGGCCTCTCCCGTTGCGGAGCACAGGCTCCGGATGCGCAGGCTCAGCAGCCATGGCTCACGGGCCCAGCCGCTCCGCGGCATATGGGATCCTCCCAGACCGGGGCACGAACCCGTATCCCCTGCATCGGCAGGCGGACTCTCAACCACTGCGCCACCAGGGAGGCCCTATTTATTATCTTATTGACAGCCATTTAGGTTTCTGGTTTTACAAAAAATAGGCTGATCAACATCTCTATTTTTATATATGCTTTCTAAGCACATGGGGGAGTATTTCTACCTGAAAGTAGAATTGCTGGGCATGTACATTTTAAATTTTAATAGTTCTGTCAAATTGTCTTCTGAAGTAGCTGACTACTTTATACCCCCACTAGTAGCACAGGAATGTGCCCATTTTTTCACGCCCTAATTAACGCCTAACATTTTCAAACATTTTAATTTTTGCCATTATTACGGTAAAAATAGCTTATCTAATTTGAATTTCTAGTATGTTTCTGAACATTTGTTCTTATGTCCATTGTATTTTCACTTTGTAAATTGCTGTTAGTATCTTTTGATGATTTGTTATTGGTATTTGTTTAGATCTTTTCATTGCTATATAGGAATTCTCTATACAGCCTAGATTTAGGTCTCTTGGCTGTTTGAAAATAATGTAATTTTCCAGCTTGTTGCTCTTCTTCTTCTAACCTTGTTTATGGCATATTCTCCATACACTTTTTTTGTTTCATTTGGATGTAGTCAGATGTATCAGACTTTTCCTTGAGGCCTTTTACTTTTTGTGTCTTTCTTAAGAAGAACTTCTCTTCTCCAAGGTTATAAAATATTTTTGTGTATTTTTTTAATGCTTAATAGGTTTTTGTGTTTACATTTAGATCTCAGACATTTTTGGTTAAATAAAATTTTTTTTTTAATTTATTTATTTTTGGCTGTGTTGGGTCTTCGCTGCTGCGCATGGGTTTTCTCTAGTTGTGGCGAGCGGGGGCTATTCTTCGTTGCGGTGCGTGGGCTTCTCATTGCGGTGGCTTCTCTTGTTGCAGAGCACGGGCTCTAGACATGTGGGCTTCAGTAGCTGCAGCACACAGGCTAAGTAGTTGTGGCTCGTGGGCTCTAGAGCACAGGCTCAGTAGTGGTGGCGCATGGGCTTAGTTGCTCCACAGCATGTGGGATCTTCCCAGACCAGGGCTCGAACCCATGTTCCCTGCATTGGCAGGCAGATTTTTAACCACTGCACCACCAGGGAAGTCCCGATGTGAAATAAAAAATTAATTTTTGATCTTTTTCCAAACAGTCACCAGTTTTCCTGGGCATATATTGAATAATTTATCCTTTCTATAGAGATCCATTATATACTTACTTTCCAAATATATGGGTATGTCTTTGAGCTGTTTTCTGTTCCATTGCTTGAACTGTCTTTTCCAGCCTCAATTCCTCTTTTTTTTTTAATTGAAGTATAGTTGATTTATAATGTTGTATTAGTTTCAGGTGTATAGCAAAGTGATTCAGATATATATATTGAATATATGTGTGTGTGTATATATTCTTTTTCAGATTCTTTTCCATTATAGGTTATTATGTTGAAGATAGTTCCCTGTGCTGTGCAGTAGGTCCTTGTTGTTTGCTTTATATATAGCAGTATATATCTACATCCCAAACTCCTAATTTATCCCTCCCGCTTCCCCTTTGGTAACCGTAAGTTTCTTTTCTATGTTTGTGTGTCTATTACTGTTTTGTAAATAAGTTCATTTGTATCATGTTTTAGATTCCACATATAAGTGATATCATATATTTGTCTTTCTCTGTCTGACTTACTTCACTTAGTATGGTCATCTCTAGGTCCATCCATGTTGCTGCAAATGGCATTATTTCTTTTTTATGGCTGAGTCATATTCCACTGTGTGTGTGTGTGTGTATATATATATATATACACCACATCTTTATCCATTCATCTATTGATGGACATTTAGGTGGTTTCCATGTCTTGGCTGTTGTAAACAGTGCTGCTATGAATATTGGGGTGCTTGTATCTTTTTGAATTGGAGCTTTCTCTGGCTATATGCCCAGGAGTGGGATTGCTGGATCATGTGGCAACTCTATTTTTAGTCCATACTGTTCTCCATAGTGGCTGCACCAATTTACATTCCCACTAACTGTGTAGGAGGGTTCTCTTTTCTCCACACCCTCTCTAGCATTTATTGATATTATTTGTAGACTTTTTGATGATGGCCATTCTGACTGCTGTGAGCTGATACCTCATTGATTTGCATTTACCTAACAATCAGTGATGTTGAGCATCTTTTCATGTGCCTGTTGGCCATCTGTATGTCTTCTTTGGAGAAATGTCTATTTAGGTCTTCTGTCCTTTTTTTTTTTTTTTTTTTGCGGTATGCGGGGCTTTTCACTGTTGTGGCCTCTCCCGTTGCGGAGCACAGGCTCCGGATGCGCAGGCCCAGCGGCCATGGCTCACGAGCCCAGCCGCTCCGCAGCACATGGGATCTTCCCAGACCGCGGCACGAACCCGCGTCCCCTGCATAGGCAGGTGGACTCTCAACCACTGCGCCACCAGGGAAGCCCCTTCTGTCCATTTTTTGACCAATTCCTCTTTTAATTGCTCCTGTTTCATAATATTTTTTGCTGTCTTTTATGGAAAAAATGTTTCTTTGCCATTATGTATTTAGAATACTCTATCTTAGTCCATTTGAGTTGCTGTAACAAAACATCACAGACTAAGTAGCTTAAGAAAAACAGAAATTTATGTCTCAGTTCTGGAGGGTGGAGGTCCAGGATCGGTGCAGGCAGATTTGGTGTTCAATGAGGGCTTCCTGCTTCTTAGATGGTACCTTCTCACCATGTCCCCACATGGCAGAAGGGGTGAGCTAGCTCTCTGGGGTCTCTTTTATAAGGGCACTAATCCCAGCTATGAAGGCTGCACCCTCATGACCTAATCACTTCCCAAAGGCCCCACCTCCTAATACAGTCACCTTCAGGATTAGGACTTCAACATATGAGTTTGCAGGGGGAACACAACCATTCAGACCATAGCACTCTTATCTCTAAAAAAGTATTTTTTATTCCTGGGAATTGTGTCATATGTGTTGTTGTTCACCATCTGTCATAAGACATTTCATGATGGAGACTGGGCCAGATCCAGTAGATCACTGGAAGCCTTACTTCATTTCTTGTTCACAGGGAACCACAAAGGTGGATCCAGTGGCTACAGCCAGCTTGGATTCTTGGTGAAAGCCTCCCCCAAGGTGATTTTCCAAACCAAGTATCTCAGACTTAGGGAAACAAGTTGCTGAGAGATTGTCTTTCAAGTATTCTGAAAAGGCCAACTCCTGTGGGTAGTGGGTGAGCCTCTGTGGATATTCCCATGTGTCAGTCATCCTGGGGTGCTGGGGGGTGAAAAGGAGCCCCAGGAAATGAAGGCTGGAGGAGAGGGAGGGAGCAGGCCTGAGACAAGCGCTGGGCCCCTGCACTTCCCAGACGGCAGAGGACTGACTGTCCCCCAGGTGGCGGGAAGGAGGCAGGTGAGAGCCTTTTGCAGGCTGGGAGCCGGCCAGGTAGCGTCCAGATGGGGACCTGTCTTGGATGACCTGGGTATGACTCTGGAATCCTTCAATCCAGTATCCATCCATTCATAAGGTTTTTCTCTAATGTCATTTCCCTTGCTTCCTTCAAGATTTTAAATGACCTGGTCTTAGGTAGCTGTGTTGTGGGAAATTAAGTGATGGGCTTACGTGGAAGCCATGGTAGCAAGGTTGAAAGCTGCTATCTTCACTTCATGCCAGCCTTGTGTGGTGACCATTATTCAAGAGAAGATGGCAGCCCCTGGACTCCAGGAGGTGGCCAGGTACAGAGCGAGCAGGGGGATGCCTAGGTTGCAATGTCTCGGGTCAGCCCCCAGCAGTCCCTAACACCTTTCCTCCAGCCCCGGCCCCCATGAGGAAGAAATCCTGAAAATGAGAGGCCAAGGTTTGGGTTATATTTATATGACAGGAAATAGAAGCCTAGTGTCTTTAAGGTCATGCAACCATCATTGTGGAACTCAGTGCTAAGCCCAGGTTTGTTCAAACAAAGTCCCTGTTGTTTGAAGGCCAGATTGCTCATAGATGACTACTTCTCAAGAATGAGTCTAAGGCTGTAAATTTAAATTTCCACATAGGCCAGTGTTTCTCAACCAGGGATGATTTTCCTGCCTCCCCCTTTTATGCCCCACCCCACCCCAAAGACATCGGCGAAGCCTGGAGACATTTTTGGTTGTTGTGACAGGGAGGGGAGGGGTTCTAATCGTATCTTGGCATCTAGGGGGTGGAGGCCAGGGATGCTGGTAAACATCCTACCATGAGATGCAGACATCTCCCCATCAGTGAAGATTTATCCAGCCCCAAATGACAGTGAGGGGGTCCAGAAACCCTGATGTAGGACAGTGGATTTCCAATTTTCTTTTTTGTGTCCAGAGGATGAACACCTAACCCTGTCAACTACTTTGCCATCATGGGCTTCTTTCATCACACAGACACCCAGCAAGGGGGGGTTGCTGTGAGAGCCATCATCGCTACAAGAAAAACTCAAGTCTTTCCACTTTCAATATATGAAAGCCAGATTTGATTACTGGATGAATTCTGTTTGTAGAATCGAAGAAAGTGTAAGCTCTCTATCTTAGGGATATAGTTCTTAGGCAATAATCGAGTAATGTGGGCGTCTCTTTCTTATTCTCTGAATCCTTTACAGACCATTGCTTTCCTCTTCTAATGGGAAGGCTGATCAGTGCTAAGACACCCATGCTAGATAGCTCTTATTATTCCCAATTTATAGATGATGAAATCGAGGCGCAGAGGGGAAGTAAAACAAAGCACAACTCCCTCGCGCTGAAGTTATCAAACCCCTGGCCAGGGTTACTGCACAGGTTGTGCACTGCACAGTTGGGCCACTTCTAAGGGACCATCATTCACATCACAGACATCATAGACTTACTGTGACAGTCTTCCTGGTGGATGGCACTAAAGTGCCTTGTTCTAACAAAATCAGGAATATGAAGACTATTTTCTAACAGATGGAAGTAAAGTTTCTTGGAGAAGGTGTGCCTTTTCATGATACTCACTGTGGTGCCAGATGAAATAGCAGAACGAAGGGGATTGTTGGTCCCTCTTTGTCTATGTTAACAGTTCAACTGGGAGTTTTAGTTTTTGCTTGAACAGAGGTCACCCTCCCTTGCTGACCACGTGTGTAATTGTCAAGTATTGTAGAGTGAGGCAGGTTACGATGAACGCATTTGAGTTGGCAGATTTCCCAAGAAGACTGTCACGTATGAGAAATATGGTGCCTTGAGTGTTGGAATAAATAAAACGATATTGGTATCTAAGTTTGGTTGTTCACACTTCAGGTACAGTTTAAGTCATCTTAAGACTGGAGGAAGAGACGTTGACATGTATATCAGTTTAATAAGTTTGGCAGCAGGAGGCGCAAAGAGTATCGTTTCAAGTATGGATTGACCTGTGATTGAACAGCAACGTGTGTTGCCTAGTTTGTTATCGATGCTAAGTAATGGCAGGTTCTGGACTCTCAGGAGGGAGAGGGCAGATGTTGGAGCACTGGTCGACTGATGGGCTCCATGTTTTGGCCCTGTACAGGGAGAATCAAGATACAAGTAAAGGGCTTCCCTGGTGGCGCAGTGGTTGAGAGTCCGCCTGCCGATGCAGGGGACACAGGTTCGTGCCCCGGTCTGGGAAGATCCCACATGCCGCGGAGTGGCTGGGCCTGTGAGCCATGGCCGCTGAGCCTGCGTGTGCGGAGCACAGGAGAGGCCACAACAGTGAGAGGCCCGCGTACCGCAAAAAAAAAAAAAAAAAAAAAGTAAAATATTGGAAGATGGGACTGATAGTATTGCAGGTGTTAACAAAGCCTGTCCGAGCTTCCATCCTTTACACCTACAGAACCATGTTTAACACGGACACGGTACTCTACAACATAACTGTCCTGTTTACCTTTGTTCTGAATCTTTACTGTGCCATTTCATGATGTTTTAAGGGAAGAAAGACTTCACCGATTGCCACATTGGAGAAGGCTTTCATTTTTCCACCTATGCAAACACCTTGGCATTTAGACACTTTGGGTAATCGACATAATCGCCTCTTCTCATGCCTAGCAACCACCCAAACTGGGGTGGGAGGCGGAGTATATAAAGGAATGAACAACCCCCAGTTTGTGATCGGAATAAGAAAGGTCGACAGACTGACCTTGCCTGGCCACATGCCGGGTGGCCTAGAATGTGAGTAGTTGTGCCCACAAGGAGCTTACAGACTGGTCTGAGGGCGATGTAGGTGCAGTCAATAACTGGAGAACAGAATAGCCGGTGAGAAGGTGCGGATCCGCTGTGCAGATAATAAATGCCTAGGTGTTTCAGCAGGACAGATTGCTGTGGTGGGTGGAGAAGGCCTGGGAGAGAGGAGGAATTTGAGCTGGGCCGTGAAGGACTGGGAGATATAAATAGCCGGGAGGGAACAGAGTGACGGATGGGGACAGTGGCCATCTTAAGTAAGTGCCTCAGGTCACAGAGAATAGTTCCCTAAAACAAAGCTCTTGGTGGAAAACAGGCAAGGCAAGGAGGGATTTGGAATCAGGAAGGGTTTAAAACTGTTACACAGTGTTTCCAAGATGAAAATCTGCAGTGTGAGAGAACGTGGGTAATAATACTGTGTGTTCTTAGTCAAATGGCATATTTCTTTGAGAAATACTATTTAATCAAGAACAAATTTCTAAAATTAGGGCTCTGTGGATCCAAATGAGCTAATGAGGTGAGAAACTTGAAGTTTTCAGGGTTCTTTAGCCATCTGGCCAGTATGTTTAGAAATTGCACCCGAATGTACTGATAAAAGGGCAGTCTCTGTGGTTTACCTTTAACGCTCCAATACTGGGTCATCTTCAAAGACAAGTTCCACAGACCTTCCACTCTAAGCAGGCTGACCAAAAGGCTGAGATTGCCTAGGGAGTCCCGGATTATGCAAAATGATTAATAGCTTCCTCTTCCAGTCTCAAAAGTGTCCTGGTTTGGGTGATAAATTGTATGACTACCCTAATTCTAAGTGAGCCACTTTGGACTTTTTTTTGCTTATTCTGTGAATCCTCAGTGGCCAGAAAGGATGCTTCCAGCTTAAGGGTATTTGCCCACATGTGCATTCTGTCTTTTTGAAATGTTCTTTTCCCTTGCATATAATGCAATCTTTGCAAAAAAATTCAGAAAAAAACCCCAACATAAATAAGATGAATTATCAAAAATCTGGAAATAAGTGTTAATACTTTGACATAAATGTATAACTCTATTAATTTGTCATATATTTGTATATTTTTAGATCCCTAATCTCCAAACCAAGCCACTTTATTTGGAGTAGCATTCCAAATATAAATACATAGATATGGCTACTACATAAAATTATATATTTAGAACTATATACTAACATAATCAATATAGATAGACGTAGATGTAATGACATTTTAAAATAATCACTTTTAAAGACAGCATAGTATTCTAATGAAAGGTTGTTCTTAAACTATAATGTATTTAAATCCTCAAAATGGGCAGAAGACCCAAATGGACATTTCTCCAAAGAATACATACAGCTGGTCAAAAGGCACATGAAAAGATGTTCATCATTGCTAATTATTAGAGAAATGCAAATCAAAACTACAATGAGGTACCACCTCACACTGGTCAGAATGGCCATCATTAAAAAGTCCACAAACAACAAATGCTGGAGAGGGTGTGGAGAAAAGGGAGCCCTCTTGTACTGTTGGTGGGAATGTAAATTGGTGCAGCCACTATGGAGAAGAGTATGAAGGTTCCTCAAAAAACTAAAAACAGGGCTTCCCTGGTGGCGCAGTGGTTGGGAGTCCGCCTGCCGATGCGGGGGACGTGGGTTCGTGCCCCGGTCCGGGAAGATCCCACATGCCGCGGAGCGGCTGGGCCCGTGAGCCATAGCCGCTGGGCCTGCGTGTCCGGAGCCTGTGCTCCGCAACGGGAGAGGCCACAACAGTGAGAGGCCCGCATACCACAAAAAAAAAAAAACAAAAAAACTAAAAACAGAACTACCATATGATCCAGCAATCCCACTCCTAGGCATACCTCTGCACAAAACTCTAATTCAAAAAGATACATGCACCCCAATGCTCATAGCAGCACTATTTACAATAGCCAAGACATGGAAGCAACCTAAATGTCCATCAACAGATGAATGGATAAAGATGTGGTATATATATACAATTGAATATTACTCAGCCATAAAAAAGAATGAAATAATGCAGCAACATGGATGGACCTAGAGATTATCACACTAAGTGAAGTAAGTCAGACAGAGAAAGACCAATACCATATGATATCACTTATATGTGGAATCTAAAATATGACATAAATGAACTTATCTATGAAACAGAAACAGACTCACAGACATAGAGAACAGACTTGTGGTTGTGGTGAGTTGGGGGGAAGGGAGGATGGATTGGGAGTTAGGGGTTAGCAGATGCAAACTAATATACAGAATAGATAAACAACAAGGTCCTACTGTATAGCACAGGGAACTATATTCAATATCTTGTAATAACCGATAATGGAAAAGAATCTGAAAAATAATATATGTATATATGAATCACTTTACTGTACACCAGAAAGTATCACAACACTGTAAATCAATTATATGGCAATAAAATAAATTAAAAAAATTTTTAATCCTCAATTTGAGGCATTTAGGTTCTTTTTTGTTTATTAACAATATTGTAATGAATGTTTTCTAAATCTTTCCACACATTCTTGATGATTTAGGATGCTTTCTTATAAATGAAATTGATAAGTAAAAGGGGATATGCATTTAAAATGTTTTGATTGTCAAACTTAGCCAGAATGTGTGAGAATTCCCACTCATGGCCTCATCTGTGCTGTATCTGTTATTCTTTTTCATTTTTTCAGTCTGACAGGAAAGAATTTCATCTCTTGGTTATTTGAGTTGTACCTCTGGTTGTTGATGATTCATATTTCTTTTTTAATAAATTGCTCATTTTTCTATTAGAGTGTTTACCTTTCTCTTATTGAAATGTGAAAGCTCTTTGAATTTTAAACAAAGTATCCCTTTGTGTTATAAGTTGCAAAATTTTTTTCTCCTAATTTACTATTTGTGTTTTATGTATGGTAGATTTATATGTGTGCATGGACATGTGTAGATTCAGAAGTCTTTACTTTTTGTACAATTATACCTATCAGTCTTTCCCTTTATGTTTTTGTGTACTTTTTTAAAGGACTAGGTTTTCAACAATTAACCTGAGAAATTTTCTTAATTTTATCTGATGCTCTCAAACCCCTTGAGCTCCTTGTTTCAAACTTTACAGGGTAGGCACTGTAGATAGATGAGACATACTTTTTGTTTCCGTTTCCATGGTTCAGTATATCTCCCAGAAGGGGTTTAGTCACTTTACAAATTCACAGATAAGTTACTGCAAGTAAGAACTGGTGATATGCATTCTTTTCCTCAACCATAAAACACGTATGCCTTCCTTCATGAAAAGCTGTAATGGGAGTTAGAAGGGACTAGTTGGTTTAGATTTCTGCCAAGTGAATCACTGTCCCATTGATGTGCTTTATAATTGCACGGATGTCTTCTCAGGAACTGTGGCACCAACCCAAGGTTCCAATACACAGTCAAGGGAATGCCGCAGACGGTCATAGCTCCCCCGAAGCAAGCAGCTTTCCATGGAACGTTGTTCCTGGGCTTCATGGCAGAGTTACTCTTCTGTCGTAAGGAGGGCACTCAAGGCAAATGCATGTCTAGTCCTAGCTGGGACCGTTGTGGCTGAGCTTGTATCCAAGCTTCCACGCTGGTGTGCTGGGTTGAACCCCATGTGAGCCTCAAAGACCCCTTCGTCACCTCTGAAGTTAGACCTAGGCATCTTGCTTTCCCCTTGGCCCTCTCCGTGCCTGTTTGGCCCTCTCGGTGTTTATTCTTGGGAGAAAAGAGATTCTCCCCCACTCACAGACCTCATGGAAGTCCCCTTTCATCCAAGGCCCTCTTCCTGTGGGGTGGTGGAGGGGAGGTCTTGAGCACCAGTGAGGGTTGAGTGTAAGATCTATAATCACCACCACCATGATGCTGAGATAGGGCACTTTACCTCTGTTCTCAGCTGTCAGAGCATTTCCCCTGCTGCTCAGCAGTGGGGCCTCCAGGGCCCAGCCTAGCTGCAGTCTCAGGGCACCAAACCCCACCAGCTGACGGCTTCTCAAGAGAACCCCATTGTGGTGGGAGTCTGGGGATGGGGACCAAGGTCCCACCCCAAGAGGTCTTTACTCTCTGGTTTTGCCAAGGAATTACTAAGCAGTAATCCATGCCGTAACTGTAGAAGACCTGCTCTAGCAGCAGGGAAGCAGGTTTATGATGCCACTCAGGGGACCAGACCAAGGATTTGAAAGTAGTTTTTACTGTGGAATGACCCCATTATGGATTTGAGTGGCCCCTTCCCCAGGTACTATACTTCTCTATGAAGTACATCAGGGGTCCCCTCAATCAGGGGAGGA
This sequence comes from Hyperoodon ampullatus, assembly GCF_949752795.1. NCBI lineage: Eukaryota > Metazoa > Chordata > Mammalia > Artiodactyla > Ziphiidae > Hyperoodon > Hyperoodon ampullatus. The sequence continues at coordinate 13,767,590 of NC_136922.1, forward strand.
TAAAGCAATTTTCTTTGTGCCTAGTCACTGCCATTTGGTCTCCCTCTCTCCATACTCTTTTTTTTTGAATTGAAGTATAGTTGATTTACCATGTTGTGTTAATTTCTGCTGTACAGCAAAGCGAGTTAGCCATACATCCTCTCTCCATACTCATTCAGTATCACAAAAGCCAAAGAACTAATTTGGCTACAACACAACCCTCCTCAGAGTGCTGGGGAGGGAGAGAAATCAAAGACGAGCAGAGCCCAAGCCCTCTCTAGTGGGCAAGGCTCATTTGTAAATAATTTTAGTCTTGTTACCCATTTGATAACCATATATCCTTCCCAGTGGGTACTGGCAGCATGTCAGATGGAGATCACTTATGAAGAGATTCCTCATTTTCCAAACCCATTCTGGCTTCTCAAGAATCTGTGAACTGGGGAAGCCAATGATACTAAAGGAATGATAGGCCCATTTTTTTTTGCCCCTTTTGGGTGCTTGGGTGGGGAGTGGTAGAGTAGAATAACATCTTCTGTGCACTTATTCATTCAAGAAACATTTACTGAGCTTCCTCTGTGGCAGGCAGTACCAGAGAAATGGGAAAGAGAAATCCTACACATACCATCTGTCTCGATTTTGCAAATACATTTTGCTGGGTCACTATTGATATCTGCAGGAGGATGTCAGGTCCTAACCCCTGAAACGTATGGTAAACATACTTTGCAGATGTGATTAAGTTAAGCGTCTTGAGTTGGAGAGATTATCCTGAATTATCCAGTTGGGCCCTAAATGCCATCACATCTATCCTTCTAAGAGGGAGGCAGAGAGATTTTACAGTGACACACACAGGGGAGAAGGCAATGTAAAGATGGAGCAGGAAAAGATTTGAAGATGCTGGCCTTGAAGATTGGAGTGATGCAGCCACAAGCCAAAGAACTCTGGCAGCCCCCAGAAGCTGGAAGAGGCAAGGAACTGATTCTCTCCTAGAGCCTCTGCTGGGAGTGTGGCCTTTTTGACACTTCAATTTTTTTTTTTTTCGCGGTACGCGGGCCTCTCACTGTTGTGGCCTCTCCTGTTGTGGAGCACAGGCTCCGGACGCGCAGGCTCAGCGGCCATGGCTCACGGGCCCAGCCGCTCCGCGGCATGTGGGATCTTCCCGGACCGGGGCACGAACCCGTGTCCCCTGCATCGGCAGGTGGACTCTCAACCACTGCACCACCAGGGAAGCCCGACACTTCAATTTTGGCCCAGTGAAACTTCGGTTGGACTTCTGGCTTCCAAAATTGTAAGAGAATGCATTTTTGTTGTTTTAAATCCCCAAACTTGTGGTAATTTGTTACGGCAGCCCCAGGAAACTAATACAACATCCTTACAAATAAACATGGGTCTAGAAGACAATTTAGGCAGGCAGTTATCTGACCAACTCTATTTATTGTTCACTTGGCACATGTTTATTGAACTGCAATGTTCCAGGCACAGGAGATAAAGTATGAATAAGCTGACAGTGTCCCCACTGACACTGGGGAGGCGGAGGGAGCAGGTAATAAAGAGGTAAAAAAAATATATTAAAAAGGTAATTTTAGGGGCTTCCCTGGTGGCGCAGTGGTTGAGAATCTGCCTGCTGATGCAGGGGACACGGGTTCGTGCCCCGGTCCGGGAAGATCCCACATGCCACGGAGCAGCTAGGCCCGTGAGCCACAGCTACCGAGCCTGCGCGTCTGGAGCTTGTGCTCCGCAACAAGAGAGGCCGCGATAGTGAGAGGCCCACGCACCGCGATGAAGAGTGGCCCCCGCTTGCCACAACTAGGGGAAGCCCCCACACAGAAACAAAGACCCAACACAGCAAAAATAAATAAATTAATTAATAAACTCCTACCCCCAACATCTTCTTTAAAAAAAAAAAAAAAGGTAATTTTAGTTATTGGTAAGTGCTTTGAAGAAAACAGAGTTAGGGTAATGAGGATTTGGGGAGGGGGTATTTTAGACTGGGTAATAGGAAGGCCTTTCTGATGAGATAACATTAGAGCTGAGTCCTGAATATCTAGGAGGAGTTACCATCTTGGGAAAGCTTTCCAAGTGGAGGGAGCTGGAAGTACAAAGGCCCTGAGGTAGAAATGAGCTTAATATGCTTGAGCTTAATCATGCACAGAAAGACCAGATTCCTCCAAGTCAAACTGGAAAGCCTTCTCTTACAGAGGGCTGCAGGGTTCTGTTGGAGGCCCTGACCTGTGTAGTTTTCTTTGTTTATAACTAAATTGGAAGTAAACATATAAGTCATATTTATCAAATATGTGGGTAATACAAAGCTGGTAGAACTTGTACTGGGTTAGATGTCAGGGACTGGGTTTTACTGTACCTTGGCAGATGTGAGCAAAACTCCAAAGATTCCTGACTTGGGACTCAAAAAAATTACTTGCCTAAATCAAGAGGGGGAACCCATCCTGAGTGCAGTACTTGTGTGAAGGCCCTAAAGCTCAACATCAGCAAAGAACCTGATGGGACTGTTGTATAAAGGGGAAGCACTTTTACAGGTTTTTAAAGTACGGAGTACAGTTCAAGGGAAGAGGTAGCCACAGGCTTCTGGAGTGACGAGTGGGTACCACGATTTATGGGGTCATAGAAACAGTTCGTTCATTCATTCATTCATTTATTCCACTGATAAATGTTTAATGAGCACATGCTATGTGCCTGGCACTGACTAGGTTGTGGGGAAATAGCACTGAATAGGAAAGAAGCATTTGCTGACCTCAGAGAGCTTATATTCTAGGGAGAAAAGAGACACTGTAGACTTAATGGTGTAATTATTGTCTGTTTCCCTATATTAGATTATTTTTCAGGTTATAAATTATTTTATAGTAATAAAGTAGCAAAATCAAATATTACAGAAATGTATGACACAGAAAAGAACCCCCTTTCCCAGTACACTCATCTTCTTTCCCCAGAGATAGCCACTGTCAATAGGCTTGGGCATTTTTCTCCAACTTTTAAAAATACACATGTAATATATTTTGAAAGCATAAAAAAGGAACCATACTCTTTTTAATTTTTTTTAGGTTAATGTATTTTAGATATTCTTCCATATAAATACAAAGAAATCTACCTCATTCTTCTAAATGGCTGAGTAAAAACTCCATTTGATGAACGTACCAAAGTTTATTTAGCTAGTGTCTTATTGATAGGTGTGTGTATTGTTTCCACTTTTTCACTATTGTAAACAATGTTGCAAAGAAGATTATTCTGCATATCTTTTTACATATGGTGGGAGTATTTTTTTCTAAAGGATAAATTCATAGAAGTGGAAATGCTGACTCAAAGGGTATGAAAAATTTAAATAATAGATGCTACCATATTTCTTACTATTCAGGTTGTACCTGAATGAGTGTGCAAATCAGGATGCATGCTTTCTTGTAGCCTCAGCAACACAGAATATTAGCAGTGATTTTCATCTTTTCCTGTCTGATAGGCAGAAGATAATATCTTGTGGTTTACATGAACCACTTTTGGCCTGCAACTGAGAATAACAGTTAGGCAGGGATGTGTAGGTCAGCTATGTAAGTCAGGGAGGCAGAACTGCTGAGGTTGGAAATTAACCAGGCAGAGGTGGGGTGAGGGGTGACCAAAGCTCTCCAGGCAGTTCACATAGCACGTGCAAAGGCCCTGTGGGGAGAGGAAGTCTGGCATATCAACAGGACTAAAAAACTTCCAGGGGGTTGGGGGCAAAGAACAGAGAGCAAGGAGGAAAGTTAAGAGGGAAGCAAGGACCAAATCTTGCTGGGCCTTGGGGTTCACCATAAGGGTTCTGGTCTTTATCCCAAGAGAAAAGGGCAGCCAATGGAAAGCTTGGAACAATCTGACATGATCAGATCAGCATTTTGAACAGATCCCTCTGGCTGCTGTGTGGCGAATGGATTAGGAAGAGGGGAGAGTAGCTATTTTGGGAGTCCAGGTAAGAGATGATGGTAGTCTGGATTAGGGTGGAATCTGGACTAAGGTGTAGCCTAGACATGGAGAGAAGTGGGTAGATTTAAGAGTTATTTAGGCCACAAAATGGATAGGAATTGATGCTTGGATGGGCTTGGATTGGGGAGTGTGGAAGAGGGTGGTATCCTGGAAAACTCCCAGGTTTGTAGATGGAAGTTGTCATCAGGATGATGAGATGTCAAAGGACCAGGTGATGATCAGCCTGAAAAGTGAAGATCCAGAGGAAAGAATTGCTTTGGAGAGCAGCCACTAGCCCACAGCTTCATCCAAGGCCAGGGACCATGTGATTCTGCCCCTTGGTCACAGCCAATTGGACTGGGAGAGTGCCATGATTTGGCCTGCATGGAAGCCTGCCCGTGAAAGGGACAGTGCCAGAATGAGCTGATGAGACCCCCTTCAGGGAGTTTGAAGAAGAACCCAAGTGAGGGGCAACATTTGGAACTCGGGGAAAGAAGAATGGTCATGCAAAAAAGGCAGGAAGGGAAAGTCATGAGTAAGCCAATGTCATGAGGAAGGGAGGAGGAGAGAAGAGAAAAGCCAGTGGAGAAGTGGCTGAAGACCCACAGAGCAGTAGAGAGGGGCTGATGGCCCTCGACCCTGAATTCGGCCCGGTGGTTAAGGGCCAGCTTTCCACTTGAGCAGATCGAGGTTTGATTTCCCAGCTCTGATGCTGATTAGCTGGGTGACCTTGAACAAGTCACTAAACTTCTCTAAGGCTCTGCTCTCTTCCCTCAACTGTAAAATAGCACAGTATTTATTTATTGGGCTTGTTGTGAGGATTCAACAGATACACGCGAGAATGGGAGATTTCTGCAACACAAAACCACTAGAGAACCATTATTCAGAATTGAAAGTTGAAAAAAAATCTACAAATCAATAAGAAAAAGACAGCCAACCCAAAAGAAGAACAAGCGAAAGGTTTGAACAAGCTCTTACCCAAAGAGGATATTAACATGGCTTAAAAATACATGAAAATATTATCAACCTCAATAAGGGAAATACAGTGAGATTCTGCATGCAGCAACAGAGACGAGTCATATAAATGCAATATTGAGCAAAAGTATCAAGACAGAGATGAATGTATGAAGTATGAGTCTATGTATTTAAAGTTAAAAAAACAGGCATTAAAACTACAATTAAATACTATACACACATATCAGATTGGCAAAATTTGAAAAATCTGGTAATGCCAAGTATCAGTGAGGATGTGGAGCAACATGAAATCCATACGTTGCTGGTGGAAATGTAGACTAGTATAACTATTTGGGAAACACTTTGGCATTCTAATAAAACTGAAAACATGTACATCCCACAACCCAGCAATTCTATTCTTGGAGATACATATCTAAGAGGAACTCCTCATGTACACTAGAACATATACTCAAGCATATCCATAACTTTGTTCATGGTCTCATGCTAGAACCAACACAGATATCCATCAGTTGTAGAACGAATAAGTTATTTTGTGATATAGTCACAAGTGGAAGACTATACAGCACTGAAAATGAATGAACTATGCTATAGAGAACAGCATGAATGAATCTTATAAACACAATGTTGAACCAAAGAAATAATACATAGTATATGATTCTACTCTACAATTTAAAAACAGGCACAACTAAACCATAACCTATATAATGGAGTTTGTATTATAGCATATATTTTTGAGCAAACTATAAAGAAAAGTAACAAAGTGATTACCACAAAAGTCAGAATAGCGGCTGCTTCTGGGAGAGAGGAGGGCTCTGGGACCAGAAGGGGAAACCCGGGGGAGGGGTGTCCTGCAGTGCTTGAAGGTATTCAGTGTCTTCGCTGAGGAGGTAGTTATACAAGTGTTTGCTTTGTGATTGTTCATTATGCTGTACATTTGTTTTGAACACTTTAATCGAAGAGTATTTTATTCCACAATTTAAACAGATTTTAAAAAAAGATAGCTAACACTTGTAAAAGGCTTGGCATAGTGCCTGGCCCATATTAAGAGCTCAACAGATGGCAATTTTATTTACTGTTATAACCCAGTTGTTAGAGCCATGTTGTATCCTAAGCAACCTCCTAGTTCCTGGACTGAGCTCTAGTCTCTGTGAGGCCTGGCTCTGTGGTGGAGCTTCTGGACCCCTCTGTTTCCTAGGGTGGCGCCCAAATTAACCCCGTGACTTAAGACGGTGCTTCTCAATTGATACGTTTTGGTTTACTGCATGGCCTCAAACTCTTCCTGAGTGTGTGGCCAAATTTTGGCAACATGTAAGACTTTTTTAAAAAGCATCTCTGTTGTTAGGCAATGCCAGAAAGCAAGATTGCTAAACTGAGCACCACTGTGAGGTGGTGCACAGCCAGAGTCCAGCCTGCTGCAGGTCAGAGGTCAGGGGTCAAAGGTGGAACCCCCTGGCAAGCTGGTGCCAAAGAAATGAGAATACGTGAGAACTTGGTCTATAGGGGAAGTAAGGTCACACCCAAATAATAGGGATGCAGAAGGGGACCAGGTGAATCCCAGGACGGCTGGATGTCATTTAAAACCCTTGAAGCGTGTAGCCCCCAAATCTAGCAATCCACAGAAAGGTTGTCAATCACTGACTAAGGTCATCTGAAATGTCTCTCTTCCTTGCAAGCCCGACGACGGAATCACCGTTTCGTAGCTATTGGAGGGGCTGTTGTGTACAACAGCTCATTATAATAATAGCTAGTAATTATGGAGTGCTGCTCATACGCCAGGCATTGTGCTAATATTTCAGCGTTATTTCCACCCTAGGAGGTAGGTGCTCTTATCATCTCCCTTTCAACGGATGAAGCACAGAGGAGTTGAGTGACTTGCTGAAGGTCACCCAGCTGGCAAGGGCTAGAGCCAGGAAGAGGGCTATTCTTATTCTCTGATTCTAGAGGGAGCCCAGTGACTGGGAGTCAGATGGAGACAGGTTTTGCTAACAACAAGCAAAAATGTCCTACCAGTGGAATGGGGAGTTTTAGAGAACAGCAAATTCTCTCTTTAAGCAGAGGTGGCAAGACGGTTTAGGTTTTAGGAGAGATTCCTGCACTGGGTAACAGGTTAGACTAAATGCCTTTCAAGGTCCTTTCAAAGAACCCCAAATTGTAAGTCTGGGTCTTGGTAGAGCTTCTAAATGGGGAGGGGGTGTGTGCTAGACTATCTGCCTGTTTTCTTTTTAATATGAACCTCCAAACTCCAGTGCATAGTGTGGTGTGTAAGCTGTTTGAGTTCACTTTCATATTGATGTTCACGAACTTCCTCAGAACGCTGAGGCACAGGAAAATTATTTTCCCTGTGGGGTTGTTTTCTTTTAGTCTTTTAGCTGACAGTAGTTGTAAAGGGCCTTTCTGACTGGCAAGAAAATACCTTTCTAAGCTTCAGAAGAGAAATAATTTGCATTAAACGTTCTCCCACACTTCCTTAATTTCAGACCTGAGGTACTGATCTCTTCCTATGGACTCTCCGGCCACACCTCCCACGAATGGTGTGTGTGGTGTGAAAATTCCACGTGCAGCATTAACAGTGGCGTTTGATAGCACTGGGGCTATTTAGAATCTGCCCTTTAGACTGAAATGATATATCTGGCTTTGTTTCCAGGGTTACAGAAGCTTTTGTAGTCTATTTCCATGGCTGTGTCCCGTGGAAATGCATTACTTTCTGCATTTCAGAAAGCAGAGCCTCTGCTCGCACCCTCCAGGATCATGGAGGCATACGGCAGCGTCTCTAGTTAGAGTTGGCTTTGGTTGAGCCTTTTCCATTACCTGGTGAAACAGACTTTATTTTTTTTTTTAAGTAGTTTTAGGTTCATAGCAACATCTAGTAGAAAGTACAGAATTCCCATATACCTCCTGCCCCCATATATGCACAGCCTGCCCCACTCTCAGCATCCTCTACCAGAGTGGTACATGTGTGACAGTCGATGAACCTACCCTGACACGTCACTATTACCCAAGGTCCACACTTTACATTATGGCTCACTCTTGGTGTTGTCCATTCAATGGGTTTGGACAAATGTATAATGGCAGATATCCACCGTTCACAGTCTCATACAAAGTAGTTTCACTGACCAAAAAAACCTTCTGTGCTCTGCATAGTCATCCCTCTCACCCTCTAACCCCTGGCATCCAGAGATCTTTTCACTGTCTCTGTAGTTGTGCCTTTTCCAGAATGTTGGAATCATGCAGTGCAGAGCCTTCTCAGATTGGCTTCTTTCACTTAGTAATATACATTTAAGGTTTCTCCATGTCTTGTTGTGTCTAGATAGCTCATTTCTTTTTAGTGCTGAATAATATTCCATTGACTGGATGTACCACAGTTTGTTTATCCATTCACCTACGGAAGGACATCTTGGTTGCTTCCAAATTTTGGCAATTGTGAATAAAGCTGATATAAACATCCATGTGTAGGTTTCTGTGTGGAAATAAGTCTTGAATTCATTTGGGTAAATACCAAGGAGCACGATTGCTGGATCATACGGTAAGAGTCTATTTAGTTTTGTAAGAAACTGCCAACCTGTCTTCTGAAGTGGCTGTACCCAGGCATTCCCACCAGGAATGAATCGGGGGATGCAGAATGGCGCTTCACATTCTGGCCAACATTTGGTGATGTCAGTGTTCTGGAATTTGGCCATTCTAATAGGTATATCGGAGTATCTCATTGTTTTAATTTGCAATTCCCTAATGACATAAGAAGTTGAGAATCTTCTCATATGCTTATCTGCCATCTGTATATCTTCTTTGGCGAGATGTCTGTTTATATCTTTTGCCCATTTTTTAATCGGGTTGTTTGATTTCTTATTGTTGAGTTTTAGAAGTTCCTTGTTTTGGATAACAGTCCTGTATCAGGTGTGTCTTTTGCAAATATTTTTTCCCAGTCTGTGGCTTGTTGTCTCATTCTCTTGAGCATATACTATTTTAACAGTGTTCTGCTACACGTTGTATGGGCATATAAAACACATTTAAGACAGAATTTCTTACTTTTAAGTTGTTTATCGGGAAATACCTATTTCCTGGGTGCAGAAAGGTGCCCATTGCTTCTTTTATTGGTTACTAGTGAAGCTCTTAAGTGGATCATGGGAGTGGTAAACACTCTAGAGAATTGGTATATTTGGGAATTTGCTTGGATATTGTTTTATGTGGTGAGAGTTCCACAATAAATCCTATTCCACTGGTTTAGGTATAGAGAAACCTGAGACTCTGACTTGTTTGGGAAGACAAAATATCATTCGTATTCAAAGAAATGTTAGTGACTGATATTTATATATCCTTTTACATTGCCACTTTCACCGATACGACCTCCTTTGGTTATTATGAAGTGACTTATTCAAAGAAGAAATATGGCAGTTTGGCTAAGGGAAAGAAATTTTATTCTATTTATCTGCCTTTTTTTACTTTGAAATATTTTAAAATATTTCACAGAGGGGATCATTTCTCAATAGCACAGATTCACAGGTAGTACACCTCATATGATTTCACATTTGGAGTCAGCATTTGCTTATACTTAATTACATAATATCAGCAAATGAACATAATATGCTTCAACTTAAGCAAACATGCTTAAAACTAAACAAAACTCGGGAATTCCCCGGCGGTCCAGTGGTTAGGACTTGGCGCTTTCGCTGCCACGGGCCCAGGTTCAGTTCCTGGTCGGGAAACGAAGATCCCGCAAGCCATATGGTGCGAACCAAAAATAAAATACAAAATAAATAAATAAACAAAACTCTTCAGTGTGTCCATTCAACTAAGATCCCACAAGCCTTATGGTGCGGCCAAAAAATAAATTAAAAAAATAAATAAACAAAACTCTTCAGTGTGTCCATTCATAGGCGAAAAACAGGGCCTGAAGACCCAGTGTGAATTGGATATCAGATACGTTCAGTCTGGATGCACTACATCAGTGCTAATCAGCTGATACCGAGGTCATTTTGGAGCATAATATCCCAACTCTAAATCTTCAATGAAAAGGAAATTCAGACACTGAGCCAAGCAGTGGAAGCACACTAGTGAAACAGTGTAATTTGTTAAGGCAGACAATGAGCTGGATCTGATATCTAGGATGGGTGCTCTCAACACTCTGTGCAGACCCAAAGAAAAAGAAATAGTCCACGTGGCCGAGTGTGCATTCCTCAGAGAGCAAGACGGGGCCAGAAAGAGAGGGGACCAGTGTATCTTTTTTTTTTTTTTGCAGTACGCGGGCCTCTCACTGTTGTGGCCTCTCCCATAGCGGAGCACAGGCTCCAGACGCGCAGGCTCAGTGGCCATGGCTCATGGGCCCAGCCACTCCGCGGCATGTGGGCTCTTCCCGGACCGGGGCACGAACCCGTGTCCCCTGCATCGGCAGGTGGACTCTCAACCACTACACCACCAGGGAAGTCCAGAGGGGACCAGTGTATCTTTGACCAGGAAGATATGCTGCGTCACCGAACTGCAGGCCCCTCTTCTTGGTGAGACTGATACAAATGTTCTTCAAAATGGCCCTTGCTGTGAGGTTCCCAAAGGCAAAGACTGAAACACAGGAGATGCAGAGCGTTAGATCTAGAAGGGATCTGTGGCCAGGGATCTGTGCAGTGCAAAGGGCATGGGTGTGAGACCTCTGCAACCCTGGGTTCCAGTCCTAGCTGGGTCCTTATTCGTTATATGACCTAGGGCAACTAACTTAAACCTCTGGGCCTTGATTTCTTCATTTATAAAACTGGAATAATAATTTCTGCATTCAGTACTGCTGTAGGGATGAAAGATAATTTACATCAAATACCTGGCCTGTAGTAGGGATTCAGTAAATGTTACGTGACTCAAAAAATCATTCAGGCCTTATTCATGTGTTTAATGATTCTACTGTAAGGAAAGACCAGATGCACTTTAAGTACACTTCTGCTTATACTGTTTTCCTTGGAACTGAAATACTGTGCTAATGTGTTATCTCCTAAAGAGTATTATTAAGCATGTATCCACTAGGATGCTTTCAGTTACAAGTTGCAAACCCCCCAACTCTAGCTTTAAAAAAAAAAAAGTGAATTTATTGATTCATAGAACTGTAATGTCCCGTGACAAAATTAGCTTCAGGAAAAGCTTGACCCAGCATCTCCATGATGTATTGAAAGATCCAGTTTCTTTTTGTTTCTTCTCTGCTACCCATGGCATCAGTTTTATTCCAAGTCTGCCTTTGTGGTTGCAAGATGGATGTCAGCACAAGTCTGGGTCCATCTGTTAGCATCGATTTACTCTATGTGATGGAAAAACTACTGTTATATTGGCTATAACAAGATAAAAGTATATTTCTCCCCAATATAAGAGAAATCTAGAGATAGGGAGTCTAGGGCTGTTATGGTGGCTCCATCATATAATGGGCCCTGATGTCTAACTGGATGCTCCACATCTTAGGGCATGGTTCCCTTTCCCAAGGTCACCTCAAGGTCCAAAAGAACTGCTGGAGCTCCAACCATTACATCTGCATTCTAGGCAAGAGGAAGGAACATGAGAAAGGCTTGCCTCTTTTCTTGTAAGGAGATTCATTGGAAGTACCATACAACCCTTTTGCTTCCATCTCATTAACTGGAACTTAGTCACATAGGGCGGTTGCAAAGGACACTGGGAAACAGAACCATGTTGGACTTGAATATGCCCAGCTGGAAACTGAATCATTCTTATTCCCAAGAAGAAAGGGAGAAAGAGTATTTGAAGGCAACCAGCGGTTGTTGCCACTGAGAGCCACACACTTCCTTATTCAGGCCCAGTGGACACACGATGTCTTTTGGGGGAGCTTCCACAGAAGACAACAGATGTTTCTTTCTTGGAAGATCCCAGAAATCACACCTCATGTCTCATTGGCTTAAATTGGGTCTTGAACCCACCCCTGCACCACTCAGTGTAGGGGAGTGTGTGGGAGAGATGATCAGTCCTGACTGGCTTCAGCATGTGACAGCCACTCCTGGATTGAGGGTGGGGCTGGTTCCCCCAGCCACATCCCTGTGACACCCAGGGACCCATCAGGAAAAGGGAAGGGGCAGTAGACGTCGGTACAAAGTTTTCCTCCCTCTTTACTCCCCGACAGTCCTCTTTTCACTATGCTAAACAATTCTAGGACCTTTAAACTTTGGTAAAAGCTGTGAATTTTAGATCTCCTCTTTATCTTATGGATTTTTTTTTTTTTTTTTTTTTTTTTTTTTGCAGTACACGGGCCTCTCACTGTTGTTGGCCTCTCCCGTTGCGGAGCACAGGCTCTGGACGCGCAGGCTCAGCGGCCATGGCTCACGGGCCCAGCCGCTCCGCGGCATGTGGGATCTTCCCGGACCGGGGCACGAACCTGTGTCTCCTGCATTGGCAGGTAGACTCTCAACCACTGCGCCACCAGGGAAGCCCCATATCTTAATGGATCTTTTCTGAATCTTCACCAATCTTCCCTGATTGACACTGAGCACAGTAACAAGCAGGCAAATCTCCAAGCCTCTCTAAACCTCAGTTTCCCCATCTGTAAAGTGATTAGGATCCCACTATCTACCTTTCTCCAAAGATCAGATGTGATGGTGCATGTATGGTTGGCACACAGCGAGCATTTAATAAAGGCTAAATAATAAAGATGCTCATCCTTCCTGATTCTCGGATCCTATTCCCCTACTTGTGTCTTTCTCTATCATGCTTGTTTCTTTACCTGAAGCCTCAGAATCCTCTTCTTGTTCTACCCCAGCATCTGTTTCTGTGGTACAGATGAACCTATTTGCAGGGCAGGACTAGAGACGCAGACATAGAGAACGGACGTGTGGACATGGTGTGTGTCGGGGGAAGGGGAGGGTGGGATGAACTGGGGGATTTAGATTGACATTTATACACCTACTATGTGTAAAACAGATAGCTAGTGGGAAGCTGCTGTACAGCACAGGGAGATCAGCTCGGCGCTCTGTGATGACCTAGATGGGTGGGATGGGGGTGGGAGGGAGGTCCAAGAGGGAGGGGATAGATGTGTACATACAGGTGATTCACTTCATTGTACAGCAGAAACTAACACAACACTGTAAAGCAATTATACTCCAATTAAAAAAAAAAGAAATTCTTCTCCATAAATGCCCCCTGTCTATTTCTGACCTCATTTCTAATTTGCCAGGGTAACTTTCTGTGCCTGGAGGTGTAACAGTAAGGGAAGATGACACAGGAGGGCCTAGAGGAGACGAGTCACTGCGAGGGTTTGGGGGAAGAAAGGCTGGTGTGGGCCTCCCGGGCCACAGCCTCACCTCTGCTGAACAGGTGTCGACCTCTTGTTCCCGGGCTGAGTCACTCAGAAAAGGAAGAAGAATGGTCTCTATTTGTTCATGTGATTTTACATCAGAAACACATCCTCAGTCCTTAGATCTCGGAGCTCATTTTTCTGGGTACTGCTTAGAGTTAAGCTTGTGGCTTTATTTAGTTTGGAGATTCAAAGGTGAGGCTCTCTGTCTTGAGCTTAGAAAGCCACGTCCAGCTGCATCTAAGACAATTTGTCCTCACCCTCCTCCCTCCTTCCAGCCTTCCCTCCTTGCTTCCGCAAGGCTGGAGGAGCTGGGAGGATTTGCACGCAGCTTCCGATACAACGGGCTGCCCCTTGCACATCCTGGAGGAGACCACAGTTTCCCAGAGCACCGCTTACCATTGAGTCTTAATAATCAGGGAGGGGATACTAGTTAACATCAACTGCCAGCCACTCTAAGCATTTTACATGTATAGGAATAGTAACAGCTAATAGTTAATATGGTGCTAACTATATACCAAGCATAGTTTAAATTATTTTATAAATATTAGTTTATAATATTTATAATATTTAAGTATTGTTATTCCCCAGTACTTCCCTCAAGTAATAACTACCAGCATCCTCATTTTACAGATGGAAGGCTCAGGAAGGTTCAGTAACTTGCTCTGTGTCATTCAGATAGTGTCAGAGTCTGAATTCAAACTAAGATCGTTGGGTTCTGTATTCTTAAATAGTATCCTACAGTACCTCCCCAGGAGGCAGTTTTAGTAGTGTTATCATACCCACTTTACAGATAAGGAAACTGAGGCACAGTGAGAGGAAGTAGCCCTGAATTCAAAAGCAGGCAAGAGACTCCAGAGCCTGGGTCTTATGGGCCATGTCATGCTACCTCATCCAGGGACACGTGGGAACATCTCCTGACCCTGCACTTCACACGGGGAGTAACTGAGGATCACATGCGATCATGTAACTAATCTGGAACAACTAGCAGCATGGTGCAGAACGCACACCCCATCAGTCCTGGTGTTGCTTCTGGGGCCTGAAGGGGAGTGGGGGAGGTAGCCTCTGTGGTCAACAAATTATGTCTCTGGCACGAGGAGCAGAATTCAAGTATGCTTTTGCTGCTTCCTGATCTCTTTTTTATTTCACCCGAGGGCAGCTGATCACGGTGTCCTGGAACTCTTGGGGGGCTTCGAAGCAACAGACACCATAATCAAAGTCCCACTAGTTAAATAAGGGAACTGGCAAGGGAAGACATCATTTTAAATGTAATTGATTGATTGATTTACACCATGCCTTATTTCCGAAAGGATTTATGACAGTATACAGAAATGCCTCACGTGCTGGGGAAGAGCATCATTTAGGCTTGTGTGACAGTGAGTCTGGGATTCCCGCTCTCCTAACTCCCCTCCCGAGGGACCTGGACAGACCCATCATCTGTCCAGGTTTTTAATCTTTAAATTAGAAATGATGCCTTCCTAGTGGACTGGGCAAACAGTGACGACAGTTCACCTAAAGCTCCTAGCATAAGGCTGGCCCATAGGAGGTGCTCCGTGGATTGTCATTATTATTACCAGGCAGAGAATGATGCAGCATAAGGAAAACAAAGGGACAGGGTCATAAAATGAAGCCAGATGTGAGACCCGTACAAAAATACCCATCACGAAGTCATACTCGTTTTTTCAGGACCAGTGGGAGGAGAGACACCCAGTTGTTAAATCATTTGCGGCACCCATAAGAGGGAAACCGTTCACCATCTGGAGAGCTGGCTCCCCAGGCTTAGATGGAACGATCTCTCTTGAGCCCTCGTAAGGAGGACACTGCAATGTTATAAACAGTGTCTTCAACAACTTTACAGTAAGCCTAGTGACAAGTGCCAATGGCTGTCCCTTAATAGAGGCTAATGGAAACAAGCCACAGCATAATCCAATAGAAAGCGTTCCACCGAGAGCCGGCGAGTCCAGGCAAGGCGCTCTGGGCTGTTGTGACTTAACCAGGGGCGATAAGAGCTAATGCTTATTGAGCATTTCCAGGGCCAGTGAGAGTGCTGAGCCCTCTGCCCTCATGTAAGTCCTACAACAACTGCAAAAAGGGATGAACCATGGGATTGATAATAGGATCATCCCATTTTGCAGTTGAGTAAACTGAAGCCCAGAAAACAGGTTAAGAAAGCTGCTCAGGTCACTGAGCTCATGATTTGTAGCCAGGCTTCACACCCAGGCTTCGGAGCCCGGGCCACTGCCCCTCAGTCACTCTGGAAAACTGGTTGGACTCAACCTCCGCAGGATGGTCCTTGTCAAACCTTAAGCAGCAGTGAATTCAAGAAAAGGTCTAACTCCTGATGAGTTTCTGAGAGGCAGATGTTCTGCGGGGCCAGTTATGTGGACTGGTGTGCTTTCCCCCTCAGCCAAGATGGGACGGGACCAACAGACTTGTTCAAGGGCTTGAAGTGAAGGTGCTTAGAAAAGGGAGGGCAAACGGGAGAGCAGGGCCAGATCCACCTCAGAAAGGGACCTTCAGTCCACTGGTGCACAGACACAGGGGTGACTGAGGACCCAGAGTTCTCTGTGTATCATGGCTATAATATGTTTAGTCTGAAAAAGTGTCAGAGCAGTTAGGTTCCTATTTTGGCTATTTCAAAAAAAAGGAATACAGTAGTTCCCCCTTGTCCATGGGGGATACATTCTAAGATCCCCAGTGGATGCCTGAAACCACAAATAGCACCAAAGCCCATATATACTACATTTTTTCCAATACATATATAACTATGATAAAGTTTAATTTATAAATTAGGCACAGTAAGAGGTTAGCAATAATTAGTAATAAAATAGAACAGGTTTAACAATATACTATAATAAAAGTTATGTGAATGTGGTCTCTCTTTCTCTCTCAAAATATCTTACTGTACAAATTTAATGCCTTTTCCATCTTAACTAAGCACTGATCAACCACTGTGGCCGCAACTTCTGCAGTTTGAGATGCAACAGCAAAAGGAGCACAAATTTCTTTTTCATTTTTCACAGTTTCATGGATAGAAGATTCATTCTTACCAAAGATCTTAGCACCCTCAGCATATGATTTTTTTTTCCTTCCTTATTAAGTCGAGAACTTGCACCTTTTCACTTAAAGGAAGCACTTACGGCTTCTCTTTGGCATACCCGAATTACCAGCATCACTACTCTTGGGCTTTGGGCCATTATTCAGTAAAATAAGGGTGACTTAAAACACAAGCACTGCGATACTGCGGAAGTCAATCTGATAGCTGAGACGGCTACTGAGTAACTAAGGAGAGGATACGCTGGACAAAGGGACGATTCATGGCCTGGGCAGGACAGAAGCAGATGGCTTGAGATTTCATCACGCTACTCAGAAGGGTGCACAATTTAAAACTTATGAAAACTTATGAATTGTTTATTTCTGGAATCTTCTATTTAATATTTTTGGACTACAGTTGGCTGCAGGTAACTGAAACCTCTGAAAGTGAAAACACGGATAAGCGGTGATGGTAGGAGGGGAGGTGGAACTACTGTATATGGTACCCATAGGATACTCAGTACGGTAAGTCCCCTACATACAAACGAGTTCCGTTCCGAGAACACATTTATAAGTCCAATTTGTTCATAAGTCCAACAAAGTTAGCCTAGGTACCCAACTAACACAATAGGCTATATAGTACTGTACTGTAATAGCTTTATAATACTTTTCACACAAATAATACATAAAAAACAAACACAAAAAAATAAAGAAAACATTTTTAATCTTACAGTACAGTACCTTGAAAAGTACAGTAGTACAGTACAACAGCAGGCATACAGGGGCTGGCATCCAGTGAACAGGCAAGAAATAAAGATACTGTATTACTGTACTCTATACAGTACTGTACAGTAAAGTACACAAAAGCACAACCACTTGTAGAGGATGCACACACGTGACAATGTACGGCAGACACATGAACTAACTTACGTGACTGGACATGTGAATGCACGTTTGCATCTTTGAAAGTTCGCAACTTGAAGGTTCGTATGTAAGGGACTTACTGTACATATTCCTTTTATTAGGATTTTTGCCTAGTATATTGGATCCCCAAGCTATCTGGCAGAAAACATTCCCAAATTCCTTTCTTCCCCCAGATAACCACCATCACAGCAGAATGATCCAGAAAGGCCAAATAGAGCATCGTGCTGTTTCCGCCTGGCTATAATTGTAACACAAGCAGAACTCTGAGTGGTCCAGCCTTCTGGGCTCATCCTCTTCTGTGATCCAGACTAATCAGCAGTCCCATCTCCCCTTCTGTGAAAGCCAGGCCTTCCTCACGATTTCCCAAGACTGTCCCTGAGGACTAGTGGTCTCCTGGCCCAGCCCACCACCCCTGTCCAGGGTTGTCAGGGCCTGGGGGTGACTTCCCTTTCCCTGCCCATGTCACCCACTGCCACATGGGGACCCAATTCCCTTCTCCTTTGTGACTTAGGCTGCATACGCAGCCCACCTGGACTTGAAATTGGGTCTAACGCAGAGGAACTGGAGCACAGCAGAGTATAGACAAAACGCCCTGCCCCTTATCAAAATCACAGGCCATGTTTCCTTAAGGCCCTGGCTTGTCACTTTCTTCGTGGGCTTGCTCCTTCCCAGGAGCTGCCATCAGGCCAACTAACTGCTTCCTCCAACCCCTGAGTTCCAGTCACTTTCCTACAAAGCAGAACTGATCTCATTTCCCATTTTCCCCTTAACCTCCCAGGCCATGCCCAGAGCTTGCCTTTCTCACCCAGAGTCTCATCAAGGGTCACGTGATATGTTTCTTCACTGTAAGATAATTTATGTCCTACTATGTGAAAGTGGCCACAATAGTGGTTTTCAATAACATTTCCCCTGCTATATCATATATAGCAGAGCTTACAGAATAGTTGCGAGTTAAATTTTTACAAGGTAAGGACAAAATAATAATATAATAGAAATGACCAGAAATGAGTTTTCAAGCCATGAAAAGACATGGAGGAAACTTAAATGCATATTTCTAAGTGAAAGAAGCCAATCTGAAAAGGCTACTGTATGATTCCAACTCTATGACATTCTGGAAAAGGCAAAACTGTAGAGACAGTCAAAAGATCTGTGTTTCTCAGGGGTTGGGAGGAGAGAGGGATGAATGGGTGGGGCACAGGGGATTTTTAGGACAGTGAAACGATTCTGTATAAAACTATTATGGTGGATACATGTCATTATACATTTGTCCAAACCTGTAGAATGGACAACACCAAGAGTGAACCGTAATGTAAAGTATGGACTTCGGGTGACAGTGATGTGTCAATGTGGGTTCATCGACTATAACACACGTACTCTCTGGTGGAGGTTGTGTGTGTGAGGCGGGCAGGGCATGTAAGGGATATCTCTGTACTATGTGGTCGATTTTACTGTGAACCTAAAAAACTGCTCTCAAAAAATAAAGTCTATTTTTTTTTAAAAAAATGAACCCAAACAGAAGATGGCCACACAGTATGATAAAGTAAGGAATGGTGATGCCAAAACTAAGGGAGGAGAAGGAACGGCTGTCAGCTGGGATGCCCCGCCTGGCTCTCAGGACAGAAAGTGAAGGGCTGATGGAGTCACAAGGGATGGACCAGCTTCGAGGAGTGGGGCATAGGAGGAGGGGGTCCCTGGGAGGAGGACAGGCTGAGCGAAGGCATGGAGGCAGCAAGACACACGACCCACTGGACCGAGGGCTGAGCAGACTCCAGGCTGGCAGGAAAGGCAAGACCCTCCCAGGTGAGGGCAGAAGCAGACCTCTGACTGCGGAGATCCTGACAATTCTTTTCTGAATTTCCAAAGTGAACGTGTTGATGGCGGTTCCCCACGTAGGAGACACTCTACAATGTAAACTGCTGGGCTGCAGGTCTCTAATGAAGTCTGTTTTCTTACAACACGTGTCTGTTTATACAGAGAGCTGTGAGAATTGGAAGGGGTCGTGTCAGCCGCATCTTGCGTACCAGCTGATCTCAGTGACACTAGCATCCTGGATCCCGACACACGGGGTGCGGTTACTGATCCACCAGGGAGGCTGCCCAGGGCTGTACCGCGCTGCTCCGAATGGGTTTCATTTGCGGTGTGGGCCCACTTGACCTGAGTGAAGGCAGCAGAAATGCCTCGGGTTGAAACGCCACTCCAGTGTCAGTTATGCCAGAGGTTCCCAAACTTCAGCCTGTGTCTGAGTCACCTGGAGGGCTTGTTAAAACAGAGTTGCATGACTACCTACCCCCAGATATTCTGATTTAGAAGATCTGGGGGCAGGGATGGAGAACTGGCATTTCTAGCAAGTTCCTAGGTGATACTGATGCTGCCAGTTGGCGATCACACTTTGAGAACCCCAAGTCTACTCCAGAGCCCATTGTGAACTTAGGAAGCTTTTTCTCTCCAGTTCCTTTTTCTGCAAAAGGTGTGCCCTCAGGAACTTCATATGTGGGGAGAAGAGTGAATGGACGCATAAAGATGGAAACGGCCCGAATGACCACCAACAGATGAATGGATAAGCAAAATGGGATCCATACATACAACGGAATATTATTCAACCATAAAAGGAATGAAGTACTGAGTCTGCTACAACATGGATGACCCGTGAAAACGTCTTAATGAAAGAAGACAGTCACATAAGGGTACCTATGACATAATCCCATTTATATGGAATGTCCAGAATAAGCAAATTCTTAGATAGGAAGCAACCTCGTGGTTGCCAGGAGCTGGGGCGAGGAGGGAACAGGGAGTGACTTCTGATTGGCTTTCCCTTTGGGATGATGAAAATGTTCTGGAACTAGACTGATGATGGTTGCACAGCATTGTGATTATACTGACGATCACTCAACTGTACACTTCAAAATGCTTAAGATGGTGAATTTTACGTGATGTGTATTTCACAACAATAAAAAAAGGAAACGAGTGAATGGAGTATTCTAACTCAAATCATGGGGCCAGTTGAAATGCAAAGGCCTAAATTAGTGATTTTCAGCCCTTAGTGCATGAAGAATCACTGAGCGGAGGAGGGAAGTGGTTATATCATTTCCTTGTCCTAGCTGTACCTAAACCAATTAAATCAAAATTTCTGGAGGTGAGGTCTAGGCGTCAAAAATTTTAAAATTCGCCCCCAGGTGATTCTAAGGTACAACTGGGATTGAGAACATGAGCCTGAAATCTCAAGGGCCAAATGGGCTGATGACCTATGTTCAAACTGACCTGAACTTCATCACAGACAATGGACCTTCATCTTTTCCCAAACTGGCTTGGAAATGGTATGTAGAGTAGAATGAGAAGGCTTTGAATCAGTTTGAAAATTGGGCTCCACTACCAACTAGCTGTGTGACTTTGGGCAAGCCACATAACCTCTCTGAGCATTTGTTTTCCATTTCATAGGGTTTTTGTGAGGCTTACATGAAACAGACCAGTTTCTCAGTTATAACAGTGTCAAACACTGTATGGTCAACATGCATCTCTCTGCATCTCCTTCTAGACTAGAAGAGAGATCCAGGGCCTTATTTGTGGGAAAACCCTACATTGCAGTATCTTGTACTATAGGTTCAATTTTCTCCCCCAACCTGAGAGAAGGGACACGTTTAGTTTGGGAATTAGTGATAATGGTTTCTCGAGTCTATAATACATATGTAAGTGGAGGAGATGGTGAGCCTGGTAGAAATCCCTTCTGTACTCATGTTCAGACTTTCTTTTGTGTACCAAGCTCTATAATGATGTAAATACATTCTAAGATAAAAGTGGATAAAATTCACACACAAATTCCCAGGAGTAAATAAAATCATTCAGATTTTTTCACGTTTCTGTTCAGTCCTTACTGGTAGGTAATATAGACTATATATATATTTCTTTTTTTTAAATTGGGGTATAGTTGCTTTACAGTGTTGTGTTAGTTCCTGCCGTACAACGAAGTGAATCAGCTATATGTATACATATATCCCCTCCCTCTTGGACCTCCTTCCCACCCCCACCCCCATTCCACCCACCTAGGTCACCCCAGAGCACTGAGCTGAGCTCCCTGTGCTATACAGCAGGTTCCTTCTAGCTATCTGTTTTACACATAGTAGTGTATATAAGTCAATCCCAATCTCCCAGTTCATCCCACACCCCCTCCCGCAACCACACGTCCATTCTCTACATCTGCGTCTCTATTCCTGCCCTGCAGATAGGTTCATCTGTACCATTTTTCTAGATTCCACATATGTGCATTAATATACAATATTTGTTTTTCTCTTTCTGACTTACTTCACTCTGTATAACAGACTCTAGGTCCATCCACATCTCTACAAATGACCCAATTTCATTTCTTTTTATGGATAAGTAATATTCCATGGTATATATGTACCACATCTTCTTTATCCATTCAACTATCGATGGGCATTTAGGTTGCTTCCACGTCCTGACTATTGTTAAATAGTGCTGCAATGAACATTGGGGTGCGTGTGTCTATTTGAATTATGGTTTTCTTAAGGTATATGGTCAGTAGTGGGATTGCTGGGTCATATGGTAGTTCTGTTTTTAGTTTTTTAAGGAACCTCCATATTGTTCTCCATAGTGGCTGTATCAATTTACATTCCCACCAACAGCGCAAGAGGGTTCCTCTTTCTCCACACCCTCTCCAGCATTTGTTGTTTGTAGATTTTTTGATGATGGCCATTCTGACTGGTGTGAGGTGATACCTCATTGTAGTTTTGATTTGCATTTCTCTAATAATTAGTGATGTTGGCATCTTTTCATGTGCCTCTTGGCCATCTGTATTTCTTCTTTGGAGAAATGTCTATTTAGGTCTGCTGCCCATTTTTTTTTTTTTTTTTGCGGTACGTGGGCCTCTCACTGTTGTGGCCTCTCCCGTTGCGGAGCACAGGCTCCGGACGCACAGGCTCAACGGCCATGGCTCACGGGCCCAGCCGCTCCGCGGCATGTGGGATCCTCCCAGACCGGGGCACGAACCCGTGTCCCCTGCATCGGCAGACGGACTCCCAACCACTGCGCCACCAGGGAAGCCCCCCTGCTGCCCATTTTTTGATTGTTTTTTTTTTTTTTGATATTGAGCTGCATGAGCTGTTCATATATTTTGGAGATTAATCCCTTGTCAGTTGCTTCATTTGTAAATATTTTCTCCCATTCTGAGAGTTGCCTTTTTGTCTCATTTATGGTTTCCTTTGCTGTGCAAAAGCTTTTAAGTTTCATTAGGTCCCATTTGTTTATTTTTGTTTTTATTTCCATTACTCTAGGAGGTGGGTCAAAAAAGAACTTTCTGTGATTTATGTCAAAGAGTGTTCTTCCTATGTTTTACTCTAAGGGTTTTATAGTGTCTGGTCTTGCATTTAGGTCTTTAATCCATCTTGAGTTTCTTTTTCTGTAAGTTAGGGAATGTTCTACTTTCATTCTTTTACATGTAGCTGTCCAGTTTTCCCAGCACCACTTATTGAAGAGACTGTCTTATCTCCATTGTATATTCTTGCCTCCTTTATCATAGATTAGGTGACCATAGGTGTGTGGGTTTATCTCTGGGCTTTCTATCCTGTTCCACTAAGCTATATTTCTGTTTTTGTACCAGTACCATACTGTCTTGATTACTGTAGCTTTGTAGTATAGTTGGAAGTCAGTGAGCCTGATTCCTCCAGCTCTGTTTTTCTTTCTCAAGATTGAATGCTTTGTCTATTCAGAGTCTTTTGTGTTTCCATACAAATTGTAAAATTTTTTGTTCTAATTCTGTGAAAAATGCCACTGGTAATTTGATAGGGATTGCATTGAATCTGTAGATTGCTTTAATACAAAGAATCATAAGAAACTACTACAAGCAACTATATGACAGTAAAATGAACAACCTGGAAGAAATGGACAAATTCTTAGACAGGTACAATCTTCCAAGACTGAACCAGGAAGAAATAGAAAATATAAACAGACCAATCACAAGCACTGAAATTGGAACTGCAATTAAAAATCTTCCAACAAACAAAAGTCCAGGGCAAGATGGTTTCACAGGTGAATTCTATCAAACATTTAGAGAAGATCTAACACCCATCCTTCTCAAACTCTTCCAAAAAATTGCAGAGGAAGGAACACTCTCAAGCTCATTCTACAAGGCCACCATCACCTGATACCAAAACCGGAAAGATATATCACGAAAAAAGAAAATTACAGACCAATATCACTGATCAACATAGCTGCAAAAATCTTCAACAAAATACTAGCAAACAGAAGCCAACAACACATTAAAAGGATCATACGTCATGATCAAGTGGGAATTATCCCAGGGATGCAAGGATTCTTCAATATACGCAAATCAGTCAATGTGATACACCATATTAACAAACTGAAGAATAAAAACCATATGATCATCTCAATAGATGCAGAAAAAGCTTTTGACAAAATTCAACACCCATTTATGATAAAAACTCTCCAGAAAGTGGGCATAGAGGGAACCTACCTCAACATAATAAAGGCCATATACGACAAACCCACAGCCAACATCATTCTCAATGGTGAAAAACTGAAAGCATTTCCTCTAAGATCAAGAACAAGACAAGGATGTCCACATTCACAACTATTATTCAACATAGTTTTGGAAGTCCTAGCCACAGCAATCAGAGAAGAAAAATAAATAAAAGGAATACAAATTGGAAAAGGAGAAGTAAAACTGTCACTGTTTGCAGATGACATGATACTATACATAGAGAATCCTAAAGATGCCACCAGAAAACTACTAGAGCTAATCAATGAATGTGGTAAAGTTGCAGGATACAAAATTAATGCACAGAAGTCTCTGGCATTCCTAAACGCTAATGACGAAAAATCTGAAAGAGAAATTAAGGAAACACTCCCATTCACCATTGCAACAACAAGAATAAAATACCTAGGAATAAACCTACCTAAGGAGGTAAAAGACCTGTACTCAGAAAACTATAAGACACTGATGAAAGAAATCAAAGATGACACACACAGATGGAGAGACATACCATGTTCTTGGATTGGAAAAATCAATATAGATAATATATTTTTATTCAACTACAATTAAGGCATAGATACAATTTTATATTCTGTTTTCTTCACTCAGTACTGTATCTTCTGCATTTTGTTTCTACTGTTCGTTACTTACATCCTAATAGCTACATAGTATTTAATTGTGTAGCCTTACTATAATTTACTTTAATGTTCCTCCATTGTTAAGCCTTAGATGGCTTCCAAAATTTCAATATTAGAAATTGTGCTCAGGGAATTCCCCAGCAGTCCAGTGGTTAGGACTCTGTGCTTTCACTGTCAAGGGCCCTGGTTCAATCCCTGGTCAGGGAACTAAGATCCCACAAGCCGTGTGGTGCAGCCAGAAAAAAAAGAAAAGAAACTGTGCTCAATGAAAATATTTCTGCATGTAACTTTTAACTTCCTTTGGCTTTTTCACTTAAAATTAAATTCCCATAAATAATGGGATCAAGGGGTCTGAACATTTTAAGACTCTTGAATGCACCAAACTGCTTTGCTAAAGGATTGTATCGATTTACACTGTGGGTATATCATGTTCAACAACTTGCCAGCACTGAATTTCATAATTTGAAAGAGGTTTACAAATTGTACAGCTATAATCTAATTTAATGTAAGATAATAAATTACTGCGTCTGACTTTTTGGTATGCAAAACATTCCTTCCCTGTTCCTTTGCTGGTAGCATCCCCACTATTTTGTAAATTGCCGGAGGGCAGTCTACAAACCTTGTACATCAGAGAAAATCAATGATTACTTTTTGAAGCAATGAATAATTCAGGCAATCCCTCTTCCCAATAATTCTTAGGTTTTCTAATGGCAGACTTTTTTTTTTTAATAAACTAAATTACACTTTATTTCACTTATGTTGGCAGCCTCAGAGAGCTCTGTTTGCTGGCAAAACATATGAAGACTTTCACTTGTTGGGAAGGGGACCTCGCCACACCACAAAACGAAAGCAGCTAAATCATTGCTCTTTTCCTCCAACCTCTCTTTGCACTCCCATCTCCTTTCCTCTCGACACTTGAAGAGCCAGCTCAATGTAAAGCAAGGAAAAGCTATTTGTAGAGTGCATGAGAGGAAAACGAACACAAAGAGACCCTTCCTAAATGACTGAGCTTACTTTTCACTCTCTCAAGCAGGAGGATTGTGCACGCCCAGATGATAGCATTTGTACTTTGGTACCCATCAACTGGAATAGTTCTTGGTGATGAAAAGCTGCTTTGTGTTCAGTAAAGTTTTAAATAACTATGTATATATTTTATTAATTACAATAGTGTCTACATAAATTTCAAAAATAGTAGTAAAAAAATTATGCAGGAGACCATTTTATCCAGCTACACACAAAGTTTGGTGCACATTTGCATTCTCAAGTTTTTAGGTGTCCTCCTCTGAACAGGATTTGGGAAATGCTGCTCCCAGAATAAGGTAGTATCCCAATATTATATATAACCAAGAGGTACTTACCTAGTTATGATGACTAGGAAAGTGGCTGTCATTGCAACTAGTACTTTGCTGGTTTTTAATACTCTAAGCTGCTCCCCACTAGGTCTAGGAACTCCTCGTTAATTTTTGAAGAGGGTTAATTTTCAAAGTCTACTCCCTGCGTGTTCTCCTTCTTCTCATCAGTGACAGCAACAAACAATTAATGGCACCTGAGATAACATCTTGCTGCCCGAGATAACATCTTCCTCCAATTAAAAAGTAACAAAGACTGCACCTCTCCTCTGTTTCCTTCATTGGCCATAGCATCCTGACATCTCTCCCTGTGGCCAGTTTTGTCTAACACATAGCTCATCTCTCAAAATGGAATCTGTCAAACGTTCCTAGTGGGGAGGGATTATTTGTAACTCTGGTTTTCAAAGGAAATTGATGCTAGTGGTTTGCGGGAAGTTGATATATACCTAAGGGTCCCCTTGTCAGAGGGCAGCAGGGTCTCCATGGATCCAGGTCATCTCCTGGATGAGGAGTCCTTGTTTCCTGGCCATGCTTGGGTTGTCACAGGGATGGGGGCCGCCTCTTATTTGCACTCTTTCCCATTTCCTACAAAGACACTCTGGCCCTCATTTACCGTTGCTTCACTCTTTAAAATTCAACTCAGTAAGTATCACGTCGTGGATTCTTGAACTCAAGGTATCAGAGAGGTCATAATCCACTGGTTTCTCCTTTTCATCAGACTCTCTTGATGAATTTTTCTAAAATACATATTCTGGTCCCCACAGAACCATTCTGGTTCATTAGGACTGTGTGTGGACACAAAACTTGCATTTTGTAAAGCTCTCCTTGTGCTTCCGATGGTATGCCTGGTTTCAAAACCACTCACCTAAACAGGCTCCCAGGGCAACACTCCCCTGCAGATTGTCTCTGGCAGGTGCTTATGCAGCCTGCACTGGGATTCCTCCAGCCACCAGGCACACACTGCCTTTCACAAGCGGCCTGAGCTGAAGCAGTCCCTCCTTACTGTGACTTGAAAGGCATTTCCACCACAAAACTTTCACCCTATGGGCCTCAGTTATGCCTTTTAGAGCAACACAGAAAAAAGTCATTTGCACTTTTCCCCCAAACACTTGAAGACAGAGACTGTTTCCTTCTCAGGATCTCTCTTGCCATTTCTGGGTTCTTGGTTGTCCATCCATGAATATGGTTGGAGCGAGTTTATAGTGAGTTTAAACAAGTCTTTTAGGTTATCTCTCAGGAGGACTTTATGCAGCAGGTATCCTTCCAGTGTTAGAGATGACCGAGGGCCAGTCAAGGTGAGTGACCTGCCTCAGTTCCCACAGCTAATAAGTAGTTGAATTAAAATTTGAACAATCTGTTCGATTCCAAATTCTACACTCTTTTTTTTTAAATTAATTAATTAATTTTTGGCTGCATTGGGTGTTCGTTGCTGCGCGTGGGCTTTCTTCGTTGCGGTGCGCGGGCTTCTCACTGTGGTGGCTTCTCTTGTTGCAGAGCACGGGATCTAGGCGTGCGGGCTTCAGTAGTTGTGACTCGCGGGCTCTAGAGCGCAAGCTCAGTAGTGTGTGGCGCACGGGCTTAGTTGCTGCGGGGCATGTGGGATATTCCCAGACCAGAGCTAAAACCCATGTGCCCTGCATTGGCAGGCGGATTCTTAACCACTGCGCCATCAGGGAAGTCCCAAATTCTCTACTCTTAACCAGCATATTATGCTCCCAATTCTTCCTTTGTTTTTAAATGCAAGTAATAGATGCTAAATGAGTGTTAAATTGAAGTGTATAAAATTGCTCCTCCAGGCTTCTCTGGTGGCACAGTGTTTGAGAGTCCGCCCGCCGATGCAGGGGACACGGGTTCCTGCCCCGGTCCGGGAAGATCCCACATGCCGCGGAGCGGCTGGGCCCGTGAGCCATGGCCACTGAGCCTGCGCGTCCAGAGTCTGTGCTCCGCAACTGGAGAGGCCACAACAGTGAGAGGCCCGCGTACCGCAAAAAAAAAAAAAATTGCTCCTCCCAATTCCGCTCCCTAGAGTCAGCCGCTGTCAGATTTACAAATTCCCTCTTGCGCACACCACTGGGAGCTGGGTGTTACATTCACAGCAGGGGGGTCCCTGCCTCCTTTGCCATGAACACCATCTGAGCAGCCTCGCTGCGTGGTAGGCCTGGAGCCCTGAGTAGGTCTCTTTGCTCACTTTGAACTTAGAAGCAAGAAAACTCTTATTTTTTGGTTTGTTTTAATAAACTACCGTGAATTCAAGTTTCACTCATTTTGAACCAAATGTGACCAACACAAGAAGGGTCCGAGAGATGTAGTGTTTCTGGCTTTGAAGGTAAAGGAAGGGGCCACGTGCCAAGGAATGCAGGAGGCCTCTAGAAGCTGGAAAAGGCAAGGAAACAGATTCTCCTGTAGAGCCACTGGAAAAAATAAGGCCCCGCCCACACCTTCATTTTAGACTTCCGCCCTACTAAACTCTAAGATAAGAACTTTGGGCTGTTGAAGCTGCTACATTTGTGGTAATTGTTAACAGTAGCAATAGGCAATGAATCGCTTTTTATAGAGTAGAGGGTTACTAAATAACTTATTTTGAAAAATACAACTGTTAAGAGAATGAAATATTCATGCTCACTAATCAATGCATTCTTAGCTTACAGACAGTTCTGTAAGAAGCCAAACTGTAATAAAATTGTTTCTTGGTGAGCATAGGAAGCTTGCTTAGCAATTAGGCTGAGTCCAGAAGGCTATTATGTCTGCTTCTACCCTTTACTTACCTGGGTAGGTGTAAGGCCTCTGAAAGTGTAATCTGGTACAGAACATACCTGCCAAGAACTGGCCTAGTGAGTTCGGCAGCAGTCCTGCATGACTGTGGTATTAAAAGCCTTCTAGATGTTTCATAGCCTTAGCTCCCTGGTTTTATTTTTTCAAAAAGTGGACCGAAGAAGATGGATGGAAAATAAATCACTGTGAAAAACGTGGTCTTGATGAACTCTTTGTAGGGGCAGTGGGTGGGTACCGTGGAACCTGTACCCCAGTGTACACCAGTGTCAGGCTGGTGGCTATGCCCATCATGGGCAAAGAGGTCGGGATCACAGCTTCTGAGGACTAACTCTGTTCTCAACTCTCAAATACGACATCATTAATGGCCTTGAAATTCACGGTGTTAGCCTTGGCTCAGATGAGAATGCCCCTGAGCCTTGTCAGGTTCTCCAACGTCCCTCAGTAGACCATGGCTGGGACACTGGGAGACGGAGCTCAGTTGACAATGCCTTCCTTTGCTGCGGCATAGCTCCTGCTAGACTCCCAGAAGGCACTGCTTCACCTTCACAGAGAAAAGATGTAACAGCTGCCACAAGGGGCTCTGGAGTTCTGCCCACCAATTCTAAGTCCTACTGGCTAGCTAACCATTTGTCCACTTCTTTTCATTTAATAACAGCTTTATTATGAACTTGACTTCACATACAAAGTTAGAAGGGCAATTAGACTTAACATGAACTCATTAAAAAGTTTAAATAGCATGTTGTAGATATGTACCATCCAAACTTCCAGAAGGTATTTAAGCTGGTAACAGATATTGCTTCCCATTTTCGGACAGAGCAAATAACAGCATTACTGAACCTGGCTCCCAGACACGTATGGACCACCTGCTCCCACGTCTTAGGGAAGAGAAGCAGTCATGATACAGGCATCGTGGGTGCACTCGTTCATGAATAGTTGTTCGTTCTAACAATGCCAGAATTTTTACTCGCATTTTTTACTTTGGGAGCAAGTCCATGACTGTTGCTCTTCTTCTGCCCTTTGAGAGCTACCACTCAGGGCATTGACATAATACCCATTCATTCCAAAAGGCACCGGAAATGGGACTACAAGCCTCTTCACAAAGCAAAGCACCTCAAATTCATAGATGGTATCCCACACTGGTCTCTAATTGATCTTAGACAGTATGACAGCATCACTTCCTGGAAGTGACGAAGATGTGGTCTCCTCTAGATGCAGCGGAAGAGGCCCAGAGTTCTTCCATTTCATGGCTCAGATTGCTATGATTGGGCCTTGAGCCAGGACAAGGCTCTGATTCCTGCCGCTGGGCTGGGCTGGGCAAGGCATGGCTGGGTATACAGGTGGGGGTAAGGTCAGAATCAAAGCTAGAGATAGGAATAGTGCTGCATAAGGTGCTGGCCACCTTAGAATGAGGTTGGCAAGTATTTGGTCAGCAGGCCTGGGAATTAAGACTGAGGGCTGGGTTAACAGGAGGCCAAGGGAGGAGCATGCATACAAAGCCAGGCCGAGAAAGGTCTGAGACGGAGCTGAATCCAGGTAAGTGCACAACAGGTAAGTGGAGGTCGAGGTGGAAGGCAGTGAGGAGTCACTGTCAAGGGCATGCATTTTTCACCCTCATGGAAGACCTGAGTTGAATCCTGTCCTGCCAGTTACTCGCAAGGCGACTTGGGTCAGTTTCCTTAAACCTGTCCCAGTTAAATCATCTCTAAAATTGGAAAAATAATAATATGTATCCTTCAGGTGACTTTAAGAATTAGAAAGAATGTATATGAAGCATCTCACACACTATTTCTTCAATTGGGTGCATGGGTATACTTTGAGGGGCCCAAATGTTCTCTACAAAAATTTTATTTTCTGTTCTTAACTGTTTAATTTTTAAACACAGACTTGATTGATTCGAGCAGTTTTAGGTTCAGAGCAAAACTGAGTGGAAGTACAGAGTTCCCATATGCTCCGTGCCCCACGCAGGCAGAGCCTTCCTCACCATCGACATCCCCCCATGAGAGGGTACATTTGTGACAATCGATGAACCCACACTGACACATCATTATCATCCAAAGTCCATAGTTCACATTAGGGTTCACTCACAGTGCTGTACATGCTATGGGTTTGGACAAATGTACAATGACGTGTATCCACCATTATAGTATCATACAGAAGAGTTTCGCCTCTCTAAAAATCCTCTGTGCTGTGTATTCATCCTTCCTTTCCTCCCCCTGCATCCCTGGCAACCACTGATCTTCTTACGGTACAGTTTGGTCTTTTCCAGAATGTCATATGGTTGGAATCATGTAGTACATAGTCGTTTCAGATTGGCTTCTTTTACTTAGTAATATGCACTTAAGGTTCCTCCAAGTCTTTTTGTGTCTTCATAGCTCATTTTGTTTTAGTGCTGAACAATATTCAGTTGTCTAGATGTCCCACAGTTTATTTATCCATCTACCGGCTCTTAACGTTTAATCCAGTGCTTTTCAAACAGAGGTCTTTGGATCTCTGTCTGGGCTGAACCTGTATTCCTGAGGACTCAAGAGTTTTAGAACTTGAGAAACACTAGCCTCGCATATATTAGGTGTGCAATAAATGTAAATAACTAATGACAGGATTCTTACTCATATAAGAGAAGCTAAAAATGTAGTGAAGCAGGGCTGGGCAGGGCCTGTGTTCATAGGATTTATCCCCAGACAGCTGCTGGACACTGTTGTGACCTGATGGTTTCTGACAGCGCCATTTTTAAAACTTGAAGCATTTTCTCATTGGGGGTTTTCCGGCACTGTTCCCTTGCTCCGTGATTTTCAAAGATTACAGAGTGATTCCTCAGTTACCTGTCAAGGGCCTCCCATTCCCAGGGCTGTGATTCACATGGCCTGGAGACCTGAACTCATTTGGAGCCGCTCAGGTCTCCCTCGCTGCCTCTACACCCATCTTCAGCTCCTGTTCCCTCTTAACCACCTATGTTCCATTTTACTGGTGTTGGACATTCTGTTTCCAGATGGCAAGGGCAGAAAAAAAAACCCCAGCTGGGCACCTCCCATCACCTGTCTTCCCAGCTACTCCAGGATGTTGCCTTGCTTGTTCACCTTCTTGCCCCAAACACAATTTTCTAAGGTCCATTTTCTTCCTCTCTGAGCACCCCACAGGCCCGAGGCCAGAGCTGTCACAGCACCATAGCCTGTCCTTACCTGCTGACTCTGTCAACTCATTGTAAACATTTCCTGTGCTGATGCACAGGGGATTTTAGGTACCTCCTTGACGTTAACTGGAATTATGCCTTATCATGTTTTCAGAATTTCATTTTTTAGAGCCCTCTATATTTCAAGTCGTATTTCCCTTCAGTTCTGGGGTTCTCAACCCTGGCTGCACCATGGAAAGACTGAAGGAATCTTTAAAAAGCACTGATGCTTGGCCCCAACACAGACTAGTTGAACCAAATCTCTGGGGTAGGGCCAAGGCATGGGTTTTTTTTTTTTTTTTGCGGTACGCAGGCCTCTCACTGCTGTGGCCTCTCCCGTTGTGGAGCACAGGCTCTGACGCGCAGGTACTCAGCAGCCATGGCTCACGGGCCCAGCCGCTCCGCGGCATGTGGGATCTTCCCGGACCGGGGTACGAACCCGTGTCCCCTGCATCGGCAGGCGGACTCTCAACCACTGTGCCACCAGGGAAGCCCCATGGGTATTTTTCTTTTAGGTTACCCAGATAATCATTTTAAAAAGTGTTAAAATTTCATTAAAATGAAAAATTTCTGCCCATTAAAATATACTGCTAATGAAAAGAAGAAACAAGTCAGACCTGGAGAAAATATTTGCTACATGTGTATCTGACAAAGGACTTGTATCCAGGATGTTTTAGCAATTCCTATAACTCGGTAATTAAAAACACAAATAGCCCAATTGAAAAGCTGGCCAAAAAAGCTTGACTAGGCACTTCACAAAAGAAAAAATACAAACAGCCAATAAGCACATGAAAAAGTGTTCAAGATCATTAGTCACCAGGGAAATGCAAATTAAAACCAAAATGAGATACCAACTAATGGCTAAAATTAAAAGAATACTGACAACTGCAGAGCAACTAGAACTCTCATTCATTTCTGCTGGGAGAACAAAATGATGTGACCACTTTGGAAACTGGTCTGGCAGGTTCTCATAAAGTGAAACATACACCTACCCAAGGACAACACTGCTTCAAGGTTTTCATCCAAGAGAAGTGAAAATACATGCACATGAAAAGACTTAGCAGCTTCATTAATAATAGCCCCAAACTGGAAACAATCCAAATGTCCCTCAACTACAGAATGGGTGAACGCATTGTGGTATATCCATACAATAAGATACGATTTGGTAACAGAAAAGGAGAAAACTACTGATTCACATGACAACATGGATGTACCTCGAAATCATGATGCTGAGTGAACCCCCACACACACACAAAGTACCTACGATATGACTCCATTTATAAGAAGTTCTAGAATAGGCACAAGATATGGAGACAGGGATCTGAACATAGGTTGCCTGTAGAAAAGGGGGGTGTTCTGGGAAGCTCACGAGGGGTCATTCAGGGGTGGTAGAGTTGTCCTGTATCTTGATAGTGGTGTGGGTTACATAGCATATGCATTTGTCCAAATTCATTTTCAAAGTGGGGTCTTAAATGTGGTACATTTATATCTGTACACTTGATTAATATAAATAACACCTCTATCAGGAAAATTCAATGAACAAAATTCCCCAGATGAATTTACTGCACAGTAAGGGTTGAGAGTCAATGCTACGGGGCCTCAGTTCATAAAATTTCTATCTTTTCTCTGCAGTTTGAGAACCTTCTTTCCTAACACCCAGAACCCTTGTCTGCCAGCATCTTGCATCCCCATTTCCCATAACTCAGAACGCCAGAACATCAGGAGCTTCTCACCTAAGACGGTCCTCATTTCCAGCATGCCAACTACACGTCCTTGTGGGTCAAAATAAATCCAAAACACAGGGTCTTCTTGCTGAGCAAGGAATTGTCAGGAAGATAACTGGAAAGGTAACCACCTGCTCTTCCTGTGGGCAACTGAAATTTGTAGCACAAGTCTGGGGAGTTGAGCCCTCTGGCTTTGCTCTCTTATCTGTATGCAAAGGTTTATGTTATGTTTTGGGAAAGCATCTTTTATCCACTTCATTGGATGAGCATTTTTTCACTCCCAGACTTACTGATTTTTATGTAGTTGAATGCATCCTTATTAAAGATAAGTTCTGTGTCTTTTTGTTTTGTTTTCTGAATAAAACATACTTTAGAAAATTACTATTTCCATTCTCAATTCTCTCCCACCAAGACCCAGGGATATCCAAGAGGATGTTTTTACCATGGTATATCTATAGTTTCAGGCTACCTACTGCCCATCTCCTATGCCTTGCTATCATTTTCTTATCTCTGGGAGATGCTGAGATCTGATTTAGGGTCTTTCTTGAGCTTGTGTCAAACAGCTGTGAGCAATACAGAAGTAATGTATCACCTACTCAGCAGCCTTAACTACCCAGGACTTAGCTAATAACTAAAAAGCAAGCCACAAAGAGATTCTGAAGACACAAAATTGGTGTCACAAAATCCATACACTTTACCCCAAAGTGAGTCTCCTGGATTCTCACGCACAGTCAATTTACTCTTACCTGAGACACAGGTGTAACAATATTTACAGCCTGGTTAGAAGCATCACATTAGAAGCAGAACAGAGGTGGTTCTTACCATCAGGTATGTTGATGGCTGTAAAAAGTGACAGCTGACCGGAGAGCAGAGACAATGCCTTCCACCTTCACCTTATCCTATTAAAATAAAAAAGATAGATTATTATAAGATATTGAGTATAATCTGAAAAAGTACATATATGTGTAACTGAATCACTTTGCTGTACATCTGAAACCAACACAATATTGTAAATCAACTATACTTTAACTAAAAAAAGAAAAATAAAAATCTAGGGACTTCCCTGGTGGTTCAGTGGTTAAGACTCCGTGCTCCCAATGCAGTAGGCCGGGGTTCGATCCCTGTTCAGAGAACTAGATCCCGCACGCGACAACTAAAAATCCCGCACGCTGAGACTAGGACCCTGCACAGCTAAAACAAATAAATAAATATTTTAAAAGAAAAATCTTGTGGCCCTTTGGTTTAGGAGCACACATGTAAAATAATTCTCAGTCTCTGGAGGCATGGCCATACGTGAGGTCAACACAAAACTGTCCTTGATGGTAATGCCTTGAAGTCATTAAGAAACGGCTGAAAGTTCCCTGCACTCCTCTCCTTAGGAAGGCAGAGGAGTGGGTAAAATGGTTTAGAAAGGGTTCTATCAAATTGGGTGGGAATAAACGTTTTGACAGTCCAAATGAACAAGTCTCAGGGTCCCAAACCTGGACTCTCCCTCCGCGCGGCTCCCTCCCTGGCAGCTCTGATGCAGGCACGTTGACGCTGCCCAGGTGGTGATCGTAGAGGACCAGGTGCTCCCCGCTCCGCTCCATAATCAGCCCTGCCCCGCTTCCGGGCATCGGATACGGAAGTCCCCTCCTTGAAACTGCAGTGCTCAGGCAGGGCTCTGGGCCTCTAATCTGCGGTTCCCACTGTTGACGCAGTACCCGCTGCCGTGCTTCCTCGCAGCCTCCGCCACCTGCCCTACCGTCTCCTCCTACCTCCAAAGCCACAAGACCGGTTATCTCTGGGTGTACTCTTCGCTCTACAGACACATCTAGGGCTCATCTATTTTTTTTTTTTGCGGTACTTGGGCCTCTCACTGTTGTGGCCTCTCCCTTTGCGGAGCACAGGCTCCGGACGCGCAGGCTCAGCGGCCATGGCTCACGGGCCCAGCCGCTCCACGGCATGTGGGATCTTCCCGGACCGGGGCACGACCACGTGTCCCCTGCATCGGCAGGCGGGCTCTCAACCACTGCGCCACCAGGGAAGCCCTGGGGCTCATCTATTAATCCCATTTATCTGAAATAAAAAGAGATGCACACAGAACTTCTACAGATGATACGATAAGGATGCTTGGAATTTGTTTTTAAATAATCCATTGGCGGGGAGGGAAGGAAAGGCATAGATGACATAACATGGTTCTTGACAACTGTTGGAGCTGGACACCATGGAAGCAGGTCATATCCTATGCGTTCTCTTTATATATATTAGAAAATGTCCGTTAAAAAAGTTACAGAAGAAAACACATGATGTTATAAATCTGAATGTAAGGTTCTTACTATCATTTTCATGTGATACCAGAGAGGGAGCATACATTTACTTTACCATTAGCCTAACGTCACTCATAATTGTTTCCTCAGTAACTTCATCCAAGAAACAAAATATCTGGGAGTTTTTTTTTTTTTTTAAAGAAGAATCTTACAAGTATGTCTGTCGCTTGCTGTCCAATATACTTTATGGTGCAGATTACTGAGAGAGCTTTAAAATGTCAACATTAAAGGAAACTCCATGGAGTCAGGGGCAAAAGCCAAGGTGAAGTGCTACTTTACCTAGGTCCTGGCACCTAGGCCCACGCCTACAGTTCAGTTCTACCATCCAGATATCAGAGAGTCAAGAGGCCAAGATTGAACACACATGAATTCCAGGTATTTGGGGACTTGAATCTGCAGAAAATTGACTCTCTTTGTCGAGAAATTACTTCCCTACTCCTCCAGGGGCTCAGCTTTTCTTCCCTTCCCTTCCCTTCCCTTCCACTTCCTTCTCTTTCCTCCTCAGTCCCTCCCTCTCTTCCTTCCTTCCTTCCTTCCTTCCTCTCTCCCATCCTTCCTCCCATCTTTCCTCCCTTCTTTGCTCCCTCCCATCCTTTCTTCCCCTCTTCCTTCCTTCCTTCCTCCCTCCCTCCCTTCCTTCCTTTCTTTCTTCCTCCCTCCCTTCCTTTCTTCCCCTCTTCCTTCCTTCCTTCCTCCCTCCCTTCCATTCTTCCCCTCTTCCCTCCTTCCTTTCTTCCTTCCTCTCTCCCTTCCTTTCTTCCCCTCTTCCTTCCTTCCTTCCTTCCTTCCTCCCTCCCTTCCTTTCTTCCCCTCTTCCTTCCTTCCTTCCTTCCTTCCTCCCTCCCTTCCTTTCTTCCCCTCTTCCTTCCTTCCTTTCTTCCTTCCTCCCTCCCTTCCTTTCTTCCCCTCTTCCCTCCTTCCTTTCTTCCTTCCTCCCTCCCTTCCTTTCTTCCCCTCTTCCTTCCTTCCTTTCTTCCTTCCTCCCTCCCTTCCTTTCTTCCCCTCTTCCTTCCTTCCTTCCTTCCTCCCTCCCTTCCTTTCTTCCCCTCTTCCTTCCTTCCTTCCTTCCTCCCTCCCTTCCTTTCTTCCCCTCTTCCTTCCTTCCTTTCTTCCTTCCTCCCTCCCATCCTTTCTTCCCCTCTTCCTTCCTTCCTTTCTTCCTTCCTCCCTCCCATCCTTTCTTCCCCTCTTCCTTCCTTCCTTTCTTCCTTCCTCCTTCCCATCCTTTCTTCCCCTCTTCCTTCCTTCCTTTCTTCCTTCCTCCTTCCCATCCTTTCTTCCCCTCTTCCTTCCTTCCTTTCTTCCTTCCTCCTTCCCATCCTTTCTTCCCCTCTTCCTTCCTTCCTTTCTTCCTTCCTCCTTCCCATCCTTTCTTCCCCTCTTCCCTCCTTCCTTTCTTCCTTCCTCCCTCCCTTCCTTTCTTCCCCTCTTCCTTCCTTCCTTTCTTCCTTCCTCCCTCCCTTCCTTTCTTCCCCTCTTCCTTCCTCCCTTCCTTTCCTCCCCTCTTCCTTCCTTCCTTTCTTCCTTCCTCCCTTCCTTTCCTCCCCTCTTCCTTCCTTCCTTTCTTCCTTCCTCCCTCCCTTCCTTTCTTCCCCTCTTCCTTCCTTCCTTCCTTCCTCCCTCCCTTCCTTTCTTCCCCTCTTCCTTCCTTCCTTCCTTCCCTCCTCCCTCCCATCCTTTCTTCCCCTCTTCCTTCCTTCCTTTCTTCCTTCCTCCCTCCCTTCCTTTCTTCCCCTCTTCCTTCCTTCCTTCCTTCCTCCCTCCCTTCCTTTCTTCCCCTCTTCCTTCCTTCCTTTCTTCCTTCCTCCCTCCCTTCCTTTCTTCCCCTCTTCCTTCCTTCCTTCCTTCCTCCCTCCCTTCCTTTCTTCCCCTCTTCCTTCCTTCCTTCCTTCCCTCCTCCCTCCCTTCCTTTCTTCCCCTCTTCCTTCCTTCCTTTCTTCCTTCCTCCCTCCCTTCCTTTCTTCCCTCCTTCCTTATCTTCTTTTAAACCACGGCTACCACCACAAAAACCCACAGCATGTTCACGTCAGACCTCATAGAGTTGTTGTAAAGATTAAGATGCAAATGTGGGAGAAAAGGGGAAATATTAAATTAATTAGAATAACTTTGATCATTATAATCATAACAATTTTTAAAGTATGGACACTTTCAAACATATAAACATCTGTCTGACTAATATAATGAACCCCTTGTACCTGTCATCCAGCATCAATCCTTGTTCAGATGTGGCCAATCTCCTTTTATCTGTCCCTAAAACAAGTTCAAGGCAACGTAAAGTTTTACTTAAGTAGTATTTCTAAGAGATACGGTCTATCTCTCTCTTTTTTTTTTTTTTTTTTTTTTTTTTTTTGCGGTAGGCGGGCCTCTCACTGTTGTGGCCTCTCCCCTTGCAGAGCACAGGCTCCGGAGCACAGGCTCAGTGGCCATGGCTCACGGGCCTAGCCGCTCTGCGACATGTGGGATCTTCCCAGACCGGGGCACGAACCCGTGTCCCCTGCATCGGCAGGCGGACTCTCAACCACTGCGCCACCAGGGAAGCCCTATCTCTCTTTTTTTAAAAACATAATCACAATACCCTCATCACATCTAAAAAAAGACCCAATAATTTGTGAATATTATAAAATATTCAGGCAGCACTTAAATTTCCCTGATCAGCTCATGATTTCTTTTTACTCTTGGTTTGCTCAAATCAGCACCTGAATAAGATCCACATATTGCATTCCATTGAAATGTCTCTTGCATTTTCTAATCTATAGGCTTCCTTGCCCTCTTTGTTCCCCCTAGCCATTTGTTTATTGAAGAAACTGGGCCATCTGTCTCATAGAATTTTCAACATTCTGGATTTTGCTGATTGCATCCTCATGGTATTGTTTAACATGTTCCTAGATTACCTGTAATTTCTGTAAACTAAGAGTTATACCTTGGATATTAGTAATATAGGAGAGTTCACTTCCAAGACTGACAATTTCTTTTTTATAATTTAATTTTTTTTTTTTTTTTTTTTTTGGTGGTACACGGGCCTCTCACTGTTGTGGCCTCTCCTGTTGTGGAGCACAGGCTCCAGACGCGCAGGCTCAGCGGCCATGGCTCACAGGCCCAGCCGCTCTGCGGCATGTGGGATCTTCCCGGACCGGGGCACGAACCCGTGTCCCCTGCATCGGCAGGTGGACTCTCAACCACTGTGCCACCAGGGGAGCCCATAATTTAATTTTTATTTTATATCAGAGTATAGTTGATTTACAATGTTGTGTTAGTTTCAGGTATACAGCAAAGTGATTCAGTTGTGCATATACATATACCCATTCTTTTTCAGATTCTTTTCCCACATAGATTATTATGGAATATTGAGTAGAGTTCCCTGTGCTATAAGTAGATCTTTGTTGATTATCTATTTTATATATAGTAGTATGATCAAGACTCATAATTTCTATGTATGACATCTCCCCACAGTGATAAGTACGTCCCAAAGTCTCCTGAGATAATAGAAAAGAAGATAACTATTTTGTGATAATGTCAAGTCTAGTCTCTGTTGACTTTACCAAAAACATCTGGCCAGAATTCATCATTAACTCCATGATGATTATCAACTAGAAGGTGTTGGGCCTCCTCTCTGTACATGAGAACAAGCATGGACAGATGAAAGGAACGTGAACTTGGGAAACTGACAGCCCCAGATTTGAATTCTGACTTTGCCTTCTATTAAGTCCATGCCTTGTCTAATTAACTTAATAGTTTTTAGTCTCAGGCTCTTTATATGTGAGAATAATGTCTATCTCACCAGGCCGCTAAGATGCACCTGCCATGTAGTGTATGTGTTCAATAATTGCTTGTTTCTTTTCCAATGTAGGTTAAAAAGGAGAATTTGTGTCGAAAATGACAAGTCTATAGAGTTTGTTTAGATCCAAATGCAAATATGGCATTCACCAGCTTCCTAGAAAATAGAGGAGGTTTTCAACTAAGCCTTAAGAAAGGACATGCAGGCAGGGGAAGGAATATAAGAACAGGAAATGTTGTTCTCCTTCCCTCCTACTTGTACTCAGAAAACTCAGGAAATTCTTCCCAAAGAAAGCATGACCTGTTTCAGCCTGAAAAATTTGCTATTCTCTAGACTGTGCTGGCTTGGGAACATATTTCTTTTACCAAAAAGATGAGTTCACAGTAAATGACTCAGAAACATATGGATGAAATTTCCCTTAAGCCACTCAGGGGATTAGAAATTAAGGGAAAGAGTGCTTGGCAAAATGCACTTGGGGTTTTGCCAAACCTAAACCAACTGAGAAATAGTCAAGACACAAGGCAGACCTCAAATGCTGCCAAGTTTACCCATCTTAGCGGGACAGGGATTTATAATTAGAGCTGCTCAGAAAAGCATTGCCTCACGGGTGGCAAAGGACAAAAAAGCCTTTGTCCTCAACGTCTCAACGTGGCTGCTATTTCCCAGATGGGCCCTTTACAACATACACACCCTCTTAATCATCAGGATCCTCAAAGCCACCTCCTCCAGCCGCTCGGTTCCTCTTGGACACCAAGCCCCTGACACTCTCTCCAGGCCTCTTTTGTTTCCAGGCCAGGCTGGATGTTTCTCACAGTGAATTCCCAGATGAGGGAGAACAGCTCTGACGGGTGTTCCTGAATTACAGTGAAGAGCTGTCAGGGGAAAATATGACAAAGCAGATTCTTTCTCTGACATACACTTTTTTTGTCTTCTGTCTCTTACCTTTGTCACCTTTCCACGTTTCTCCACTTTCCATGGGTTTCTTTCTCTGTAAAA
This sequence comes from Hyperoodon ampullatus, assembly GCF_949752795.1. NCBI lineage: Eukaryota > Metazoa > Chordata > Mammalia > Artiodactyla > Ziphiidae > Hyperoodon > Hyperoodon ampullatus. The sequence continues at coordinate 13,807,934 of NC_136922.1, forward strand.
TGAAGGGATTGAATCAGTTGTTTTCAAACTGTGCTGCCTGGGGCCTTTGGAGGCTTGGCTGGGCCCCAGTGGAAGGGAGTGAGGAGACAGTGAACGATACTCTCTTCAAAAAGGAGGAAGGGGCTTCCCTGGTGGCACAGTGGTTGAGAGTCCGCCTGCCGATGCAGGGGACACGGGTTCGTGCCCCGGTCCGGGAAGATCCCACATGCCGCGAAGCGTCTGGGCCCGTGAGCCATGGCCGCTGAGCCTGAGCATCCGGAGCCTGTGCTCCGCAATGGGAGAGGCCACAACAGTGAGAGGCCTGCGTACCGCAAAAAAAAAAAAAAAAAAAAAAGGAGGAAGGGGCTCCAGCTTAAGACTTCAGGTGAACCAGGGGCTCAGGCTCTGAGAATCATGAGACTGCATCCCCTCAGACTAGAGAGTGCCAGTGTCGTAGGCTCTGCTTCCCAGTCTCCACTCACTTCACCGAATATCACTCTACAGGTTTTCCTCCCCAACATTCATCAGAATGCTCCTGTGTGCCAGGCACTGTGCTAAGCTCTGGGCATTTAGCAGTGAACAAAACAGACCGGGCCCCCACCCCAGTGGAGCTCACAAACTAGTTGGGGAGGCTGGCACTAAACAAACAAATGAAGATGTAAATCTAAGTCAAGATACATAACACTGTGAAACACAAGATCGTGGCTGCACAGCAGAGCTGGGGCATGAGAGGTCCTATAGATGCTTCCTATTCAAAGCATCTCCCCCCACCAGTCTGACCATTAGCTATGGAATAGCTAATTACTGTTGTCATTGAAGGTTTCCATTAAAAATATACCTCTTCTAAGAAATTAAGGAAACACTACCATTTACCACTGCAACAAAAAGAATAAAATACCTAGGAATAAACCTACCTAGGAAGACAAAAGACCTGTATGCAGAAAACTAGAAGACACTGTTGAAAGAAATTAAAGATGATACTAACAGATGGAGAGATATACCATGTTCTTGGACTGGAAGAATTAATATTGTGAAAATGACTCTACTACCCAAAGCAATCTACAGATTCAATGCAATCCCTATCAAATTACCAATGGCATTTTTTACAGGACTAGAACAAAACTCTTAAAATTTGTATGGAGACACAAAAGACCTCGAATACCCAAAGCGGTCTTGAGGGAAAAAAATGGAGCTGGAGGAATCAGGCTCCCGGACTTCAGACTATACTACAAAGCTACAGTAATCAAGACAATATGGTACTGGCAAAAAACAGAAATATAGATCAGTGGAGCAGGATAGAAAGCCCAGAGATAAACCCACTCACCTATGGTCAACTAATCCATGACAAAGGAAGCAAGGATATACAATGGAGAAAAGACAGTCTCTTCAATAAGTGGTGCTGGGAGAACCGGACAGCTACATGTAAAAGAATGAAATTAGAATACTCCCTAACACCATACACAAAAATAAACTCAAAATGGATTAGAGACCTAAATGTAAGACCGGACACTATAAAACTCTTAGAGGAAAACATAGGAAGAATACTCTTTGACATAAGTCACAGCTAGATCTTTTTTGATCCACCTCATAGAGTAATGGAAATAATAACAAAAATAAACAAATGGGACCTAATGAAACGTAAAAGTTTTTGCACAGCAAAGGAAGCTACAAACAAGACAAAAAGACAACCCTCAGAATGGGAGAAAATATTTGCAAATGAATCAATGGACAAAGGATTAATCTCCAAAATATATAAACAGCTCATGCAGCTCAATATTAAAAAAACAAACAACCCAATCCAAAAATGGGCAGAAGACCTAAACAGACATTTCTCCAAAGAAGATATACAAATTGCCAACAAACACATGAAAGGATGCTCAACATCACTAATCATTAGAAAAATGCAAAGCAAAACTACAGTGAGGTATCACGTCACACTGATCAGAATGGCCATCAACAAAAAATCTACAAACAATAAATGCTGGAGAGGGTGTGGAGAAAAGGGAACCCTCTTGCACTGTTGGTGGGAATGTAAATTGATACAGCCACTATGGAGAACAGTATGAAGGTTCCTTGAAAAACTAAAAATAGAACTACCATACGACCCAGCAATCCCACTACTGGGCATATACTCTGAGAAAACCGTGATTCAAAAAGAGTCATGTACCACAATGTTCATTGCAGCTCTATTTGCAATAGCCAGGACATGGAAGCAACTTAAGTGACCATTCACAGATGAATGGATAAAGAAGATGTGGCACATATCTACAATGGAATATTACTCAGCCATAAAAAGAAATGAAATTGAGTTATTTGTAGTGAGGTGGATAGACCTAGAGTCTGTCAGACAGAGTGAAGTCAGAAAGAGAAAAACAAATACCATATGCTAACACATATGTATGGAATCTAAAAAAAAAAAGGTTCTGAAGAACCCAGGGGCAAGACAGGAATAAAGAGGCAGATGTAGAGCATGGACTTGAGGACACAGGGATTGGGAAGGGTAAGCTGGGACGAAGTCAGAGTGGCACGGACATATATACACTACCAGATGTAAAACAGATAGCTAGTGGGAAGCAGCCGCATTGCACAGGGAGATCAGCCCGGTGCTTTGTGACCACCTAGAGGGGTGGGATAGGGAGGCTGGGAGGGAGATGCAAGAGGGAGGAGATATGGGGATATATGTATATGTATAGCGGATTCACTTTGTTATAAAGGAGAAACTAACACACCATTATAAAGCAATTATACTCCAATAAAGATGTTAAATATATATATATATACCTCTTCTACCTGACAGGGGAAGGTCAAGAAACAAGAGCAGAAGTAGTTTATGGATTTAGCTACTGTTACTGCAGAAAGAAAGAGGACATCCTTGAGAAAACAGACTAGTGGCTTTAGGTGGGTGAGGGTGGGAAGGTTTATAGCTTGGTGCACCTGGAAGGGTCTGAGAGATTCAGAAGGGAGGGGACTCAAAGTGCAGGGGAAGGCCAGACCAATGACTCTCTTCACGTATTTCACTGTTCTATCTAGAACTCTCCTAATTTCTTTGCCCCATTCCTCACTGAGTTTAATATGCAATACATGGTAAATATTAACTCAATATTAATTTTAATTCTGTTGCTGTTCCTTTGCCTCTGCCTAGCTCTTACTCTGTACATTTTGTAAAGGGAAAAGGGATTTTTTAAAATTCTGGAGACATTTCCATGGTTCCTACTGTAGGTAAGGGAGTGATGCTCAGCAGTACTAGGGTGTGGTGTACCTGACATTTTATCTGGGAGGGTGGGTGGAACTAGGCAGAGGGAGACTGGTTTATCGGTTTAAAGAGTTAAGACTCCCGTGGGGCACTAGATGGCAACATTTCTCCAAATCTAAACTCAGCAAAGATGAGGACCTGAAGGTCAACCCTCACAGCTGCCAGTCCCAACACACTCTGTGAAACCTGAGCTTCTGGAAGAGAAGACTAAAGCCATATGCAGTGGGAGTTCAAGTCTTAGGGTCTGTGGTCCACAGGAAGGGCTCAGTGGTGTTAGCTATTACTGGTACTACCACGACCACCACCATCACCACGATCACCACCACCACCACCACCACCACCTCCATCACCACCATCACCACCATGGCCACCACCACCACCACCACCACCTCCATCACTGCCATCACCACCACAACCACCACCATCACCACCACCACTATCACCACCACCTCCATCACTGCCATTACCACCACCAGCACCTCCATCACCTCCATCACCACCATGACCTCCATCACCGCCATCACCACCATGACCACCACGACCACCACCAGCACCTCCATCACCTCCATCACCACCACCACCTCCATCACCACCATCACCACCACAACCATCACCATCACCACCACCACTATCACCACCACCTCCATCACTGCCATCACCACCACCAGCACCTCCATCACCTCCATCACCACCACCTCCACCACCATCACCACCACCACCACCACCTCCACCACCATCACCACCACCACTATCACCACCACCTCCATCACTGCCATCACCACCACCAGCACCTCCATCACCTCCATCACCACCATGACCTCCATCACCGCCATCACCACCATGACCACCATGACCACCACCAGCACCTCCATCACCTCCATCACCACCACCACCTCCATCACCACCATCACCACCACAACCATCACCACCACCATCACCGCCATCACCACCACAACTACCACCTCCATCACTGCCATCAACACCATGACCACCACCACCACCTCCACCATCACCACCACCACTATCACCACCACCTCCATCACCACCATCACCACTACCAGCACCTCCATCACCTCCATCACCACCACAACTACCACCTCCATCACTGCCATCACCACCACGACCACCACCATCACCACCACCACCACCACCTCCACCACCATCACCGCCATCACCACCACCATCACCACTATCATGACCACTACCACCATCACTACCATCACCACCACCACTACTAACTGAGTCACACATGTTATTTTTGTTGGTGCTGGAGATTAAAACTTTATTCAAACCAATTCTGGGAGGAGTGATCTAGTTAGAGATACCTATCTTTCCTTCTTCTTCTTCTACTTTGTTTTTTTTTTTTTTTTTTTTGCAAATATATGCTACAACCTGATTAGCAAACTGCTGCCTGCTGCCTGGTAAAGAAACTTAGGAGAATTGCTTTAATGAAGAATGATTTGTATTTGGCATATCAATTTTTGGCTAGACAAATGGTTGCTTCTTATCTACTTAAGCAATATTTGAAAACAGAGTGTCCTTCCATGTGGACTGAAACTGTCCTCCCAAGTTTTGTTTGCATTATCAATTTATTTAGCACACTCTTTCTGCTTAGCAACCACCTCCACCCCCAGGCCCTGTCCTTTTAATTAGCAACCGGTCACTGTATTTCAGTATTTCTGTTGAGGCATATGAGCTGACCCATGAAGAGTCAAAACATATCACCTGGCATAGAAACTTCATTTGCTGAGCTTCTCATACAGTTGGACTGGTCAGATGAACTATTTCTTAGGAACCAGAAGTTGAACCTAGGCGAGCTTATGTAAAAGACTGGGAATCCAGGTACTCAAGAGGATGAGAATGGCAAGGGGAGAGGGTGGCAAGGCAGAGTTACACGACCAAAAGTTGACAGCCAGTCACTTGTTTTAAACTATCCCTTTTGTGCCTTAAAGCCCCAGTGCCCCATAGCTGCCACCTGACAACTGTAGATTTTTTCAAAGGTCCATTAATGTGTTTAATCAACACTTAATGATTAACTTCTAACATATGCCCATGTGGTTCCAAGCTCTAGGGTTTCAGCAGTGAGCAAGTTATGGTGCTTACATACTGGAGGAGGAGAAAAACAAAAACAAATAAACATGTTGCTAAATATATTATAATTCAGGTTTGATAAGTGCCAATGAGAAGAATGAGGCAGGATTTGTAGTGACAGGTAGCATGTGTGAGAGAGTGTGTGTGTTTCCACTGGCTGATTGGGTTAGATTCATCAAGGAAGACTGCTGGAAAGCACTGACATTTAAACAGACAGACTTGAATGAAACAAGGGGTGAATGATGTGAGAGGCCCTGAGCTAAAAGGAAATCACATGTCTCCATTATTATCAACTGACCTGAGTCAATTGGGTCAGGATGCACAGCTCTTAGGCCTTACTAGTTGATAATAGCTGTTAAAAGAAGACTGAGGGGGCTTCCCTGGTGGTGCAGTGGTTGAGAGTCCGCCTGCCGATGCAGGGGACACGGGTTCATGCCCCGGTCTGGGAAGATCCCACATGCTGCAGAGTGGCTGGGCCCATGAGCCATGGCCACTGGGCCTGTGCGCCCGGACCCTGTGCTCCACAACGGGAGAGGCCACAACAGGAAGAGGCCCGTGTGCCGCAAAAAAAAAAAAAAGAAGACTGAGGTATATAAGGGTAAACTATTTACCCTACAACTTAGCTCCCAGTTTGGAACGGGAGCAAATCTTCTACCAAATTTGGTCATACATACAGAAATATATTAAGCATTTAAAAAAATCTTTATTGGAGTATAACTGCTTTACAATGGTGTGTTACTTTCTGCTGTGTAACAAAGTGAATCAGCTACATGCATACATATATCCCCATATCCCCTCCCTCTTGCGTCTCCCTCCCACCTTCCCTATCCCACCCCTCTAGATGGACACAAAGCACAGAGCTGATCTCCCTGTGCTATGCAGCTGCTTCCCACTAGCTGTCTATTTTACATTTGGTAGTGTATATATGTCAATACTACTACTATTAACAGGTTCAAGTAGTTTATACAAACCATTTCGTAAGCTCAGGGGAGACCCAGCACTCTGTCCTTCTAGGATCTCTTACTGTTGCCGTGTGTGAGAGGGTCACTTGAGGCAGAGGCAAAAACTCACCAGAGGCAGGATTCAATTACACTGAGACTCAGCAGCAGGTGACCAGAGCGCCTCCTCACCAAGGCTCAGAAGCTGGGCCGCCCAGGATCAAGCCTCAGGGCCTGTCCCTAAGGGTACACATTTGTAGTGGTTAATTTTATTTGTCATCTTGGCTGGGCTACAGTGCCCAGCTGCTTGGTCAAACACCAATATGGATGTCCCTGTGAAGGTATTTTTTGACATGATTAACACTTAAATTAGTAAACTTTGAGTAAAGCAGATTACTCTCTCTGGTGGGGGTGGGCCTCATCCAATCAGTTGAAGGCTGTAAGAGCAAAGACTGAGATCTGCATTGAGGAAGGAATTCTGACTCCAGACAACAACACAGAGATTCTGCCTGAGTTTCCAGCCCTTGGACTCATCAGTTAAGAGTTGCAACAATAACTCTTACCTGAATTACCAGTCTGCCGGCATGTCCTCTGGACTTTGGACTTACTACCTCCAGAATTATGAGTGAACTCCTTATAATAAATCTCAGTCTCTTTCTTTATCTGTCTATATGATCCATCTATCTAGATAGATAGATAGATTAGATAGATAGATAGATCTCCTATTAATTCTGTTTCTCTGGAGAGCCCTGACTAATACGGATTTTGGGAAGTGGGGTAACAAAGACCTAAAAATGTGGAAGCGACTTTGGAATTGGGTAAAGGTGGAGGCTGGACAAAGTTGAAGTGCATGATACAAAAAGCTGAGATTGCCTTGAAGAGATTGTTGGTAGAAATAAGGACGTAAAAGGAGATTCTGGTGAGAGTTCAGAAAGGAAAGAGAAGAGCTGTAGAGAAAGTGTCTATTGTCTTAGAAAATACATACGTTATCATGAATAGAATATTGCTAGAAATACGAATGTTAATGATGTTTCTGGTAAGGTCTTAGAAGTTTGGACACAGACACCGATAAGCACTGAGGGAAGACAGTGTGAAGAGACACAGGGAGAAGACAGCCTTCTAGAAGCCAAGGAGAGGTCTGGAACAGATCCTTCCTCACAGTCCTCAGAAGGAAGCAACCCTGCCAACTTCTTGATTTTGGACTCCTAGCTTCCAGAACTGTGTGACAGTAACTATCTATCGTTGAAGCTGCCCAGACTGTGGTGCTTTGCTCTGGCAGCCGCAGCACGCTAATGCAGTGCTATCAGCCTCAGTGGTTTCCTCTTCCCTATTTGTCACCGGTCAGCTTCTCTGGAGCAGAGTTTAGGGTGCAAAATATTTATTAGGCATCAAACCCTATAAAAGGAAGGGGAAGAATCCATCATCAAAAATGAATGCAGGGACTTCCCTGGTGGTCCAGTGGTTAGGACTCTGCAGTTCCACTGCAGGGGCCGTGGGTTTGATCCTTGGTCAGGGAACTAAGATCTTACATGCTGTGTGGCATGGCCAAAAAAAAGGAAATGAATGCAAATGACATGAAACCAGTTAACATATGTGGCCAGCTAGGTCTAGTTCTGCTTTAAAAAGAAGTTCAAAATAATTGAATATCAGAGTATAGGTGACCTTTAAGCTTCACTGATACTTGTCACACTTGTTTTCTCTTACTAGTTTATCAAAAGTATGATGTAATTAGGTGTTTATTTCCAAACTGATGGAGCTTTATAAGCTATAAATCAAAAGGAATTATTAATGTTAATAACTTAATATACTATGGATCTAATAAAATAATAGTTATTATTAATTATTTATTAATAATAACTGCTCTATTTGAATCTGCTTCAGTTAGAAGAATTTAACCTGAGTAAAACTTAAGAGAAAATTTTTAAAAAGGTGGGGAAGGAATCGAGATCAGGCAGAGTGGAAAGTTGAACAATAATGCACATCCCAGGAGGCCTCAACCAACCCAGTGTTGAGCTCTGGACTGAATATTGCCCATCAGGGCCATCTTGCACCGGGTTAAAACAACTGGGGCTTTATCCCCACCTGGCACGGTCACTGGATCAGGGCTGCCCCAGGAAGGGTGGCCTTGGGGGAGGAGGCTCTCTACAAGTGAAGGTGTGGGTCTGCTGACCACACCGCTTGCAACATGGCACCAAGCCCTCCCTGGGCCGCACATCTCTGTAGCTATGAGCCACACTGCTCATGGAACAGGGAAGAATGGCACGTGGCTAAGTATTTTAGTCAATCCACGCATCTTGAATACCTTTCATTTCACCAACGGGAATCCATTTCTAATGTTCATCTTACTTATTAACAACAAACTAATTTCAGCAATAAAAATCCATTTCTTACATTCACCACGCTAATGAACAAAGCCTGTGGTATTCAGTGAGATGTGGATCATGGAAGCACTCGAGGTGGTGGCTTCTGGAATGTAGCTTTTCTGATAAAATCCTAGATGACTATCCTGGAGTGGGATTTTCCATTAGAGCAACGGATGGTCCTTGGAATAAAAGCTTTAAAGCTTAAACAAACCAGCACACACATAACAGGAGCAACCCTACCTTGCTGAAGTATTTCAAAGCAATTCACAGACATCCCGACAACTCTCTCTTCAATACGCTCGTCTTTGGGGTCTTAGACATCTACTCCCTCTTGTCCAATCACACTGTCTTAGGGACTAGTTAGTTGCAAGGAACAGAAACTACTCAAACTAGTTGAATTTAACGAGGGTTACTGTCAGGACACAAGGATTCGACACACAACCTCCAGACACTGAGGCTGGCAATGAAGACTCTCTGGGTCCCTCGGAGTGGAGCTGGGTGCTGGGATCTCAAGCTCTTCCTGCCTCTCTCCTGGGGCCTCAGGCTCTCCTCTGCTTTTCTCTGTGTGTCATGTCCTATCTCCAGCTTCTCTCCGCCTTTCCACTTACTCATTGGCACACTTCCTCTGTCTTGATTCGACATAACCACCGTCATTGGACCATCTCCACGTCTCTTAGGTCAATGTCTTGAGAGAGAAAAAAAGAAAGAGAAAATATGACAGGCACAGTCCTGCCGATAGCCTAGCATCCCTTGAGTTGGTTGAACACCGTGGTCCAGTCCCCTGTGGCCAGGAGTGAGGTATGAGCAAGACTCAAGGTGAATGGGTTCCTCCTTCTAGGGGCCGTGGGAGGACAGAGTCCCCAAGAAGAGGATGGAGATGGGGGGTGCTCTGACCAGCATCTCTGGCATGTCCACCCCAGTCCTACTTACACCTCTGTGTGTGTGTGTACATGAACAAACACACACAGGTACACACAGGCACACCACATGTAATTGATTAAGCTAATCCAAGAGTTACTGCCAAAGGCCATGTGTTCAAATTACAATATTTAACTACACACATATATGTCTTCCTCGATCTGGTTCATAAAGGAATGTCTTCTGGTTATCTTTCTCTGAAACCTCCTCTGCTACAAATGCCACCTTCCCGGCTGTAACCCAAGGAGGTCTGAATTGACTTTTCCTCAGTGACAGCCACTTCCACCTACTCTGGGTGATGCCATGGCTAGAATGGTGCAGTGTGTCCCTCACAGACACACGTCGTCAAAGGCTGTGAGTCCAGTAGCTCATGACCAACCCTATTCTATAGTAGACTCTCCAAGGAAACTCTGGCTTTGGCCCCAGCTCTAACTGGACCTCAAGACAAGCTACCAACCCTGGGAACTGATTCATGAAAGCAGAGCTGTCCTCTAGCCTGGGTACATAGAAGCCTCAACTTGTTCTCTGTTTCCTTTCATGCTTGTTTGCATCATTCGGCATTTCCCAGGGACACCAGCGTGTCAACTCATCATATCAACCAGGCATCCTTAAGCAGGCAAAGCAATGAGGCAAAGAGAGCCCTGGATCCAGCTTGGTGGAACCACTCACCTCCGCCAAGGGCAGAGACGGGGCAGCCCCTGCCCAGGCCCAGCGTGCTCCCTCATTCCCCATGCCCTTCCCCCCTTTGACTCGTATCCCCTTACCTGGGGCCAGAGCCTTTATCCCCATTCACAGGAAATGCAGAAAAAGTAGAGATATCTCAGGCAGAAAGGACCCTGCCAGAGTGGAGACCTCAGAAACACTTAAAGAGGAAAGGCTGTTGCTCCCTTCCGGACCCCCTTGCTAGGGACAGAATAGGGAAGACCTGAGTAAAAACCTGCATTTGCCTGGTCCCCCTTCCTCTCAAGTTCATGTGGCTGGAGAACCCACTGGCTTCCAGGAATAATTAATTAGGTAAGTGTTTGCTGGAATAGTCTCTCCTGGAAGCCTGTTGGAGAAACTTCCAAAACTGAGGGCAACTGAACGAAAGCTTTCTTCTTTTCAGTTTTACCTGAGTCTAGCCGCCCTGGCAAGTGTCAAGGGGTCCAGACCTGTGTGATGGGGCCCCTTGCCATGAAGCCCGGGAGACGGCAGGGCCTCTGGGCCCTCAGGCAGCTGCCCCAGGTGTCTGCCTAGGTTTGTGGGTGGTTCCATGTGCCAGCTTTGCCATAGAGCCTCTCACTGGGAAAAGGGCCCTACTGGTCTTTGATCAGCCATTGCCTTTAGGGGGCCTCTCGCCGCAGAGACACTAGTCCTGGCTGACTCAGTCATCTGCCTTCACAACCCCCCTTCCCAGGCCTTTGCCGAGGGATCCACGAGGGGCTAGGGCTCTTCTTCTCTCCCCAAACAAAGCCCCCAAGTGTTCATTCATCCTGTTCTTTTTTCCCAAGGGCAAGCTGGCTGGTTCACTGGCAGGTGCTGATGCCCATTAGGGAGATCCCTGAGCTGAAAACACTGAAGAGCCTGTCCCCACTGAGAGCCAGCACCCAGATCCCAGAAACACTTTCCTTCCTGACAACAAAGCCTGCCCGCCCCGGTTCAGTTACTGACAGGGGGACTTCTTGCTACAGTAGCAAGAGCAAACAACAAACAAACAAAAGAAAGAACCAAACTAAACCAGATTTGTAGGTTCTTCCTGTATATCCCTTCCACGCAGTTACTTTCCTTTCCCATGACTACAGGGGTAGGAATAAGACAGATGAGGTGATGGAGATGGGGCACCATTCTATGTGAGGACACGTGCACTGCTTGTGTATGTGGGTGTTCTCTATAGTCCAATAATAGGGGACACACAGGCTACCAGGGCCGTGATCTGGAACCCAGACTCTGGAGCCCAGTTGCCTGGGTTTGAATCCTGGCTCCATCACTTCCTGGATTTGTAACATTGGGTTAGTTACTGAACTTCTCTGTGCCTTGGTTTCCCCGTGGAGTAAAGCGGGGGATGATATTAGTACAGCTGTCCCATGGTGGTGTTGTGGGTACTAAACAATACATAGTAAGCATGTCCAGCAGTGTCTGGCAAAGAACGCACTATATGAATGCTCGCTCTTGTCATAGAGATAGCTATGATATGAGATTTGCCTTTCCATCACTATAAACTTGGTTAGCACAGCTTATACCATAATTGGGGAGCAAGTCTCATTTATAATTTATTTATAATGAATCCCTGGCTACTTCCAGAAAAGATTTAAAGCGGCTGAACAATGACAGTAACTGGAAAATCTGTCAGTGAAGGTCTTGTTTGTAGTAATTTTGTAAAGGATAGAAATTTTTAACCTGAGCGAAAAACTTCTTCCTTCCCTCCTTCCTTCCTTCCTTCCTTCCTTCCTCCCTTCCTTCCTTCCTTCCTTCCTTCCTTTCTTTCTTTCCTTCATTTACGATGGTGTTGTAGTGGAACGCATCCTAACCTGTAAATGGGGAGCCCTTCGTAAAAATCATGGGAATGATGTAGTACTCAGTGACCCTCCGTGGGATGCAATAATACCATGTCTGAGCAGCTGCAATGTGCCAGGACTGGATGCTTCACAGATGCTCCCTTTGATTCTCATAATCAGCTCTGCGATGGAGAAGGTACTGTTATTTCTACCTTGCAGATGAAGAAGCAGAGTCAGGGGGTTTAAGTGACCTGCCCAGTCATAAAGCAGGTACGTGGAGAAGCAGGGTTCCACCCCCGCTTCCAATCCTCACATACATCACTCACTTGTACCCTGAATAGTTTCTGTTATGGGTTGAGTTGTGTTCCTCCAAAAGATGTGCTGAAGTTCTAACCCCCAGTACCTCAGAAAGTGACTGTATTAATAATATCAGTCAAGGTTCCTTAGAGAAAGAAGACTATCTATCTATCTATCTATCTATCTAGAGATTTACTGTAAGGAATTGGCTCATGTGATTGTGGAAGCTTGGCAATTCCAAAATCTGCAAAATACGCTGGTAAGACGGGTACCCAGAGAGAAGTTTCAGTCTGAGTTCAAAGGCGGTCTGTCTGCTACCAGAATCCCTTCTTGTTAGGAGGAGGTCAGTCTTTGTTCTATGTAGGGCTTCAACTGACTGGATGAGGCCCACTCATGTTATGAAGGGTAATGTGCTTTACTAGAAGCTTATGGATTTAAATGTTAATCTCATTTTAAAAATACCTTCACACAAACATCTGACTAATGTTTGACCAAATATCTGAGTGCCATAGCCTAGTCAAACTGACACATAAAATTAACTATCACAGTGACCTTATTTGCAGACGTAATTAGTTAAAATGCAGTCCTAGGATAGACTTCAATCCAATATGACTGGTGTTCTTATAAAAAGGAAAACTTGGACACAGAGACAGGCACACAGAGAAAATGCCATGGGAAGATGAAGGCAGAGATTAGGGTGCCAACAAACCACCAGGAGATAGGAAGAGGCGTGGAACAGATTCTTCTTCAGAGCCTTCAAAAGGAACCAATTTGTTGACATCTTGATCTCAGACTTCTAGCCTCCAGGACTGGGAGACAAATTTCTGTTGTTTAAGCCAGCCATCTTGTGATACTTCTTCATGGCAGCCCTAGCTTCCCATAATCCAAACAGTGCAGAAATAGAGAACAAAGATACCAACTCCTCAGCTTCAGAATCCATTATCCAACTATGGACAGAAGAAAAATCTGAAGTAAGATGTAAGCAGGCAGCACCCATTTCTCCCTGCTTTCTCTCCATCCACATCCTCCCCCACTTCCAAGCCAACAGATAAAGCCCTCAACCCGAATAGAGAGAGGACAGTTGAAGAGGAAGTAAGAGAGTTAGATGCAGTGTGGAAGTTGTGCATCCTTTCAGTCCTCCCTACACGAGCCAGCTCACAGATGTGGGTGTGTCTGTTGAAGATACACAAGAGATTCCTTCTAAGTTTGGAGATCTGAGAATGGAAAGGACCTGTGCTCTGTATGATGGATGACGTGCAGGGCAACTGTAAGCTTGCTCCATCGTTATGTATCAACCATGGGGTAGAAATGGCAGCATGCCATACAGGGCCAGAGGCTATCCTGAGTTCCCTGTATTCCTAAAGGGGTGTGGGTGGCCATCAGAAAATACCCAAGACTCCTGAGTGAGACACAAGACAGAGCAGGCCCATGGGGCCTTGAGACCAGAACGAGGGGACACTACATCAGAAGGATGTAGCCCATGGTCAGGACTGCGGGAAATCCGGGAGGATGTTTAGGCAGGATGGGGTGCATCTGAAGCAGCAGGCCATCAGAGCACCAAAAAGTAGGTGTCTAGCCACCACCCCCTTCCCAAGACCTCAACACCATGTTGGCAAATGCGAAAGCAGCCAGACATTAGTGTCAGCTTCAGGGATAAGGAGAAAGAGGGAGAAGAAAATCTTGATTGTGTATTGGCTATAAAACCAGACTGGGGGCTTCCCGGGGCTTCCCTGGTGGCACAGTGGTTAAGAATCCGCCTGCCAATGCAGGGGACACGGGTTCGAGCCCTGGTCCAGGAAGATCCCACATGCCTCGGAGCAACTAAACCCGTGCGCCACAACTACTGAGCCTGCGCTCTAGAGCCCACAAGCCACAACTACTGAAGCCCACCCACCTAGAGCCCGAGCTCCGCAACAACAGAAACCACCGCAATGAGAAGCCCACGCACCGCAACGAAGAGTAGCCCCTGCTCACCTCAACTAGAGAAAGCCGCGCGCAGCAACAAAGACCCAATGCAGCCAAAAAAATAAATGATAAATAAATTTATATATATATAAAAACAGACTGGCTAGGAAGGCACTGAATTTGACTGTGTGTATCTGAAAATAGCTAGATTAAAATTTCTGTATCAGTTTAAATGAGAATCAGATGGAAAGTCTCCTTTCCTGGTCATACCTTCATACACGTGCAGATTTTTGCATATACATACACATTTGGCATCTGTTGGCAGAATCTGCTGTTTCTCCCTGACCACCATCTTCTGAATCAGAGCTCCCCAAGGCTGGGGACCTTAGGTAAGTCACCCCTTATGTTGTGCCCTGGGGAGGTCTGTGATGGTCACGTCCAGATGGCTACTGACCATCCATTCCTATGCCTCAGGCCCTTCCTCAGGTCTATTTATCCACGAATTTTTCTTTTTTTTAATCTATTAAGCAGCCACTTTGCCTATGAATGCTCCACAGCCAGATGTCTGTGACATGATATCTATAGTCTCACATTATCTGTTGAGAGACAAAGGCAGCAGCTTGAAAGGCTTAACTGGTAAGTTCTAAGTCGTGGTCCATAAAGTCATCAGAACAGAAGGTGTTATCTGCATGTGAACGTGCTTTCTACGAAGTAGCATACACATATTAGTAACATTCACATATTTTCTGCTGCTGCTGTGCTCCTCCTACTATTATTATCACATTTTTAGAGTAGGAGAAAGATAGCAGGGCTGAGAATCCAGAGGCCTGGCATCCATTCCCAGACCTCTACTAACTGGCTTTGGGAACCAGGGCAAGTCATCTAAAGTTTTTTCTTATCTAGGAAATGCAAAGCTTGTATAACTCACACAGGACTCAACTAGAAGATCCTTATGGCCTTTTCAAGCTCTAAAATTCTATAGTTTTACACAGTTCTTACATTTTCTAGTTGTTTGAGGGAACCTCATGAATATAATCAAATGGATGTCCAGAAAACTTAATGATCTCTTAGGAGATCAGAGGAGAAAGAGTTTTCTTGTTTTTAATAGAGTAGAAACTTGAAATGCAGGTTAGAGAGGGCCCACAAAAGTACAGAGGGTTGTTTAAAGCCCAACTGCTTGAATTGGAACTTATTTTTATTTTATTTTATTTTTTATTTTTATTTTTTGCGTTACGCGGGCCTCTCACTGTTGTGGCCTCTCCCCCTTGCGGAGCACAGGCTCTGGACGCACAGGCTCCGGACGCACAGGCCCAGCGGCCATGGCTCACGGGCCCAGCCGCTCCACGGCATGTGGGATCCTCCCAGACCGGGGCACGAACCCGTGTCCCCTGCATTGGCAGGCGGACTCTCAACCACTGCGCCACCAGGGAAGCCCTGGAACTTATTTTTAATGTGGGTTTACCCACCACACAAACACATGCACACACACACACAAAAGAATCTCATATTAAGAGGTAATATGTTTCTGAAAATATGCATATTAAGTTAAATTTTTGTTAATTGAAATATGTTGATTACACAGAGAGTACACTAAATTTTTTTCAAAAAGAAAGAAAACCCTAGTAAGTCCTCAAAGCTAAGCAAAACCAAACCAAACCACACCAAACCAATACAATTCTAAATTTTTGTCTTACAAGGACTCATATTATCATTTATTTGCTTACAATTAAGAGTTTTTTCCCTTGGAGGTCAGTTTTTAAATGAGGCATACCTATAAATGATTATGATGAAATAATAACAATGATTTTCATATGCTATTTGTGAATTTTGTTTACCATTTTGAAGTTTTATTTCACATACAGTAAGTCTGGTTATCTGACATGCCTCAGCAGGAGTCATGATTTGTAGGCACTTCTTTCAAATCTATTTATGCCTCTGGTTTTGAAAATGTAACACAACAAAAATTAATAATAATATCATCATCTACTCAGTGAATATGTGTTTCACCTGGCAATAGACCATTTGAGCTTTAGAAACAGGTTTCAACTTGTATGTTTTCAAAACGAGGAAGTTACAACAGACCTTGAAGAACAGCTCATTTTGTAGTCTCACAGCAAAATTCGAATGTTGGAATCGTAGGACATGAGGGATAAAATGAAAACCTTAAAAGCTACCGGAAAGAAAGACATATTTCTCAAAAGAAGAACGAAAAACAACATCAGACTAACAACAAACTACTCGCGAGTAGGAACAGATGGCAAGAATACAGGGAGAAAATATCTTCAAGGAGTGGACAGAAAGTCCCTGTCAACGTAGACTTATATACTCAGCTAAGCTATTAATTACAAGTGCAGGTGAAGTAAAAGATATTATTACAAAGTACTTATTGCCCACTGACTGTAACTGAAAGAACTACTAAAGGATATAAATAAGAAGGAAAATGCATCCAGAAAAAAAGGACTGAGATGCCAGAAGCAAAGATATGCAAAGCAATCTGCAAAACATCTTGGTAAATATAAATATTGACAATGTTTATGGTTAAAAATCCAACCCTTTTTGATGTTTCATACAAGGAGGAACTTAATTGTAAATAACGTGGAAAACACAGAAAATGGGAGGAGGAGTTTCAGATGGAAGTTAAAAACTAACCAAGGTCTCTGTTTTGGGAGGAGGAAAATAAAAATAATAATGATCTTAACATCTTTTTGAAAAATATAAAGTTATGTTTTATGTTAAAAAATGTATATTACAAAAACAATAGAAATGGAATGTGTATCTTCCAAGTTGATAGAGAGAAGAAAAAGGAAAATAAAGAGAAGAGTGATAGAAAAAGAGAAAGAAGTTTGGCTAATAGTAAAAAAAGAAATAAGAGTAGAAATGAGACTAAATATCTCATCAACCAAAATAAATGTAACTGTAATTATTTGTTAGAAAGAAAGGGACTTTTAGGTTGAATTTTAAAAATCAAGGTATAACCTATCAATCACGAATCATACCTAAAAATTTACATAGAAAGTTTGAAATAGATAAAGACACACAAGGATAAAACTTATCAAAGCATATTTTGTTTTCCTCCTCAATAGCAGGACAGATTTTCATTGGGAGCTTATATCAGAGACTCTAAGCTAGTTTGTTAGCATCTAGAGAGCTTTTTCATTCAAGCACCTCCACGACCAGCACAGTGCCTTACGCATAGTAGGTATCCAGTAAATGCTCACAGAAAGGGCAGATAGGAAATTTTGGAAAAGCATTTGAAATGATCTATCCCACCACTTAATTTTACATGTATTATGGGACATGTGTTAGTTTACATGTATTCGTTGACCTTCCCAAAGGTACACAGGTATCCCTACTACCTCTAGTAAATAAACATCCTATGCCCTACAGTTTACAATGGGCTTTTAACATTTTTTATTTAGGTATATCCATGTACAAATGGACTGTGTACAACTTGACTAATTTTGACAACTGTATATGCCCCTGAAACCGCCACAGTCCGGAGGCAGAACATTTCTATTACCCCAGGCCTTCTGGAGGTTACCCCTCCCTCCACCCCCATCCCTAGGTAACCACGGATCTGCCTTTTGACATTATAGATTGGCTTGCATTGTCTAGAATTTTATGTAAATGGAGTCAAACAATACGTGCCCTTTTGTGTCTGGCTTCTTTTGCTGAGCATGATTTTGAGGTTCATCCGTGTTGTTGAATGTGTCCGTAGTTCTTTCCTCCTTCTACCTTCTTCTCCTTCTTCTTCTTCTCCTCCTGTTTTTTGGCTGAGCAGTATTCCATTTTATGGATGCACCACAATGTCTTTATCCATGTGCCAATTGATGAACATTTGGGTGGTTTCTAGTTTGGGCTTGCTGTGAATTAAGCTCTGTGAACATTTCTGTGGAAATGTCTTTATGTGGACATGGGTTCTCATTTCTTTTGGGTAAATACTTGGAAGTAGAATGGCTGTATAGTAGGTTTACTTTTTGTTTTTTTGGTGGTACGCGGGCCTCTCACTGTAGTGGCCTCTCCCGCTGCAGAGCACAGGCTCCGGACGCGCAGGCTCAGCGGCCATGGCTCACGGGCCCAGCCACTCCACGGCATGTGGGATCTTCCTGGACCAGGGCACGAACCCGTGTCCTCTGCATCGGCAGGCGGACTCTCAACCACTGCGCCACCAGGGAAGCCCAGGTTTACTTTTTTTAAAAACATTTTTATGGAGATATCATTCACATACCACACAACTCACCCATTTAAAGTGTACAATTCAATGGTTTTTAGTACGTTTAGAGAGTTGTGCAACCATCATCACCCTGAATTCTAGAACATTTTCATCACCTGAAAAAAAGCCCTCTTAGCTATTCCTTCCACCACGTCATTTCCCACATCCCCAACCACTAATCTACTTTCCATCGTTAAAGATTTCCCTATTTTGGACTTTCATACGAACGGAATTGTATGATTTGTGGGTTTTTTGTGATGGCTTATTTCACTTACCATAATGTTTTCATTGGTTCATATATCCTGTAGCAGATATCTTAATTCTTTTCTTTTAGACATTTTTTTTTAGAGCAGTTTTAGGTTCAGAGCAAAATTGAGAGGAAGCTATAGAGATCTCCCATATACCACCCCAACACACATCACACATGCATAGCCTCCCCCATTACTGGCATCCCCCACCAGATGGTACATTTGTTATAGCTGATGAACCTACATTGATACATCATTATCACCAAAGTCCACAGTTTACCTTAGGGTTCATGCTTGGTGTTTTTATGTCTGCATAATATTTCATATGTGTACATCACATTTATTGATCAGTTCATCAGTTGAACATTTGGGTAGTAGGTTTATTTTTAAGAAACTGCTGAACTGTTCCCCGAAGTGGTCGTACCATGTTATATTCCCACCAGCAGTATATGAGAGCTCCGGTTGCTCCATATCCATGCCAACACTTGTTATTTTCAGCCATTCCTGCTGTTGAGAAGCAGTTCATAGCCAGAATTGCTAACTAGAGGGCTGTGGGTATAAATCAGGTCATCAGGCTCTCTGGTCTCTGGGAAGGTAAGGGTAATAAGGACATAGCTTCATGCTTAGGCAAAGGCAGGGACAGTAGAACTGTGTACCTGAGCCTGAAGAATGAGACTCACTTTTGGTGCCCACAGGGAGTTAGTGACACTGACGACACAGTCTCCATCTATTCAGCCCAGTGCTTTGTGTGGGACGGGATTACTACATACACAGCTGACAGGCACGGGACATTCAGTCACCGGCCTCCATGCAAATGTGGGGAACGAGGCCAGGAAAAGCAAGTCATGGCCTGATTCTTTCATGCAGGGGAAAGTCCCAGTTCCTTCTTGAATGGCCCATTCTGGGCTGGGGGAAAATCCCTCCCTCTTTTCTACCAGGTACAGTGGGGAACAGGCTAGAGGCACATTTTCTTGGCTTAATTAGTCTATCCTAAGCTTAACCATCCGTTTGGAGATGAAGAAAAAACAGTATTCCACTGTCCCCAATCTTGGAGCTGATCAGGAGGGTTCTGGCTAAGCTGGTTAAAGAGAACTCTGAGACAGCTGCTGGAAAGCGGAGTTCCCACTGGATCCTACCTCATATCTGAAGGAATGTCTCCAAAGAAATCAGAGGCCTCCATTGGAAATAAAATCATAAAAGTATGTTTTAGTCCAATCAGGCTGCTATAACAAAATGCCACAAACCGGGTGGCTTATAAAAAACAGAAATTTATTTCTCACAGTTCTGAAGGCTGAAAGTCTGAGATCAGGATGCCAGCAATGGTCAGGTGAGAACCTTTTTCCCATTGCATCTTCACATGGTGGACGGGGAGCTAGCTCTCTGGGGCCTCTGTGGTGTCTCATTTATAAGGGCACTAATGCTTTCCATGGGAGCTCCATCTTCATGACCTAATCAACTTCCAAAGGCGCCACCTCCTAATACCATCACATTGGGATGTCAACATATGAATGTTAGGGAGCTACAAACATCCAGACCATAGCAAAGTACTAGAAGAAAATATGAAATTTTAAAAATTATCTCAGAGAGAAGGTTTTGTGTGCTACTTAGCCATGGAATACAAGATGATAAATTTGACTAAATAAGAATTAAAATTTTTTTACATGGCCAAAATTCCTATAAACAAAGTCAAAAATAAAATGATAAGCTGGGAAAATATTTGCAATGCCTATTACAGACAAAGTGTTAATTTCCTTAACATATCTAGACTTCCCACAAGCCAGCAAGAGATGTACCAAAAATCCAGTAGAAAAATGGTAGAAATGAACAGAAAAGCCACAGAAAAGGAAACAGTATTGATTCCTTAATATTGGGGAAAGATGCTCAACTCTACTCATGAGAAGGGAAATGCAAATAGAAAAGAGATACTGTTTTTTGCCTGGAGGTGGACACCACATCCAGACAAACTCTGTCACGAACAATCACACCTCCTCTCTATTCTTCTAAGGGCCCTTTCATCTTTCCTAAAAATCATTTTCTCTCCCCTAAGATCATGTACATTCTCCTTCCCCTTCCCCTATTAAGATGGTGTTTAAACCTGAATTCTAAGCCACTGTGGGATTCACTCACTTTTCCCTGGCTATATCCCATGTATCCATGAGGTATACATGTTAAAACTTCTCTTGTTAATCTGTCTTTTATTACATGGGTCTCAGCTAAGGACTTAGAAGGGCAGAGGGAAATTATTTTTCCTCTCCTACAGGGCCTTGGCTTCAGAGGACCCCCTCCGGGGATGCTCAGGACCAGTCAGGGAGTGAGTGTTCCTGAGGTTCCGGAAGGGAGGAAGGCAGGCTGTGGAACTTTATTTCCTTCTCTGAAAGAGCGGAGGGTCTCTCACTGGTTGGGTGTTCGGGGTGGGGGAGAGAGTGGCACAGGGCAAGGGAGTGGGAAGTAAATTTAGTGAGTTCACACTATTTTGCTCAGTGTCACACGTGAAGCAATCAGGATGCAATGAATATGAGCTTCTCTGGTCTGGAAAGGCTTGCCAAGACTGGCTGGAGACAAATATGTGGGAGAACCATGGGAGTGGGGTGCTAAACCATGTGCGTGCTGGTCCAGCAGCCCACAGGGGAGCCACTGTAGAGAGCTGCAAGAAGCTTCATGCCATCAGCATGGCTGCTGCTGCTGGGAGGGTGAGCCGGGCCCTGGGTGCTCTCTGCCCAAGGTGGGCCTGCAGTGTAGGGGTGCTTGAGTGGTGCGACCTGGGTGTCCCGTCCTAGGGTTTGGATCCTAGAAGCCCATGGTTCCAGTACTGGGTGAACAGGGACCATGGACAGAGCTTCCCCACAGATATAAAGATGGTTGGGTTTGTCGGCCCTCCCCTCACTGCCCACGGACCTGCTGAAGGAGCTGGACTCTGGAACATTCACAGCAATGCTTCTTCTTCTCATCTTAAGTCTGTCATGTTTCAAGTACCTTATCGATAATGTAAGAGTTTGTAGGCTGCAAGCAGTCCATTCGTAGCTAAGCGTGTTCCAAGGTCCAACTTAACACAGCTTCGGAACATGACTCCTTTGCTAGCAAATTAGACACTTGCAGTAGCTGGATGCCAGGAAAGTCCCTTTAAATATGTTAAGGGCCTGAACCGTTGCTGATGTCGGAGAAGACTCCCCGGGTCTTTCATGTGAAGTTGGAGGGGTGCCTGACCCAAAGATTCTGGCCCTGCCCTCCAGCTACCTGATCCATCTCACCTGGCTGAGACCTGGGTGGAACCAGGATTCAGCATCTCAGAGGTGAGGAACAAGACAGCAAGGGGCATCCGGGTCCCGTTCAGGCTCTGTGAGATTCTGGCCCGGTTGGGTCCTTGGTGCCAGGACCACAGGCTTTCAGAAGGAGATTCGAGCTGACAAACGGACAACAGAACATGATAATGGCAGAAACAACCTCGGGGCTGGAAACAGACGCTGTAATCACAGGAGAAAAAACCCACAACAAATTCCAAAATCTGACCCTTAAGATCCCTGGATCAGGGAGGGGAAGGACGGGGAGATTCCCCTTATGGTGGAAACAGAGCAACATGAAGAACGTTGTGCAGTCAAGCTGAAAATTAAACAGACATGAGTTTCTTTAATTCAAAGCCTTAATTATTCTGACGTCTTCCATAACTTAATCTAAGCCATCACTTCAGCTTTAATTATGCATAATGAAATGGATTACTTACAGTAACTAATATGATAGGAAAAACAGAGGTGAGAATTGGTAAGTTGGCAACTGTTTATTCATCTTTTTTTTCAGCCCATGTTTATTGTCTACCTACTATGCTGCCGCCTTTACTACAGTCCTATTAGGAAAAATATAGCATATACTATGAGCCAGTTTCTTTTACTTCATTAGCTCATGGACTGCTTGCAATAATACTGCATCGCAGGTATTATTCTCCCTAATTTATAGAAGTGGAACTGAGATTCTGAAAGGGTAAGTAATTTGCCTAAGGTCACACAGCAAAAACTTTTTTGTTTTTTTTTGCCATTTACCTATTTTAGAGAGAAACATACAAACTGACATTTTGAATCTTAACTCCTGTTTTTGTTTTTGTTTTGGTCGCACCACACAGCTTGTGGGATCTCAGTTCCCCAACCAGGGACTGAACCCGGGCCGTGGCAGTAAAAGCCTGTAATCCTAACCACTAGGCCACCAGGGAATCCCTTAACTCCTGTTTTACACAGGAAAAGTTAACTTTTCCTAAGGGAAAAATGAGTGACCAAAGTTGTCCTTTTGGGAAATCAACCTGACGGTTGCCTGTAGGATGCGTCGGAGGCTGCGAAGACAGTCCAGGTCGGAGGCCAGGACCTAAGTCAGAGAGGTGGCAGCCAAACTGGAAAAAGAAGCTACATGGGGCACTGTGGAGGCTAGAAGGGGCTCGATGAAGATTTGGACGTGATGGGCAAGTTACTCATCCTCTCCGAGCCTTAGTTTCCTTGTGCCCAAAAGGGGCTGTAGGGCTTCACTGGTGACGCAGTGGTTGAGAGTCCGCCTGCCAATGCAGCGCACACGGGTTCGTGTCCCGGTCCGGGAGGATCCCACATGCCGCGGAGCGGCTGGGCCCGTGAGCCATGGCCGCTGAGCCTGCGCGTCCGGAGCCTGTGCTCCGCAACGGGAGAGGCCACAACAGTGAGAGGCCCATGTAGCGCAAAAAAAAAAAAAAAAAGCGGGGGGGGGGGCTGTAACCGGTTTATTTAGCAGTTTCAATCCAGGGGCATATACAGAAATGGTTATATTTTTCCTCCAGTCATGGTTTTAATCTGCCTCTGTTGCATCTCCCTTTCTTGTTTCTCAATAGCTTGCTTCCTGGTCACTTTCAGTTAGTCAGCGTCCTTGATAGTCACAGCTTCCATCTCAAACTCAGATCTCACTGCCAGCCTCTCCTCTGCTGCACCCTTGGCGCCTGGGCGTGGGGTGTGGTCCGGCTCCCTTGCCCTGGGGGGAAGGTGGGGAGGAGGGAGTGGAAAGGGGATGAGTGTGGCTCCCTAGCTGGCCCTCCTTGCTGTCTCCCTCCTTGGTTGTGGTAGCTCTCTGGGTTCCTATGGACTAACTAGCCAGGGGTGACCTCTGTGTATCCAAATGCCGGTTCACTAGTGGGGCACACGTGCTCTTCAGAGCACCTGGGGGTCTCCCTGCGGCTCACGTCCCTGGTGGGGAGGAACAATGCCCCCATCATCCCCTGCCACCAGCCTTGGGCTGCTGGGCACCCCTCTCCCAGCAAGCAGTTCTCGAGTGAACGGAACAGGAGACAGGGTCCCAGTCCTGCTTCCTCCCACTCTGTCCACTGTCTTCCTCCTGCGCCATGTTGAGGGCATGGGCTGCTCCACCACCACCTTCCCTCTGCACAGCCACCGCTCCTTGTCTGGGTGGAGGCTGGACTCGAGCTGTGGTCCACTCCCCGGGCCTTGTAGCCTGGCACAGGGCTGCATGGGGCATGAAAGCACTGCACAGGGCAACACCTGACCCCCAGGGATGGGCCACATCACCCCCCAGTGGGCAGAAGCTTCCTCCAAAATCTTCCTCCACTGACAGCTTTGAGGGCTGGAGGGGCGGTGGATGGAGTCAAAGGGCAGTGTCTACGGTTGCAGGTCTGCCTTGAGGAGGGGTCTGGCCCTTGGTTCCTCTCTTTATTTTATTTATTTATTTATTTATTTATTTATTTATTTATTCTTTTGGCTACTCTCTTTAGAATGGGTGCTTTAGTCTCCAACTCTGAGTCTGACTCATCAATTCAGGACAGCAGAAAAATTCCTACTTGCCTACCCCTGTTTCCGAGAATGACAACATGCCTGGTGACATGATGGGAGCCCATCATGGATGACTCTGTTTATGTCCAGCTTTTACCATCCACTCTTTCTTTGCTCTTTTGACTTTTCTTCTGGGGTTCTCTGTGCAGATGCATGGTGGGTGTGGACTTTTAAGATGGACTCTAGCTAACCAGGGCTGGTTGGCTGGCCTCTTGGTACCATGCGGTCACAGAAGGGGAGAATCAAAGAACAAACAGTCCTGTGGTGTTTGGAGTCTCCCTTGGTGACACTAAAGCCTCTGTTTGATTTCTCACATGGTAACAAAACCAGGAGGGGAAGGTGAGTGGCACCTGGAATAGACTCTGGGTGTAAGGCGGGTTTCAGGTCCTGGATAACACGTTGGAAGGGTGCACAGAAGTGAACTAAAGATGCAGGAGGCCATCCTCTTCCTGCTTCACCTGGGCGCCCTGTCAGGTAGGAACTGCGTTTTGCCACCTTGGCCCATTCAGTTTGCTTGATATCATTGTGTGATAAAGTCCCCAAAGAGGAAATTGCCTCTGGGAGGCTTTGTTCAAGTGTGGGCTTCACAGCATCAGGGAGCCCTGAGAGGCTGGGATGGCGTATCTGGAGAAGAGGGTACCCAAAAAGCTACCATCTAATCAATGTTCATACAGACTTCACTTCCCCTCTTGTGCTAACTGGCCTGTGTGGTCCTTTCAAGACCTAAAATTGGGAAAAGAATTTTCCTAGTAGGGCTTTTTATGTATGTCAACCAGTCTTTGTGGAGATTCTGGCCTTACTCTGGAGCCTTCTTGGGGCAAACGGAGGTTGCAAATCACCCTATGGGAAAACCGAGGTACTGAGGGGCTAGTGTCTCAGTCTTGAGCAAAGAAAATTTCTGATAGAAGCCAAAGATTCACCTCGTGCTTCTGGCACTCCCTCTTCCTAACTCAAGAGCTTCAAGAATCTTGGATGATTTTTCAGCGTTGTCAGCTTGGATTACTTAAATTGAGCTTTTAAAATTAAATCTTATTTTTGAATAGGTAGTATATGCATTATGTATGGAATTCAATCATGTTAAATTTGCAGATTAATTTAGGGATAATTTACATCTTTGATGAGTTATATAGTAAAAATGCTTAGAGGAGTGTCTGGTACCTAGTAAATGCTTAGTAAATGTTAGTGATTATTATGTACGACGTTGAGTCTTCCCATCCAAGAACAGGGCTCTAGAAACTTGTTCAAGTCTTCATTTGTTTTCTCAGGAGTATTTTGAGATTTTTTCTTTCATATAGATCTTGCACATTCTGATTGTTTATTTCTAGTTCTTTTTCTTTTTAGCAGTTGTAAATGGAATTTTCTCTTCCCTCTTATCTTTCAATTGATTGTTATATAATGTATGGAGGTTTTTTTAATGAATTATCTTATTATTTGTAATGATGTTTCAGTTGATTCTCATGCATTTGCCAGGTTTGAAGATGATAAATATTTGTTCTTTTCCTCGCTTGTTTTTTTTTTCAATCTCTTATTTCTTTCTCTTATCCAACTACTGGGCCTGTATCTTCAGATTGTTGTTCAATAATGATGAGTGTATACTCTTGTCTTGTTCTCCATGAAGCATGATGTTAGCTTTTGGTATGAAATAGCTTTGGGTATGTTTTATGTGTTAAGGAGATAGCTTTTATTCTTATTTAGGCTATTTGCTTGTAAATCAAAATGGATTTTTAAATCAGATGTTTTTTCAGGACCTATAGAAAGGACCACTTGATTTTCCTCTTTGATCTGTTAATAACATAAATAAATCACGGTTTCCTAATAATATTGAACTGTCTTTAACCTTGGGCTTTTAGAGGGTAGGAGGAACTGTGAGTGTGAAGCTGGGCCTTGAGCTTCTCAGACTCTCACTTGAAGTAAACATTGGAGATTTTCCCAGAAATATAGGCTTTTAGGATCATAATCATTTGAGTTAAGAGGTGACATTTATTGTCACTGGGGGAAGAGAGAGGTTAGGAAGAACCCAGCATCTTATACTGAAACGTTATCATTTGGAACCTTCTCATCAGATGTGTGAAAGGAACAGATCACAAAAGTTTGCAAGAAATACTTGAGATTCTTTATAAAAACCACGTTCCAATCCCTCCCTCTCCAAAAGACCATGCACTGTACTGTACTTTGGCTTCCACAGGTCAAATCCTATTTTTTGGAAGGTTCTGCTGTGATGCAGACTGTTTCTCTCTCACCTTCTTAGGTGAGTCTGAGAACCTGATCCTTACCCTTGATCTCAAAAACATCAGGGTCACAGAGGATTGGGGAATTGGAAACACGCATCACCAAAATAATCTCAAACAAAGTAACATTCTCCAGTATCCTTTTTCCTCGCATTTGGTCTAACTCCTATGCACCCTCCAAGGCCCAGTCAGGCCCAACTCCTCCATGGAGCCTTCCCAGATTGCCCTAGATCTTGGTGCACACTCTCCTGCCGCACCCTGGAGCTCCTTCCGTCTGCACATGGACTGCGTTTTAAGGGTTTAGTACAGAGCCTAACACAGAGTAAGTGCTCAGTGAAAGGTAGCAGGGGTTCTACTATAATTCATCCGTTATGTGTCTGCCCTGTCTCCTCAAGTGGAACGTCAGCCCTACAATAAGAGGTTTCACGTTTCTTCTTGCTCTGTGGTCCCTGAGTGCCAACACACATAGGGAAGCTAATAAATGTTGTTTTTGTTGATCATTATCCCTTTGGGGACCTGTTTTTCCCCCCAGATTTACTGATATCCCCTAAATGCAGAAATTTAGATCATCTGCCTGCTTAATATTGGCATTGAGATTGGCTTCTGTCTTTTTCACCTCCTATTAAGATGAGGGAAAGAAAACATTTTCTCTTTGGGATGCTAAAGTGTCCCATTCCAGTGACAACTTAGAAAGGAAGGCCCTAAAAGAACATAAACTACACAAGACTCCCAACTGTAGCAGGGGAAAGAGTTGAGATGAAACAATCTCTGGCTCCATCCGTACCAAAGGACCATGTGTCATTCCTGGGAGATAGAGGACTTAGCAAAGGCCCCTTGGTGTATTTAAATCCACTGCACACTGAAGTTGTCTCCACTTTGAGAAAGTCTCCAGGGAACTAGCTTTTGTCTGAGTCTCAGGGAAATGAAAAGTACCAGTGTGTTTAATGGACGAAGGGCTCCTTGGTAGCTAGAAGACCCGCAGGAACATGAAAAAGTTACCAGGCCCATTGACCTGAGTTTTGTCCACGGAGCACCAGGTGTGAGGCCATCTTGGTCTCTCTAGGACAATCCCCAAGTCTGTCATCTGGGCCTGGACCCCTGCTAGGTGGTGTCAGGAATCAAAAAAGGCCCCAGGCTCAGTGTATTTTGCTGCTTGAGGAAGCAGGTGCAACCCCTCCTGAATGCTCTTATTAATTTGAAAAGGCAGGAAGGTACAGTCCATTTCCAGAAAGTCTTTCTGTGGGTGATTAATCCTTTGTATGGGATCCAAAGAACATTACAAAAAGTTTCTACTTTTTCTCTCATGTCACGTTCCTATTCAGACAACCTCAGAGAAGCAAAAGGCCATCCCTCCTCTCAGTCCTCCCTCCCTCTTCCTTTTCCATGGCAACCGGTTGTCTCCCCCTCACCTCCAGCTGAAGCACTCACTTCCTGGAATCTGCCTGCTTTTCCACCTCCAAGGAGCTGCAGGAGGTTTGCGAGAAGCCAGCCCCCCTCAGGCCAGCACCAGAGTGATGTGGCCAGACGAACAACCCACTCTCTCGCTAATGATGACCTAGTGCCATTTACACTGTAGGTGTAAGTGCAGATTTCACAGAATCATTACAAGACTCACCATCCTTTCTTCTGTGTCCTACTAAGGGCTCCCTTCTATTAGCCTTTGCGGGGTAAAGAATCAGCCCCCCAAAGTGGGTGGGTGAGCATCCCATCCAGGAAGGCATACACTGTGGAAATGAAAGACATAGCATAGGAAGACGCTGCATATAGTGAAACAACAACACTGTATAATGTTTTCTAGTATGTTGAGTGTATGCATTTTCTTACACAGTACCTGTGACAGTGAATTCCAGTAGGGCTGCAGTTAGTCTGAGTGGCTTTGGTAAAGTTCCTGCACAGAGCTGACTCCCGTTCAAGGCAGGAAGCCTGCTGATTAATAGCACTGCTTTGTAACCACGGGTTCCGGGAGTTTGGGGACAGTTTGCAGTGGCCTGGAAGCATTGTTATTGATGACGGTGAGACTGATGATTGGCACCTGGCCTTGGCGAGCTCCTCAGAGGGCTCTGCTCTTGGCGCTGGTTATGTAACAGGATGGTACCTACATGAGCATCAAAATAGAAACAGTTCCAGCAGAGACTCTAACTTGGGCTCACTGTTTCCAGGGTATCAGTGACTATGTTGGTGGTTCCTGATCTGAGCAAGTGCACTTGTTCTGGCCCTTAGGGACAAGAGGACATCAGGAGCTGGCACTGGGCCTCTCCCGTCCTCTTGCTATGAGGCAGTGTTCAGCTGGGATGCACATCCTTACTTTAATGTTGTTGCTATACCGTATCCTTTTTCTGTAATCAGCTGTAGATGTGGAAGCATTCTCATTTGGGTCCTGTGCGTCTTCTTGAACAATTGAACAATTAGAAGTGTTTAATGGCTACTGTCAGTGTAGCAACACACCCCTGAGAGATTAGAGTTGACAGAGGGCCCAACAGAAGTTAAGAGATCAGCCTAAGGTCACACAGTCAAGTAGCAGCAAGGCACAAATCAGCTCTGATTCCAAATCCCTTTCTCTTTTCACAACACTCCTCTGACTTCTTTCACTACCATTTGGACTGGTTAATAGAGAGAATGAAGAGGTATTTATCACCTCAGGTGAGACCTGCCCTGTGTACTGAAAGCAGAGCTGTAAGTAAGAGCTGCTGCATTCCCGGAGGGAGAAGATGGCATTGCACCACACTTCCTGGACCACGGCATCAACTTTGGTGTCAGAGACCCAGATGGTCAGCTTCCTCCCCTGGAACCAAGGCTGCAGAGGCCTTCATTATCCCCACACGTGCTCCAGGGAGGGGGCCTCCTTGGCTCCTTTCTGGCAAGGCAGTGGGTTTGCTCATTTGGAAACAAGCGAGCCCATCATCCAGCCAGCTCTCAACCACAAGCTAGATGTTTCAGTGGGCTCAGTGACTGATAATAAACCTTTTTTCTGCTTTTTCTTTTTCAAAGTGTACCCGTCAAGCAATTATAATTTGCTTCTTAATTAAGATGCATGTGTAAGTCAAATTCCATTAAAGCCTCTTTCTTGCTCTCAAGCACTCAGACCACCAGAGAAAGTTTGGAACACCAGTCTTGAAAGGAAAGTGCATGATGTCTTAGGGAGAGTGGGCCCTGGCTCCCAACCTTCCCTCTGACACCGATTAAGTGGGTGCCTTTGGACACATACCTTAAAAAAAAAAAAAGAAGAGAAAATAAAGTTTAATGTCTTTACTGGAGTATAACTGCTTTACAGTGGTGTTAGTTTCTGCTGTACAACAAAGTGAATCAGCTCTACATATACATATATCCCCATATCTCCTCCCTCTTGCGTCTCCCTCTAACCCTCCTTTATCCCTCCCCTCTAGGTGGACACAGAGCACTGAGCTGATCTCCCTGTGCTATGAGGCTGCTTCCCACTAGCTATCTATTTTACATTTGGTAGTGTATATATGTCCATGCCACTCTCTCACTTCGTCCCAGCTTACACTTCCCCCTCCCCATGTCCTCAAGTCCATTCTTTATGTCTGCATCTTTATTCCTGTCTTGCCCCTAGGTTCTTCAGAACATTTTTTTTTCTTTTAGATTCCAAATATATGTGTTAGCATACGGTATTTGTTTTTCTCTTTCTGACTTACTTCACTTTGTATGACAGACTCTAGGTCCATCCACCTCACTACAAATAACTCAATTTCATTTCTTTTTATGGCTGAGTAATAGTCCATTGTATATATGTGCCACATCTTCTTTATCCATTCATCTGTTGATGGACACTTAGGTTGCTTCTATGTCCTGGCTATTGTAAATAGAGCTGCAATGAACATTGTGGTACATGACCCTTTTTGACTTACGGTTTTCTCAGGATATATGCCCAGTAGTGGGAATGCTGGGTCATATGGTAGTCCTATTTTTAGTTTTTTAAGGAACCTCCATACTGTTCTCCATAGTGGCTGTATCAATTTACATTCCCACCAACAGGACAAGAGGGTTCCCTTTTCACCACACCCTCTCCAGAATTTATTGTTTGTAGATTTTTTGATGATGCCCATTCTGACCGGTGTGTGATGATACCTCATTGCAGTTTTGATTTGTATTACTCTAATGATTAGGGATGTTGAGCATTCTTTCATGTGTTTGTTGTCAATCTGTATATCTTCTTTGGAGAAATGTCTATTTAGGTCTTCTACCCATTTCTGGATTGGGTTGTTTGTTTTTTTGGTACTGAGCTGCCTGAGTTGCTTGTATATTTTGGAGATTAATCCTTTCTCAGTTGTTTCATTTACAAATATTTTCTCCCATTCTGAGGGTTGTCTTTTCATCTTGTTTATGGTTTCC
Source organism: Hyperoodon ampullatus (assembly GCF_949752795.1). Classification (NCBI taxonomy): domain Eukaryota; kingdom Metazoa; phylum Chordata; class Mammalia; order Artiodactyla; family Ziphiidae; genus Hyperoodon; species Hyperoodon ampullatus. The sequence goes on from NC_136922.1 coordinate 13,838,977, forward strand.
TTTGCTGTGCAAAAGCTTTTATGTTTCATTAGGTCCCATTTGTTTATTTTTGTTTTTGTTTCCATTTCTCTAGGAGGTGGGTCAAAAAGGATCTTGCTGTGATTTATGTCACAGAGTGTTCTGCCTATGTTTTCCTCTAAGAGTTTGATAGTGTCTGGCCTTACCTTTAGGTTCTCAATCCATTTTGAGTTTATTTTTGTGTATGGTGTTACGGAGTGTTCTAATTTTATTCTTTTACATGTAGCTGTCCAGTTTTCCCAGCACCACTTATTGAAGAGGCTGTCTTTTCTCCAGTGTATATTCTTGCCTCCTTTATCAAAGATAAGGTGACCACATGTGCGTGGGGCTTATCTCTGGGCTTTCTATCCTGTTCCATAGATCTATATTTCTGTTTTTGTGCCAGTACCATACTGTCTTGATTATTGTAGCTTTGTAGTATAGTCTGAAGTCCGGGAGCCTGATTCCTCTATCTGTGTTTTTCTTTCTCAAGATTGCTTTGGCTATTTGGGGTCTTCTGTGTTTCCATACAAATTGTGAAATTTTTTGCTCTAGGTCTGTGAAAAATGCCATTGGTAGTTTGATACGGATTGCATTGAATCTGTAGATTGCTTTGGGTAGTATAGTCATTTTCACAATGTTGATTCTTCCAATCCAAGAACATGGTATATCTCTCCCTCTGTTTGTAGCGTATTTAATTTCTTTCATCAGTGTCTTATAGTTTTCTCCTTAGGTAGGTTCATCCCTAGGTATTTGATTCTTTTTGTTGCAATGGTAAATGGGAGTGTTTCCTTAATTTCTCTTTCAGATTTTTTCATCATTAGTGTACAGGAATGCAAGAGACTTCTGTGCATTAGTTTTGTATCCTGCTACTTTACCAAATTCATTGATCAGCTCTAGTAGTTTCCTGGTAGCAACTTTAGGGTTCTCTATGTATAGTATCATGTCATCTGCAAACAGTGACACTTTTACTTCTTCTTTTCCGATTTGGATTCCTTTTATTTCTTTTTCTTCTCTGATTGCTGTGGCTAAAACTTCCAAAACTATGTTGAATAACAGTGGTGAGAGTGGGCAACCTTGTCTTGTTCCTGATCTTAGTGGAAATGGTTTCGGTTTTTCACCATTGAGAATGATGTTTGATGTGGGTTTGTCATATGTGGCCTTTATTATGTTGAGGTAAGTTCCCTCTATGCCTACTTTCTGGAGGGCTTTTATCATAAATGGGTGTTGAATTTTGTCAGAAGCTTTTTTTGCATCTATTGAGATAATCATATGGTTTTTCTCCTTCAATTTGTTAATATGGTGTATCACATTGATTGATTTGCGGATATTGAAGAATCCTTGCATTCCTGGGATAAACCCCACTTGATCATGGTGTATGATCCTTTTAATGTGCTGTTGGATTCTGTTTGCTAGTATTTTGTTGAGGATTTTTGCATCTATGTTCATCAGTGATATTGGCCTGTAGTTTTCTTTTTTTGTGATATCTTTGTCTGGTTTTGGTATCAGGGTGATGGCGGCCTCATAGAATGAGCTTGGGAGTGTTCCTTTCTCTGCTATAATTTGTAAGAGTTTGAGAAGGATAGGTGTTAGTTCTTTCCTAAATGTTTGATAGATCTTGCCTGTGAAGCCATCTGGTCGTGGGCTTTTGTTTGTTGAAAGATTTTTAATCACAGTTTCAATTTCAGTGCTGTGATTGGTCTGTTTACATTTTCTGTTTCTTCCTGTTTCAGTCTTGGAAGGTTGTAGCTTTCTAAGAATTTGTCCATTTCTTCCAGGTTGTCCATTTTATTGGCATAGAGTTGCTTGTAGTAATCTCTCATGATCCTTTGTATTTCTGCAGTGTCAGTTGTTACTTCTCCTTTTTCATTTCTAATTCTATTGATTTGAGTCTTCTCCCTTTTTTTCTTGATGAGTCTGGCTAATGGTTTATCATTTTGCTTATCTTCTCAAAGAACCAGCTTTGAGTTTTATTGATCTTTGTTATTGCTTCCTTCATTTCTTTTTCATTTATTTCTGATCTGATCTCTATGATTTCTTTCCTTCTGCTAACTTTGGGGGTTTTTTTGTTCTTCTTTCTCTAATTGCTTTAGGTGTAAGGTTAGGTTGTTTATTTGAGATATTTCTTGTTTCTTGAGGTAGGATTGCATTGCTATAAACTTCTCTCTTAGAACTGCTTTTGCTGCATCCCATAGGTTTTGGGTTGTCATGTTTTCATTGTCATTTGTTTCTAGGTATTTTTTGATTTCCTCTTTGATTTCTTCAGTGATATTGGTTATTTAGTAGTGTATTATTTAGCCTCCATGTGTTTGTATTCTTTTACAGATTTTTTCCTGTAATTGATAACTAGTCTTATAGCATTGTGGTTGGAAAAGATACTTGATATGATTTCAATTTTCTTACATTTACCAAGGCTTGATTTGTGACCCAAGATATGATCTATCCTGGAGAATGTTCCATGAGCACTTGAGAAGAAAGTGTATTCTCTTGTTTGTGGATGGAATGTCCGATAAATGTCAATTAAGTCCATGTTGTTTAATGTATCATTTAAAGCGTGTGTTTCCTTATTTATTTTCATTTTGGATGATCTGTCCATTGGTGAAAGTGGGGTGTTAAAGTCCCCTACTATGATTGTATTACTGTCGACTTCCCCTTTTATGGCTGTTAGCATTTGCCTTATTATTGAGGTGCTCCTATGTTGGGTGCATGAATATTTACAATGGTTATATCTTCTTCTTGGATTGATCCCTTGATCATTATGTAATGTCCTTCTTTGTCTCTCGTAATAGTGTTATTTTAAAGTCTATTTTGTCTGATATGAGAATTGCTACTCCAGCTTTCTTTTGATTTCCATTTGCATGGAATATCTTATTCCATACCCTCACTTTCAGTCTGTATGTGTCCCTAGGTCTGCAGTGGGTCTCTTGTAGACAGCATATATACGGGTCTTGTTTTTGTATCCATTCAGCCAGGCTATGTCTTTTGGTTGGAGCATTTAATCCATTTACATTTAAGATAATTATCGATATGTATGTTCCTATTCCCATTTTCTTAATTGTTTTGGGTTTGTTATTGTAGGTCTTTTCCTTCTCTTGTGTTTCCTGCCTAGAGAAGTTCCTTTAGCATTTGTTATAAAGCTGGTTTGGTGGTGCTGAATTTTCTTGGCTTTTGTTTGTCTGTAAAGGTTTTATTTCTCCATCAAATCTGAATGAGATCCTTGCCAGATACAGTAATCTTGGTTGTAGGTTTTTCCATTTCATCACTTTAAATGTGTCCTGCCACTCCCTTCTGGTTTGCCGAGTTTCTGCTGAAAGATCAGCTGTTAACTTTATGGGGATTCCCTTGTATGTTATTTGTTGCTTTTCCTTTGCTGCTTTTAATATTTTTTCTTTATATTTAATTTTTGATAGTTTGATTAATATGTGTCTTGGCGTGTTTCTCCTTGGATTTATCATGTATGAGACTCCCTGCACTTCCTGGACTTGGGTGGCTATTTCCTTTCCCAAATTAGGGAAGTTTTCAACTATAATCTTTTCAAATATTTTCTCAGTCCCTTTTTTTTTCTCTTCTTTCTTCTGGGACCCCTATAATTCAAATGTTGGTGTGATTAATGTTGTCCCAGAGGTCTCTGAGACTGTCCTCAATTCTTTTCATTCTTTTTTCTTTATTCTGCTCTGCAGTAGTTATTGTCACTTTTTTTTTTTTTTTTTTTTTGTGGTACACGGGCCTCTGACTGTTGTGGCCTCTCCCGTTGTGGAGCACAGGCTCCGGATGCACAGGCTCAGCGGCCATGGCTCACAGGCCTAGCCGCTCCGCAGCATGTGGGATCTTCCCAGACCAGGGCACGAACTCGTGTCCCCAGCATCGGCAGGCGGACTCTCAACCACTGCGCCACCAGGGAAGCCCTACTGTCACTATTTTATCTTCCAGGTCACTTATCCATTTTTCTGCCTCAGTTATTCTGCTATTGATTCCTTCTAGAGAATTTTTAATTTCATTTATTGTGTTGTTCATCCTTGTTTGTTTGTTCTTCTAGGTCCTTGTTAAAAGTTTCTTTTATTTTCTCCATTCTATTTCCAAGATTTGGGATCATCTTTACTATCATTATTCTGAATTCTTTTTCAGGTAGACTGCCTATTTCCTCTTCGTTTGTTTGGTCTGGTGGGTTTTTACCTTGCTCCTTCATCTGCTGTGTATTTTTCTGTCTTCTCATTTTAGTTAACTTACTGTGTTTGGAGTCTCCTTTTCGCAGGCTGTAAGTTCATAGTTCCCATTTTTTTTTGGTGAATGCCCCCAGTGGGTAAGGTTGGTTCAGTGGGTTGTGTATGCTTCCTGGTGGAGGGGACTGCTATCCATGTTCTGGTGGATCAGGTTGGACCTTGTCTTTCTGGTGACATCCCTTAAACTTATCTGTAGAATGAATGAATTGAATATTTGGTGAAATTTATATCTTATTAATTGCTCTATTTTTAGGGTGTGGACCCTAGCCACTAATTATTATTATTACTATTGCTTTAATACTGCTACTACTGCTTTTAATAGCAGGGAAGCTGGAGAAAGTGGGTGTTGGACTAAGAGCTGGGATATCCAAGCTTGGCCACCTTTCTTATCAGTGTCCCTGGAGTGTCTGCCTCAAAGTTTTTAGGGTTCAGTTACATGACCCTGGCATACATAACTTTTTCCTGGGAAGAGAGGCCTCCAGATGAAGAGTAGAACAGCTCTGGCAAGAATGTCAGCAGAAAGGGCATATTCAAAGACACAGCCTGGTTTTATCCATACATGGAATAGGTAGTTCTCAACACAAAGTGCTTAAGGGCCACTGGATAGATCCACTTTTCCCTCTGAAATATTTCCCTCACTGCTATGTGAAATAGGACCACTCAGGGAAGAGCACAACAAGCTCTATAAGTGTAAGGAGGCAGCACGGAGCCATGCAAAGGAGTCCTGTCCTTGGAGTCAAAGACTTGGATTGGAAGGTTGGTTCTTCCATAGAATTAGCCTCTCAAACCTAGGGCTTATCCAAGTTATAATTAACGCAACAAGATCAATGGATACACTCCCCACAAAGCAAACTAGGAGCTTCGGCTGGAGATATTTGGGGAGCACGACCTCTCCAGTTTGCCACAGGACATGCAGCAAGGTTGGTGGCTGTGGTAATCTATCTGTTCAAGGTGAGGCTGTGGGGAGCCCTGAGTAGGGCTTAGCAAGCCTCTCATAGCCGAGCCCATATCAAGCTAATACTCCAGCACCATGCCTTATGCTGTTCCCCCAAATGGCCTCTTACAGATCACATCACCCAAATCTAACATCTTGGTCACGGGTCCAATCTCTTACCAGCTCCCAGCACCATCTTGCTATGCTGCTACCAGGTCATAGAATAACCATGATGCATCCCATGTGCAGGGTCACCTGATGAGCATGGAGCAACAGACTGTCCGTAGTGGGGGACATGCAGTCTGTTATCTACAGACCCAGATGCATGAGCCAGAGCCCCACCATGGCCACTTACTGGGTGTGTAGTCTCAGGTGTGTGAAATGGTGTCAGCAATACCTACATCCAGGGACCACAGTTAGAGTGGATGAAATCAGGCACACCTAGCATGATGCCCAGTGAGTAGGTGCCCAGTGAAGGTGAGTGGTTACTAGTTTCAGTCTGTTCCTTTGGGCTGGGCACTACCTTACCCCAGGCTATTCTTGAGAAAAATGTAGTGAGTTACATCTTTGCTTAAACATGCTCAGAGGCCTCCTTCCTCGTTGGCTGGAGGGGCACGAATCACTGGGGTGAGTGGGAGGGGGCAAGATCAGGACGGGGGTGGGGTCCTTGGAGACAAATTGCCAACCTTTCATTTTGCTCATGACCATCTTGCCCCGCTGAGCTGGGAGGGAACGCTCTTGTGAACAGCTTGGGGGAGTGGGGTGGAGATTCCAGTGGTAGGAAAAGAGGGCTTGAGGGAATTATACCCACAAAACCCAACCCACCACAGCAGTTGATTATTTTTCTCATTTTGAAAAACTATTTTGGGGAACTTTTTGCCTCTAAATACTCCAGGCATACTATTTTGCTGCTGGTTTTTTAATCACAAGAATGCTCTAATATTAAAGTCAATTTTAATGGATTAAAAAAATCCATTTGTATTCACATCACCCTAAACCTCAGCTGTTTTGATATTTCTGAGTCCTTGCACAGTCCTTGTCCATAAAACCGGGTAATGCCGCCAGCAAAAAATAACTTATGCATAATGCATTTTAGTCTCTAAACGAAATCAGATGATTTTAGATTTAGGAAAGCGTGTATCGGTGAATGTGTTTATATTTCATTTTCTCCTGCATTTCTATCTACCTCTCTGCATCCCCTCCCCCAAATTTGAAACAAAAACCTTCTCTTATAAAAGCCAACATTTTCCCATGGCTTGTTTGTTTCTAGAAATTTTGCACCTTTCAGATCTTTCCACTGTCCCCCCCACCTCCTCCCATTCCAGGAATTTTTGTCCCCAGTGGCTAACGGTGGCCAAGGTTGGAAGCTGGCTGAGAAGCAAGACCTCACTGTAAATTTTGGCTTCGTTACTTATTATTCACCATGTGTCCTTCAGCTTGGTTTCCTCATCTGTTAAATGATGACACTAATATTTATCTGAGAGGATTATTCTGAGGAGTAAATGAGAGAAAGTATTTTACATGATGCATTTATTTGGACCATTGGTTAAGTGGTCACTGTATTAATTTCCTAGGGATGCCGTAACAAATTACCATAAACTGAACAGCTTAAAGCAGCAGAAATTTATTCTCTCACAGTTAAGGAGCCCAGAAGTCTGAAATCAAGGTGTCAACAGGATTGGTTCCTTCCAGAGATTCTGAGGGAGAATCTGCTCCAGGCCTACCTCCTGGTTTCTGGGGGTTGCTTGCCATGCCTTGGCTTGTAGCTACATCACTTCAGTTTGTGCCTCTTTCCTAACATGGGCTTCTTCCTTCTGTGTGTGTCTCTGTGTCCTATCCTGTTCTTATAAAGACACCACTCAGTACATTTGGGGCCCACTCTAATCCAGCACGACCTCCTCTTAACTAATTACATTTACAAAGACTCTATTTGCAGATAAGCTACATTCTGAGGTTCTGGGTGGCCGTGAACTTGGGGGGGGCACTATTCAACCCCTACAGGAACCATCATTATGGAAGCATAAAGAATATGACCCACTGCTCTCCTCTGTGCTGGCAAACTCCTGCAGAGTGTCAAGGAGACCTTAGACTGTCCTGAGGCTTTCCTGGAAGAAACACATTTTCTCTGACATCATAACATTCCCTGTTTGTAATGCAGCCCAAGGGAATTCACGGGCCTGCCCTGAGTCTCTCACTACCTTCTCTGTGAAATGGGAGTCACTCTATCGAGCATGATGTACTGATCGACCCTCTCCATGATGCCCACAGCATCCAGTAATAACAAGTCATTGTCCGTGAGATTCCTTAGGGATGTGGGGAGAGCTGGCATGATTTTGGAGCTCTCCAGTCATGCACACTCCATTCTCAATGGCCTCTGAATCAAACACTGACACGGAAAAGGAAAATAAATTCTTAGAGACTCCCTGGACCTTGTAAGACAGAGGATGCCATGGCCAGACTGGGTCCTCCAAGGGGTGTCTGTCTTCTAAGGTATCACATTTCCCTCTCCCTGGCTCTTCACAAAGGCTGGGAGAAACCAGAAAGGAAGTAGAGAGACAAAAGAAAGACAGCAGCGTTATTTCCAGAATGACAGAAGCAGATTTCATGGTTGTTTGCTGGTGGTTGTTTTCTTGGCTTTGAGATATCTCACATTCCTGTTTCCAGCTCTTGGCAAGAGTCTTCATTCTTGGGGAGTGACCGGGTTCCAGTGTTGCCCTGAGCTACGAGTTGAAGCCACAGACCAAGCTGCTAAGTCCTTGTTTCCAGCACAAGGCTTTGTGCTCATGTCATTTACATCCTTTTTAAATCCACAGTGGGACATGCACTACACCTAATCCACTTACCTGCTACAAGCAACGTGGCAGAGAATTCTCCACCTGAGACTTCAGTGCACAAGTTTTCTGTGAGATTATCAGCATCACTGTCACCTGTGATCCCAGGGTTTCCCCTAATCAACTCAAGTCCCCTCACTGAGGCCTTCAGGGTGAACTGGCTGTCAGACACTGACTTTGAGGTAAGCACCATCTTACTCCCAATAGGAGCTGCTCACAAAGAGGGGTCCTGAAGATGGGGTGGATGGGATTCTGGATCAGTGATCATTTCCTCCTATTTCCCTGGTTTAATCTCCCCTCTTGTAAGATCCGGGCATTCCATTTGGGGCATTCTACAGCCCTCTGTGCTAGATGCCCCTATAGCTTTGGACTTTTTCTCCATTTAATTCAGTCCAAATGAACAATATGTTCAACTTGTTACAAATAAAAGGTTTGTTTCTTATTGCCAACCACCCTCACACGATAACAGGTGTTAGAGGTGCTGACAGTAACTGAATTCTTTGGGTTTGACAGTCTGTGTGGTGATCTCCTTAAAAACGAGGCCCTGAGGAATTTGTACCTGGTGATTCTTCTTTTCTATGATTCTGTAATTTTTCAGAAGGAAATTTATGAGGAGACATTTCATATGGAAGAAGGCACCCTTAATAAAAATATAAGTCTGGATGTCTAGCCATACTATGTGAACGTTTCCTGTTGGACAATTCAGACCCAATCATTCACATTCAAGAGCCACGCCACTGCTGCTCTGTTTTCTAGTTTGTCATTTGGGTCTTTTCCAAAGTTTTCACTTCTCCTTAGGCAGGACAAACCTGCTGATTGCATGTCTACTGGTAACCTCAAAGGCCTTCTAAGGATGTCTTTAGGGTCTAGGTGTCTGGACCCGCTTGTACTGCATTATCCCCCAGGCCTACCTCATTCCTCAGTGGGCGTAGGGACCTCCCACAGTCATCATCAGCTTTGCCCCTGCTCCCACCTGCCATTGCTCTGGGTTTCTGGTGGGACCCAGTGGGCCTGCTTGGTCTAGGCTCGGTTGTCTCTCTGAGATACATAAGGTGGTCTTAAACCCAGCTGATGATTAGAGCCACCAGGGGAGCTTTCAGAAAGTGTGCATATCTGGGCCCCAGAGCAGACCTGTGGAGCCCAGGACTTGAAGGCAAGAGCCCAGAATCTGGTATTCTCTGCACCCCAGGGGTGGGCCCTCTGGTATGCAAGGAGCACACATTCAGGAAGACTTCACCTCACCATCCAGTGTACATTCCCAGGGCCCACAGACTGCTTCTGTGACTTCCCTGCCTATCTACCTGCTCCCTTGACATCTGGTTCATCTTTAACAGCTGTTGCTTATCTGTGCCTCCAAGCCTTGCCAGTTGCTTACACTTACAGAGCATGTAGTATACACGGACACTGTGGAAAGTGCTTGACATGTTTACTCTTGTGATATTCACAACAAGCCAGTGATGTTATTTGTATGATTATCCCCTTTGTACAGATGGGGGAAATGATGCAAAATGTAACAGACAGGTGAGATAACTTGCACTGGGCTGTACAGCTACTGCTGTGCTGAAACTGGAAGGCAGGTAGTCTGGCTTTAGAGCTCTCACTACTTTTTGAAACAGCTCTATTGAGATATAATACACATAGCATATAATTCACCCATCTAAAGTACACAAGTCAGTGGTTTTTACTCTATTCACATACCATCACCACAATCTAATTGTAGAATGTTTTCATCACCCCAAAACAAAACCCCAAGTCCATTAGCAGTCGCTCCCCTGTCTCCTATCCCCCCAGGCCCTGGGAACCACTAAACTACTTTCTGTCTTAATGGATTTGCCTATTCTGGACCCCTTCATATGAATGGAATCATATTGTATTTGGTTTTTAATGACTGGCTTTTTTTCACTTAAGCATAAAATTTCAAAAGTCACACATGTTGTAGCATGGATCAGTACTTCAGTCCTTTTAATGGCTGAATAATATTCCACTGAATGGCTACACCACATTTTGTCTATTTGTTCATCAGTTGACAGATATTTGGGTTATTTCCACTTGAGAGCCCTCATTCTCAGCCTCTTATTGTCTATAGCCTTTAATGATGAGGATGACCAAGCTATTTCAGATTTGCAGATGTTCTAAAGCACATTCAGTGACTTCCCTGGTGGTCCAGTGGTTAAGAAGCCACCTTCCAATGCAGGGGACTTGGGTTCAATCCCTGGTCGGGGAACTAATATCCCACATGCCACAGGGCAACTAAGCCCGCACGTCACAACTACTGCGCCTGTGCACTCTAGAGCCTGTGGCACAACTAGAGAGCCCACATGCTGCAGCTACTGAGCCTGCACGCTCTGGAGCCTGCACACCACAACTAGAGAGATGCCCATGCGCCGCAACGAAGAGCCTGCGCGCCACAGTGAAAGATCTCGCATGCTGCAACTAAGACCTGACACAGCCAAATAAATAAATACATACATACATACATACATACATACATACATACATAAACATTAATTTAAAAAATGAGGGCTGTTTAAAAAAAAAATAAAAGCACGTCCACATCCTGGTCTCTTAATTGTTACTACTAACACTGATATTATCACTATTAAAATTGCAAATCCCTATTCTAGAAATAACATCACAAAGAGACAGCAAGGTTAACTGATTTGTCTGAGATCACAGAGCCAGAAAGGATGAAATAAGAACTTGACTCAGGGCTTCCCTGGTGGCGCAGTGTTGAGAGTCCGCCTGCCGATGCAGGGGACACGGGTTCGTGCCCCGGTCCGGGAGGATCCCACATGCCGCGGAGCGGCTGGGCCCGTGAGCCATGGCCGCTGAGCCTGCGCGTCCGGAGCCTGTGCTCCGCAATGGGAGAGGCCACAGCAGTGAGAGGCCCGCGTACCGCAAAAAAAAAAGAACTTGACTCAGGTCTTCCCATTCCCAGGGTCAGGCTCTGTCCCCTACACTGCCCTGCACGTCTACTCCTGCTCGCATGAGCCCCCAAATCCTCCGCTATCATACCTGCCCTTCCCCCATTCCATGTGATTCAAACAGGGCTGTCAGTCAAGGAGGAATTCCATCCCGTTCCTGACCTCTAGAAATGGAGAATTTCTGAGCCTCTCCACTGATCTAGGTCACGTGTCCAGTGTATAGTCCCAGTCCTGGTGCCCTCCTGGCACCACAGCCAACAGCTGCCCAGGACCCCGTGTCGGTACTAGGATGGGCCACAGGTTCACATGTCCTGAAGCTGTTCTAAAGAATTTGTTGCTGCTCTCCAGAAACTGCCCAGTATTATCAACCATCCCCTGCAAGAAGTCGCTATTCTCCAACCCAAACTGCTCACAGGGGCTGTGCCTACAGAACACAACCATGCCACCTCTGTGGCAGAACCTGGCTCCTCCTTGACCCTCTGCAGGGTGACCCAGCCATAAGGTTCTGGGGTCTCCGGCCCAGAGGTCTGGTCACTGTTGGGCTTGGGACTCAGTCATGCAGGGCTTTCTGTGGGTGACCTCCAGTCATGCCAGAGGCAGGTTGCCTTACTTTTGGACAGAGCTGCTGAGACTTCAGGGGTGGGGGGTTAGGTGGATTAATTATGCTGATGGTGATGATGATGATGATGACAAGTCACATTTATGGAGCACTTACCATATGCCAGGAATTCCCCTAAACATGTTGTGAATGCATTCATTTAATCCTCACAACAATGCTATGACGGGGTACGCTATTATTACTTGCATGTTAAAGGTGGGGAAGCCGAGGCATAGAGAAGTTGAGCAACTCGCCCGAGTTCACACAGCTAATTGGTGGCAGACTTGAGATTCGAGGTCAGGCAGGCTGGCCCCGAGAACGCGTGCTCATCGGCCCCGAGCCGCGCTGCCTCACTGTTGCCTCCCAAGAGGGATGTGCAAGCCTCATCCAGCAGCGCACGTGGCTCACCTCTGGAGTCCCCTCCTGGAGCAGCACCCAGAAGGAGAGCTCCGCGGAGTCAGGGAGGCGGGGCTCACGGACATCCACGAGAGCTGTAAGGGCAGGCGCTCTCTGAGGCTGCGCAGCGGCCGCGCCTGCCCCCTGCCGTTGGCCCATCTCTGAGCTTGACACTGCTTTGTCCCCATCTGCTGTCGTGAGCACTGTGGACCTTGTACATTTGGTCAGCCTTGTCCAGAACAACCTCAAACTTAACACACCTAAGACTAAACGTATCGTCTTTTAGCAAAACTCTGCAGCCAGACTGCCCACCATCAGAGAGACTCCACCACTCCCAGCTGTGACCTTCGGAGTTCCTTCTCCTCCCTGCTCTGGTCTCCTGATGTGTGAAAGGGGGAAGTTTTTCCAACCTATGGTTATTGCGATGATTAAATAAAATACTCCACAAAATGGCTTGGCCAGAGCCTTGCACATGAACATTTAATTAATGCTGGTAAAGACAACAGCAAAAGCAACTTTTCCATGTGTTGGCAGCAACCTAATTCCTTTGGTTCCAAGATATAACATTTTAGACCTTTTTTTTTTTTTTGCGGTACGCGGGCCTCTCACTGCTGTGGCCTCTCCCGTTGTGGAGCACAGGCTCCGGACGCGCAGGCTCAGCGGCCATGGCTCACGGGCCCAGCCGCTCTGCGGCATGTGGGATCTTCCCGGACCAGGGCACGAACCTGCGTCCCCTGCATCGGCAGGCGGACTCTCAACCACTGCACCACCAGGGAAGCCCTAGACCTTTTTTTGACTGTTCTATTTTCTTCTTCTAGGGTGTTACAGCCAGGCCCCAAGGAGAAAGGCTGTCAATAGGTAACATTGGGGTGAAGGATCTGCAAGCATGGAGTTCAGGAGAGGACTCCAGGCTTAGGTAGCTGGGAGCTAGGGTATAAATCAGGAAGCACAGAGGACGGTTGTGACGGGGGCAGCTCTGGTGGACACACATTCACTGAACAGTTTTCAACATCTAATGGTAATAAAAGTCAGCATTTGCTGGGTGCTCGCTCAGCACCAGATAGGGATCAAAGTATTCCATGGATTAGCTCATGGAGTCCTCCCAACAATTGCAGAAAGCAGATGCCATTAGTATTCCCATTTTACAGATGGTAAAATTGAGGCACAGAAAGGTTAAGTAATGGGAAGGCTGAGCTTTGAAGCCGGTCAGTCTGGCTCCAGAGTCTATACTCTTGACTCCTATGTTATGCTGCCTCTCACCTCCCACGTGCCAAGCAGAGAGACAGGTCATCTCCACTTGTGTGGAGCCCAGGCTGACCCTGTTCGTTGGTGGTGACAAGATTACTGTGTTTCCCCCTCTCAACCCTCCTCCATACGTGTCCCCTCCACTGCATGTGCTCATTCACATCTGTGGCCATCCTCTTCTCTCATAATCAATCCAGATCGTACAAAGTCAAACACAATGCCCACCACCTCCTCCATGAAGCCCTCCTCGACTAAACACATCTCACAATGAACTTTTTTCCCCATGATTTTCCATAGTACCGTGGTCTAGCTCTTTGCTATAATACCTTGTATTATACTTCAGTTGTTTAACGAGGGCGAGAATTATTTACCTAACGATAGTCGTGTGGAAACAAAATCAGGGAAAGGTCAAGTAACTTTCCCAAGGTCACACAGAAGTCCAGTGGTGGAAACTGGATAGGAGCTAAGTGCTTTTCTCAGTAGAGGATACTGAATGCCTCCCTGCCTGGCCCCAGTTGTATTAATAACCAAAAGGTTCTTCTATGAGCATAAATTAAGATATTTATGAAATTTAGTCCTTGATATCTCAAAGGGCTCTGGGCCTTCTGGGAGCTCCACAGGCTAAGCTGGTGGCAGGGATGTGCATATAGGTGTGAGAGGTCACAGACTGGCCTCCAGTTAACCTCAGCAGGGCCCTTCCACCATCGACCACAGGGGTTCCTGCTGGCAACAGTCTAGATTCCGGTGATATGTCTCTGGCCCTGGTGCTTGGTGCCTCTTCCACATCGCCACTCCAAAACACTTGTCTGGCACAGGACACATTTCCGACAGTGGAAGAATGTGTGGAAATGTACCAAAACCCCAACGAGCCTGTTGGTGTAAGTAAATATCATTGCTTATTTCTGCAGATGTATCCTTCTCTTGTTGATTCTTAGATGTGGCCTTGGGAAACTTAGAGGGGAATGATGAGTCAAGACGTCACGTCACAGCAATCCCAGGGAAGTGCAGCATCTTAGTCTTAAAGACAAGAAAATCAACCTGGATTCAGGGTAGCTAAAGGACTTGCCTAGGAGCCTACCCCAAGTAGTGAGAGGTTTAAAAATTCTCGGGATTTCCACCTCCAGTAGATAGAACTAGGATGTCTCCTGAATACTTGTCTTTCCTATGAAGAGCGGCAGCCCACAGAGGAATCCCTTTAGTGAAGTGTCACGGGGTCTATGTCGGAAAGACACAGGCAAAACAACCGGTTCCCCTGACAGGGAGTGAAGATGGTTTCCAGGATGCTGGTTGCCTCCTTCCCAGTTACATCCCTGTGCAAAATGTGTGCATACAGAACAGACCTTCTTTCCCATGGTTACTGAGAATTGTGCATTTGCTTTTAGGTTGTCACCACCGGGAAGGAACAACTAGATTTTGAAACAGGACCACACATATTTGATTTGCAGATTTGTGTGAAGGATGACGTGGATGTCACTGACCTGCAGGTCCTGACGGTCCAGGTAACAGATGTGAATGAGCCGCCTGAGTTTCAAGGCAACTTGGCAAACGGTAAGACACACTGGGGTGTGTGATGCAGCCCAGACGGTGGCATCAGGCAGGATGCTGGGTGACAGAGTGAAATAGAAAAGTAAATAAACGAGCAGCTGTTTCCCTGGAAAAGGCAGCTGCTTAATGAGTGGGGAATAAGTGAAACGTCCCCCAGCCCAGGACTCCCAATAGTAACACCTAATAATTTACAAAGCCCTTTCCATCCATGGCTTCTCTTGGGCCTCTCCTGGTCCTGGGGAGGAACCTGGGGCTCAAGGACCTCCAGTGGATCCTGCTGGAGGAACCTGGGCTGAGCCCGTTTACAGGCTTAGCACTGGATACCGGCCATTGACTGACTGGTTCATTCTCCACGTGGATGCTGACCCCTCGAGGGGACTGTGTATTCGGGGTCTGCTACAAGGTAGGGACAATATAGGGGACCGGAGCATAGGGTAACATCCTGCGTGATCTCCCCCTGGCTCATGGCTTTGAAGGCCATCCATACACTGACAACTCCCAAGTCCACTGTTATTTTTGTTTGTTTTCTATTTTTTGGATTCAACCATCTTTATTAACCTACCAATGTCACATTTTATATCAGTACATACTACCTTGTTAGTTTTTCAAAGGAATCTACTTTAGTACATCATATTAATAGTAAAAAGTCAAGTAAGGTGGCTAAACATCACCCTAGCGTATTAATGTCCTCTGGACAAGGCAAGCTAGAAACGCAGTCACTGTACACACATGTAAGGGTAGTGTTCCAAATTAACTAAGAAGCTGCTACACCAGCTTCACCCTTGAACTCCTGATTCAGATAAAAACTGTCCTACCCAACAGCTCCATTTGGATGTCTAATGGACATCCATGATATTGTGATTTATGATACGAAACATATATTTGGTCTTTGTCCCCTCCTGGCACAGAGCCTAAAACCGTTGGAATGTCTTAAGTGATAAGAGTGACAAAGGTGTCTTTTCGTACATTAATGAGGTGACTTTTGGACCCCACCTAAGGATGGGGGCTGCTCACTAGAGAAACCGACCATATGATTAGAAGGTTGGACAGTGGAGAGTGGGGAGGGGCTGGAGATTGAGTTAAATTGGGTTCAGTCACTAATGGCCAATGATGTAATCAGTCGTGCCTATGTAATGAAGCTTCCATAAAAGCCCAAAAGAACAGGGCTCAGAGAGCTTCCGGGTTGGTGAACACGTGGAACCTGGGGAGAGTGGGTGCCTGGAGAGGGCATGGGAACTCTCTGACCCTTTCCCATACTGTGTCCTATGCATCTCTTCCATCTGGCTGATCCTGACTTATACCCTTTTATAATCTCCCAATCATCTAGCAGGTAAAATGTTTCCCTGTGTTCACTAGAGAGCAGACCCCTCTGGCACATTATTGGAACCCGAGGAGGGGGTTGTGGGAACCTCCCATCTAGAGCCGGTTGGTCAGAAGCACAGGTGACCACCTGGACGTGTGATTGGCATCTGAAGGGGGAGGGGCTGTCTTGTATGGTGGAGCCCTGCAGCTATCTCTGGGTAGACAGTGTCAGAATCGAGTTGCATTGTGGGACACCCAGCTGGTGTTGGAGAATTGCTTGGTCGTGTGGGACCCCCCCCCGACACACACTGGAACTGGTGTTAGAATCTGACATCTCAGACTTAATGTGCCCCCAAACCACTCTTGACTCCCGTCTCCCTCCCCACCATCCCAGCCCAAATCTGCTTCTCTCATCGTTCCCAGTTTAGTTACTGGCAACTCCATCCTTCCAGTTTCATGGGCCAAAACCTCACGGTTACCCTTGAGTCTCCTCTGTCTCTCACACCCAACATCAAACCCATTAGGAAGTCCTGTCAGCTTCCAAGTTTATGCAGAATCCTGCCTCTCCCCAGCAACCCCAGCAATCGGTCACCTGCTCCGCCCTTGTCCCCTCTAGTTGATTCTTCTTACGACAGCCAGAGGCATCCTCTTAAACATCGGTTAAGTCAAGGCACTCCTCTGCTCAAAACCCTGCAAGAACTTCCCATCTCCCTCACAGGGAGAACCAGAGTCTCCCTAAGGTCCTATCAGATCTGAGGAGCCCCTTCCAAACCCCATCTCCTCTCCAACACATCTCCTCTTCACTCCTCTGCTGCCGCAGTCCCCGCCTCCTCACCCATCTGTGAACACCCCAGGCACGCCCTACCCCGGCATCTTTGCATCCACCATTTCCTCTGCCCTCTCCCCTGCACCTCTATGTCTCCTCCTTTCTTTAAGAATCTTGACTCCAATGTCAGTGAACCTTCCAGAAGCACTCTATTTAACACGGTAACCCAACTCACCACAGGCCTTTCCCTGACTCGTCTCCATAACGTTGCTCAGTAACGTTCATGTATTTTATTCATTTATTTTATTATCTATATCTCCCCACTAGAACGCAAGCTTCCTGACAGCAGGGTTTTGTGTTTTGCGAACGGCTGTACTCCCAATAGGTAGATCCGTGTTTGGTACATAGTGAGAACTCGGTCAATATTTTTTGAATGAAAGCCTGAGCAGTCATCAGAGCAGATGCAAGCTGGAGCTTGGATGTAAAAAGGCCTGGGTTTGCATTGTGGTTCTATTACTTAGCAGCTGAGACAACCTCACAACTTCTCTGAGCCTGTGTCCTTGTTTGTAAAGTGGAGATAATTACAACACCTACTTTACAGGGCTGTGGTGAAGATGAAAGGAGGAAACGTAAGTCCTCAGCACAGCGCCTCCAAAAGAGTGAGTTAATGTTAAAATTCTCAGTCATCTCTCAGAAAGGTTCTCAGAAAGAGACGCCAGGGCAGAGCATGGCGGCCCCTCGGGCAAGGCTGATGGTGCCGGTGACCCTGTCTGCTCCCTCCTCACCCTGCCGGCCGAGAACTCTGAAGCAGATGGAATCCACGTGTGGTCTCTTTCCTGAACCTTTGTAGCCCTCCCTCTCCTTTTTTCCATATTCTCTCTGTTCCACTCTAAGGCCTCTCATTTGAGGGACTCATTTCTGCTGAGATGCTAAGTGCACTTGAGGGGTGACCTAGGCTCGGTTTAGGAGGAATCTGCAGGTGAAAGTGGATCTGAAACTCACACTGGAGGTTCCCACTGGGTTACTTTCCACCTCTCCGTCCTTATCACTCCCCTCCTCCACAAACAGCGGTACCCTAGTCACCTCTGCACCCAGGAGATACCTAAAGACTTGACACCAGCTTGGTCAATCCTAGCTCTTTCTTAATTCCCATAAATGCATCCACCCACGCAAGCTGGTCCGTGGTCTTACTCATGGCCTTAATCACTGCTTTCTTCTTTCCCCCAGTGCTTGGCTCCCTTTGACTCCATACGGCTGTCCTGGTTTGGGAATTCCTCGTTTGCTTTATTTAATAAAACATTTCTTTTTTCCCCTTTGCATGCCGGTATAGGTCTAGACCTCTACATAGTGGAAGGAGCAAAGCCTGGATTCATCTACCAGGTGGAGGCTTTCGATCCAGAAGACACAAGGCAAAACACACCCCTCAGTGTAAGTCTCCTTGCTAAACCGCAGAGGGGCTTTTCTGTGTGGTCTTTGACACAGGAGCCTGGAGTTTCAGCGGGGTGGGCTGGGAGGGGGCAATGGGAGGAATCTGCTGCCCACTGCCAGGCACAGAGCCCCGGGGAGGCTGGAATGGGTGAGGCGCTTCTGGGGACAGACACCCCACATTGGATCCGTGGCTCTGTGTGACCCTTCCTATAAAATGGAAGAATAATAGTATAGCACCTACCATAGTAGGGGGATGGTTAGTATTAGATAACACACATAAAGCCACTTAGTCCAGTGCCTGGTGTATCAAAATTGTTCAATATTTTTAAAATTCTAAGGTGATAAAAAATCCAGCTATATTATTCTAAAAATAAGCATAAAATGTATACCTCAAAGGCAGGCATTAACACTTCCTTTTCAAGAGATGAAGACAAGCTGCTTGCAGCCAAGTTTTAAAAGAAAATTAGAAGACAGTCCCAGGAGTTCCAAAGAAAAGGAGGATTTCCACAGAGAAAAGCAGGAGACTGAGTCCTGGAGCATTGCCTCGTGGTTCAGTCTGAGACAGCTGATCCCCACCTTTTTAATCAGTTTCCTTAAGGGGGCTGCCAGTGGAGCTCTTGTAACCACTAACCCTCAGGCCAAGAAGCCTCTTAGCTTATCCCTGGGCAAGGATGCCTCAGCTCCCAGCTCTGCCCACCGATGGGTGGGTGCACAGCTCCCAGCTTGTGTACCCAACGCAGCTGGGCAGCCCAGGCTGGAGAGGAAAAAAACAAAGCTAATGCCACCTGACTAATCTTGGAGCAGACAAAACTCCAGCAAACCCACGGTACAGAGAAGAGAATTCTTGAAATATGACACCTGGGGAATTGGCAATGCCAGGAGGCTGTCTCTGCATTTGCTGCATGATTTGCAGCTTCAACAGGACTACTTTCTGTAACAGGAGGGAGCTTTGGGAATGAACTCCAGAACCAATAGAATATGGTTCTACAGGGTTTGCAACAAAGCTGTTTTAAGATTATTGAACATGTCTTAAGTTAGGGAATAGTTTGTTATCATTGGAAGACAATCCTTCTGTCAAAAAAACAACCAATCAACCCATTCGTTCATCCAAGATTCTATCTGCATGAATAAGTGATTAATATGCAAACACTTAGTGGGTCCCTACCACCTGCTAAGAGCAATACTAGGTGCTTTAAGTGCATACTTATTAATAACACACTTGTTATATAACTTACAAATGTGTTTGTCTGAAAGTAACAGAAAACTTAACCACAGTGGTGGATATGAGATTTGTTTTCCTTCCATAACAAGAAGACCAGAGGCAGGCACGCAAGCAGTCCAGGGCTGGCATAGCTGCTACCCTCAGAAACCTTGGCTCTTCCTATCTTTCTGCTATTTCATCCAGTGTATGTTGGCTTTGTTCTCCCTTTGTTAACCTCATGATTACAAGATGGCTGCTGTACCTCCAGGCTTCACCTCTAAGTTCCAGGCAGCAAGAAGAAGAAAAAAAGCAGGATGGGGTACAGGATAAAGGAGGCAGGCCAACCCAGTTTGTCCCTTTTCTGGTGGGGAAACCAAGACCCTCCTGGAAGCCCTACCCAGGGGTCTTCTGCTTACTTCTCAATGGCCAGAACTGTGTCTTATGGCCACTGTTGCTTAGTGGTGACCAGGGGAAAAGGGATTCTGGATGGACATTAAGTCCGCAACCCAAAGCATAGTACCCCACTTATACATCTAGTTCATTTCAACATTTACCAAGAATCCACTATGTGCCAGGCTTTCTGTTAGATGCTTTGGATACAAAGACGAATAAGACATATCTTTGTACCTCAAGAAGTTTACAGTCTGGATGGGAGACATTCATGCATACACCAAATAACGATAATTCAATAAGATCATTACTATAAAGTTCGTACAAGATGCAGTGGGGGCAGAGTGGAAGGAAACTCAGCTGTGAAGAAAAATATTTATTTTTAAATCTCCGTTTTAATATATATTTCAAAAATTAGGCAGAAGGAACAAGGTCATGGCCCTTTCAAAAATACCTCCTAAATCAGGTGGTTACCCTTTCAGATGAAGAGAAACAGCCCAGGTGGGGAGCAAATACAGTAGGTGTTGCTCCCTTAAAAGAAAACGTAATGCCATCCAAAGATATCAGAGGGCAGCTGCAGGCCCTTGGAACCTGGAGCCGGGTGGCTGCAACTGTGGCTTCTGCAGTGAGTTTAGGATTGTTTGGGGAGGGGGCACTGCAGCAGAAATTGTTAATGAAGTCTTTAACACCTGTGCTGGAACTGACAGCTGCACAGAAAGTCAACAGCCAGCCCTCAGGAGCAGTGAACATAACCTAGAAGGAACCTTTCTCAGACTAGCAAAAGGTAATAACAGTTCAGGAAGTAACATGCCACGGCCTTTGTACATAGACATTTTATTCTGCCCGCTTGGTGGTACGAAATGATATATTTTGCTCCCTACAAGGAGAACGGAGATGGGTTAATTTGCTATTGACCAAACCTGTGCTTCTCAACATTGGCTGTAAATTGAAACCGCCAGAGGAACTTTCAGAAGCACAGAGAACTGGGTCCCACACCCTAAGAGTCTGATGTGATTGACCTGGGGTGTGGCCCAGGCATCAGGTTTTTAAAGCACCCCACCCAGTGATCTCTTGTGCTGCCAGGGTTGAGAACCGCTGCTTTTTTTTTTTTTTTTAATCGAAGTATAGTGGATGTACAATATTATGTTACAGATGTCCAATATAGTGAATCACCATTTTTAAAGGTTATAGTCTATTTAGAGTTATTATAAAATATCAGCTACATTCCCCGTGTTGTACAATATATCCTTGTAGCTTATTTAATACCTAATAGTTTGTACCTCTTAACTCCCTCCCCCTAAATCACCCCCTCTTCCCTCTGCCCACTGGTAACCACTAGTTTCTTCTCTATATCTGCGAGTCTGCTTCTTTTTTGTTATATTCACTAGTTTGTTGTATTTTTTAGATTCCACACTAAGTGATATCATCCATTACGTGTCTTTCTCTGACTTATTTTACTGCTTTAAGACACTGTTTCCCACACTCCCCAGGTCTCTCCCTTGGCGTTTTGGATTCTGTGGGTTTGAGATGGGGCCAGGAATCTACAGATTTGCCAGATACCTTGGGTGATTGTTCTGGTCGGAAAGGCTGGGAACACTGGTTTATGAGTGCTTCTCACTGGGTGTTCAAGCCCCTGCATGAGAACATACCTAGGATGCTTCAAAAACGCAGATTCCTAGACTCTGCCTCGGAACGCTGAATTGGACCACAAACTTCCCAGGTGGTTCTGATGCATTCTGCCCTTGGAGAACCACTGACCTGAGTAAACAAGCACAGACTTTAATAAAATACCAAAGCATGTACAGGAAGCCACCTGGGCTTGGTTTGTGCCTGTCATCTTACCTGGTGGGTTCCAGGAGTTACCTTGCTGATGGCAGGGACCAGAGGAGGAAGGATAAATTAAACATTAGCTCTAGGACACCTCCGGAACCTGCAACTCTTACACCAAATCCTCCACCCTCATCCAGCTTAATAAAGTGAAACTGTGTCTGTCACAGATGGTGTAAAAGTGGGGCTAATACAGAAACCACTGGTATTTGCTCCCTCCCTTTTAAAGAAAGTTTTAAAGCATGGGGTTGTACATTGTTTGGACCCACACTGCCCAATAGAGCTGGACTGTGAGCCAGAAATGAGTGCTGTGCCTTTAAATGTTCTAGTGGCCCCATCAAGAAGGTAAAACGAAACAGGTGAAATTCATGTTAATACAGTTGAACTCCATATATCCAAACTTTTATCATTTCAACATATAATCAACATAAAAATGACTCGTGAGATATTATACATCCTTTTTTTCACAGTATCTCTTCGGACTCGTGTATTTTACACTTAAAGCTCATCTCCTTTTGGACCAGCCACAGTGCAGATGCTCTGTGGTCACAGGTGCCCGTGGCTGGTGGCCTCTGTGCTGGACGGTGTGGCTGGGGCCCAGCATTCGCTCCCCTGCTGGTGCACCTTCTGTGCTGTGATGGGTGCAGATGGAGAAGGCTCAGAGGCAAAGCATCAGGACACAGAGACGCGCAGGACGGTCCCTATGTGAATAATTAGATTTACTGGCATTTCTGCCTGCCCTTTCTCCACCTCCTCAAGGAGGCTCTCTGAGGCCCACTCCCTCCCACCCAACTCCCACACTCCCCGCCCCTCAGGCTTGGAAATGGCCACCGTGACTGCAGCAAAGCTTCCTTGGAGACTCGAAGGACGTTAATCAGTTTCGCAGCTGGAGGCAAAGTGATCTAGTGCAGCAATTCTTCCATTAAGGGGCTTTCTCGTGGCCTTTCCATTAGGGGAGGACTTTTGCATAAAGTGAAATGTGCTTTGTCTTCACCAGGGCAGACAAAGGACGAAATTAAAAGAGCAATAACCTTGCTACCAGCTGGGCTACCAGGAGGGCAGCAGGGGAAGCAATTCTCTCTCCACCTCCATCTTGCTCATGGCTCTGCGAAGTGGCATCACCTTTCAATCTTCCTGAGAGTAAAGGGATCATCAGATGACTGTCAGTCCCACTGGATGGAAGTTTTCAGGTCCCCTGAGCAGCCCCCTATTTCCTGGCGAGGGAAGAATCTGAGGCCCTCGCCTGGGCCGGGTAATGCCAGTGAAAATCAAGGGATTCTGCTCATGCCCTTACACACACACACACACACCCACACACACCCACACACACCCACACACACACCCCCCACACACACACACCCACACACACCCACACACACCCCTACTATTCACTGACCCCCAGGCATCTGCCTAACTCGGGAGTCTCTGCTGGAAGTCTTTGCAAAATGCTTTATACTCCAGGTTCTCGTGAGAATTCCTGAGAAGGGAACAAGCAGTGCTATTGGAAAATTCCCACTCCAAAGACACCACCACGGATGACGGTTCATACGTCGGGAGAGATACTCCCTCAAATAGAAGGGCATCATTGTTCTTAAGATTAGTGACGCCTGAATCAAAGAACAGGACCCAGGCTGATGACGGAAAAAGACTGACAGAATACAGGAAGATCTGCAGCTTCCTCAGTAAAGGATTGCATCCTTTACATATCTATAGCATGTTGCATTTATACATGCGGCTCTTCTTAAAAACAAATATTTGTCTATAACCCACCTAGCTCACCCTCATGATAATAACACACACAAGGAGAGCCCAGCTGAGTTAAGGGCTTGCAGTAGGTTGTTTTTATGGTAGCTGTTTTTTTCCTCCTAGGCACCCTTCCCTCCCACTCCCGTCCCCCACCTCCCACCTCTGAGCTGCTTTGGGGCGGAATAGGGGGAAAAGAGAGGAATTGAGGCTTTTATAAAACATTCAGCTTACACTGAAAAATAATAGGACCGTGGCGTCATCTTTATCACTTGCCCTGGCCCAGTAGAGAGATGCTGCCTGTCTGGGTCCTCTGGGTGGGCCTGGGGGCATGTTCTCAGTGGCTGATAGGGTCATTGGCACTCCCCGGACTTGGGAGGAATATGGGTCCTGCTTCCCCCTGGAAACTTGGCCCCTGGAAATTGACTGCTCTCTTCCTACGAGCTGGGAGGCTGAATTCTTGCCGCTTGATTCCACTGCAGGCCCGAAAGCAACCGAGGGCTGCAAATCAGCACAGGTTGGATCATGATTCGCCCGTGACTCCAGCTGTAGCGGGGGCGGGGGGGCGGGGGGGTGCCGGCCCGGAGGTGGCGCGCCCTCCCCAGGGAGCCTGACATTTCAGGAAACTGGGCCAGCTCCCTCGCAGCCTTTTTTTTTCTCTCCGCACCGGTGGCACAATAAAGGATGGATGAGGCAGGAAGCTCTGTGTCCGTGAGCAAAACATTGCCGCCAAGGGGCTGCGAAGAGAGAAACCTGGGGTGACGGTAAAGGAATATTCCCTGCGGGGCCGCTCGAGAGCTTGTCTGACAAGCATTTGTTCACAGAATTGATCTGATTACTCAGGACTTTTCTTAGCCAGTATTGGAGCAGAGAGGGGCTGCCGTTGCTTTTCATCCTATTTAATTTCTGTTTTCCAAGAACGAATATCAAGGGAGCAGCTTTGATTAAACAAGCCTTTAAAAAGGGGAGAGAATGCCAGGTTTTACAGAAAGCTTTGCTGAGTCGCTGGCAAATGGCCACATGACATAATATTTTTAGTCTATGGATATTATCTCCTTTCTAAGTACCAAACTGCTATTCCCATTAACAGAAGCTCATACGTTCGGGGATAAAGGAAATTAGCCTGGCTCTAAAAGAAAAAAAAAAAAAAATCGGGATTCCAGGAAATCAACCTCTTAATAAAAATTTAAAAGAAATTCCCCGTGTTCTAATCCTACAGCTCTCCACCCTTTCTGTCTGCTGCTGTTGCTTTTTTCTTGCTTGCTGAGACTGGAGGATGATTTCATACCCAAGTCCAGCATTACCAAATTGAAACGGACTTTTTATAAAGGTTGGCAAGGTTTTTGTTGTTCTTGCCTTTTTGTTTTAAGATCCTTTAAGGTGGGAATGGGGGTCTCAGATGGGAAATACGTGAGAAGAAAGCCCCAATATTGAACATTTAACAAATATTTATTGAGCACCTAGTATGTGTTAGGCATAGGGACAGAGCAGTGAATAAAATGAAGCCCCTTCCCTCATGGATCTCACATTCTAACTGGACAGTCGTAGTTAACATACATGGACAGCTTACCTCTGCTAGGCACTGTTCTAGAACTTTACGTGATCTCCCCATGGGGCATGCCTTATTATTATTCCTCTTTGTTGCACAAGCTCTCATAAAGTGCTAGAACCAGGATTCAGATTCAGCAGTCTGGCTCCAGCCTGGATCCAGAGCCACTTCACGACTCAACTGCCCCAATGTGTGACTCATGTTCCGGATGGGTCTAAGAGGCCTCCTTCTCTGTTGCCATCATATCCTATATTTATCCCTCGTGGAGCACCTGTCCCACATCTTCTTTGTATGTTCCTTCGGTTGACCATCATTCTGGCAGAGCAGGGCTGTCTGTCATCTCCATATCTTAAGACCTTGCACTGTTTGGGAAACAACCAGATCCGGGGACCTATCTCCTAGAGCATTTCAAAACACATGTGGAAAGGCATCCCGATTGAGGTGCATATAGTAAATGCCTTGCCGGGGTCTCTGAACTCTGCCATTCCAGCACATCCAGCTTGGGCCTCTGATATGTGGATATGCGAGGATTCTCTGCAGGAAAGGCTCTGCTCACAGAGCCAGGACAGCTCCATGTGCTGCCAGCTGCAGGCCCAGGCAGTGAGCTGGAGAGTTGGTGGGGGTCTTGGGATTTAAACACCACACCTTTGAGTGCTGTCAAGGTGCTTATATAATTTGGAGGGCGGGGTAGCTGGGAGAAGGGCACTTCTTGGCATTGCCCAAATATTTCCTCTTAAAAATGGGTTGGAAGCACCTAAGTAACCAGCAAGAAAGACTTAGTAAAATAAGCCCTTACAGTAGAAGGCCATATCGTCATTAACCAACCAGTGTATAAAATGAGACAAGAATATGGGCCAATGCTCAAGCTATAAATAAAAAGAACAAAATATTATAATTGTGGTTAGAACATCATCTCAATTTTTTGGAGGGTGTATGTTTGCATAGAAAAGAACAGAAGACTTCAGGAAAATGATGAGATTTTACAGGTGATTAATATTTTCTTTTTTAGACTTTTCGGTCCCAGTTTTCTCATTAAAAATATGCTCATTACAATTAGAAAAATGTTATCAAATAATAAACAGAAAGTAAACACTTTAAAAAATCATTTAAAAATCTTACATTGGCCCCAAAGGAGAGCTTTCATCTATTTTCTGTGCGTTCTCTCTTCTCTATGGGGAGCTCAGCTGCGATCACAACACAGCAAATCACTAGGTTGGAAAGCTCGGCTGACGCTTCCTTTGATCCTAGACTTCAGGGGCTGTGGCTCTGGTTGCACAACCTCCACTTATGATCTGATCCAGAGATCATCCCTCACCCTAGTGGGAAATAATGAAACCTTCTGCCCTTAAAGTCCTTTGGAACAGATGGCTATAAATACGTAAGCCTCACGTGTTACCACGCAGCCCTTCACGTTTTCCAGTGTGCCTTCCGATTTAATCCTTACCATAATGCGGAGGAGCAGTTGGTGGTCTCAGCCCTAAGTTACAGGCAAGGAAGGGACTTGTCCCAGGTCCTGAGGTGAGAACCGGAGCTTGGACTCAGCTCTTCTGATCCAGGGCCTTCCCCTGCTTCTTGACTCCACGATGGGAGCAAGGAAGCAATTCTGATGAGCGCCCGTGGACAGACAGGGGTGGGCCTCCTATGGGCTGGCCCTCAGTGGGATGTACAAAGAAGCCTGTGTTCTTATCAGAGCAACTGGTGCTGGGCAAAGGGTCCTCAAGAGAGCTGGGCTGAGCACTGGGAACCAAGGAGGACAGACCCTCAACTCCCCAGGATGTGCAAAGGCTTGACCAGTGGCCATAGCCCTGAGATGGGGTGTTAAAAAACGCGTCTAGGGGCTTCCCTGGTGGCGCAGTGGTTGAGAGTCCGCCTGCCGACGCAGGGGACACGGGTTCGTGCCCCGGTCCGGGAAGATCCCACATGCCGCGGAGCGGCTGGGCCCGTGAGCCATGGCCGCTGAGCCTGCGCTTCCGGAGCCTGTGCTCTGCAGCGGGAGAGGCCACAGCAGTGAGAGGCCCGCGTACCGCAGAAAAAAAAAAAAAAAAAACACGTCTACATCCCAAACCAGCTTCCAACTTGGACTCTAGTACCTGCTAAGGTTCATTCTCTCTAACACTTGTCTCTTTCCTTTTCCCTGCCATCATTGTAATGAATGATGCTTGTGAACATTTTCACACCGCACCGTATCCTGAGTTCTTTTAAGGAAAGAGACCGGATCGTATTTGCTTTAGTACTGTCCTATTTCCTAATGCATGGGAGCTGTGTTGAAACAGTGTTGGTTAAAGCCAAGACACCAAATCAAAGCCAGAAGTCGTCCTGGGAAGCAGAAGTGAGAATACGGTGATGGGGATAAGTATGCTGGACTCAGAAGCAGGGAGCTGTTGATGTGTATTTTCTGTAATTGAAGCAGGATCCAGTGACCAGCTTCTCAGGGTGTAGCCGATCAGGGTCAGAGGCTCAGACCAACTGATCCAGAGCCTTCTTGAATCAAGAACCATTAAGCCTGAGAACTGCCCATTTGGGCCTCATCCTGATACATCAAAAATGTTGCGCGAGGGCTTCCCTGGTGGCGCAGTGGTTGAGAATCTGCCTGCAAATGCAGGGGACATGGGTTCGAGCCCTGGTCTGGGGGGATCCCACATGCCGCGGAGCAACTAAGCCCAGGTGCCACAACTACTGAGCCTGCGTGTCTGGAGCTTGCGCTCCACGACAAGAGAGGCCGCGACAGTGAGAGGCCCGCGCACCGCGATGAAGAGTGGCCCCCACTCGCCGCAACTAGAGAAAGCCCTCGCACAGAAACGAAGACCCAACACAGCCAAAATAAATAAATAAATAAATAGCGTTCCCTTTAAAAAAAAAAAAAAAGTATTGCGTGGGCCAAGAATATAAAATGGGAAGCAAACAAACTCATCTCTTGGGGAAAGCTACATAGGTGTGCTTAGTGATATTTTTTTCCTTGTTTTTTAGTATTTCCTGATTTCCCCTTCAAAGAGTTTCAGAATGTCTGCTAATGGGACCCTCTTCTCCACAACAGAATTTGACTTTGAAGCAGGACACAGCAGGTAGCCTTTGCCAGTGACTTTGCTTGAAGTACCTTTTATCTGAGTGTCCAAGGAACAGGCCTAGCGCAGCCTGAGGGCAGCTGGGGAGGCCCTGAGTGGTCTGTTGCCTTGCTGCTAGGTTCAGAGGGTAGTGAGCTCCAAAGAGGGATCAGGAGGAAGGCCATTATCCGAAGGCCTCCTTCCCACCCAAAATCTTCATCTCTGGATCACAAGAACAAAGGTGTGGGAGGGGCCCCCTGAAGCATCCGGAGGACTGCCTCAGATGCCCTTCTGGCTCTGGAGAGGCAGCTGTCAGAGCTGTTCGCCGACATCAGAGCAGAATGGTGGAGGCGAGCAGGCCTCTGGGGGAAGAGGTAAGGAGAAGCCAGGGTTCGAGGGTGAAAACACACAGGCCTTGGGGTCCATGCAGGTTTGGCTCTGGGATCTGCAGCAGGTGTGAGAAGCAGGGCTAGTTATCTAATGCATGGCAGCCTCAGTTTCCTTACGTGGGTGGATGAGGCACTTTGCCGAGATAACGGGAGGGAGGGTGGAGACAGGGTGTGCAACGTGGCGGGCGGGAGATGGCAGCCGTCAGTAATAACTATAGGATGAGAAATGGAGGGGTGGGGTTTTCGAGATGAGGAAAGAAGCGTGGACCTAGCAGATCTGACTCTGCAGGGGGAGACGGAGGGAGGTGGCCAGAAAGGGGACCGACGCGTTCCTCCCTCCCTCCCCCCACCCCATTTGCGGTCGTGTCAGCAAAGCCTGACTCCCTGACTTGGGCTGTTTCCTGACAGGTACCTTCTCATCGTGGAAGTGAGAGACAGCCAAGGGCTCAGAGCCTCCATGGAGCTGCAGGTGAACATCGTGAATATCAATGATGAGATCCCTCGCTTTACCAGGTAGGCCTGAGGGCTTGGGCGGGGGTCTCCGTGGGCCGGGGGCACCATGTCTCTTAAGTGGCTGAGCCGCCTCAGACACATTTCATGCAAGGCAGAGGGCTGCCCTTTGCTCTGGCCTGGAGGAGAGGTAAGAGGCTCCTTTACCTGGGCCTCCAGACTTAACATCTTCCACCTCTGTTCCCCCTGTCTCCACACCCCACAGATGTGTGCACCATGGGATTCTGGGTACGGTGGGGAAGGGTGGAGGCCAGACACCACGCCCCTGGTGCAAGGCTTGCCACTGGGCACGTGCAGAAGGCAGAAGGCAGGTACTTGTAGGATAGGAGGCTCACCCCTAATAATGGCAGAATCCTAGAGCACGTCATCAGTCCAGGCTCCATAAAGCCCACTGTCAGGAGGTCATCCTCTCCGACTGAGGAAAGGGCTGTCTCGATGGTGCCTAAAGGGCCTGCCCACTGCTGGGTGCTCTAAGTTTCCTCTTGTTGTGGTGGATTCAGAAAGGAGATCTGCCTTGTCTGGCAGCTCCCCCATCCAACAGATGGGAGGAAGGTAAGTGAATCTGGTAGAGGCAGCCTGTGGGAATGTGCCCGGCACCAGCCCAGGCACAAAGGCAAGACCAGAGCCTGTCACAGACAAGGATTTAGGAGGGGGAGATGGGATTCTGAGCTGGCATGTGACCCTGCAAACAGCCTGGTTACTGGTTACAAGACTCCGCCCCCCACCGTACCCCCCAGTTGCTGAGCCAGGCTCAGGAACCAGCCACAAGGAAACTGGCAAACTCCCCTGCCTGGGTTCACTGTATTCATGGAATACATTCAGCTCGGGAGACTACACCAACCAAAAGCCACTGGGCCCCAGACCTATGTAGAATGCTTGCAAAAGTATTCTGAGATGGAGGTATTAAAGCACCTCCACTCACAGGCTAACCAAGTGCCTTTTGGCAAAACACACCACAGTTGTGAAATTTCTGGACGTTATCACAGTCTACAGCCCAGTTGCTGAGTGTCAACACGGAGGGAACAGCTGCAGAGGCACTCCCACAAAATGCTCGTTGCCGGGTTAAGCTCAGCAGGACGGTGCAGTGCATTTCTGCTGACGGGCTCCTCCAGGAATACAGTATAGGCAGTTTATAAATAGTTGTGACATCTCAGCCTGGATTCAGACTCAAGTATTGGCCAACACAGCAATGAGGATTCATCAGTGATTCCCCAGAGGAAGGTGATGGCGGTGGGGCTAGAGCTGACACATTCTGCGATGCCCTCTCCACACCCCCAGTCTGTGAGGTGGGAAAGCAGACTAATGGGCCTGCAAAGGGGAAAATAATCAGTTCGCCCAAGGGGCAGAACGTGTAGGCCATCTGGTTTGGACTGTGTCTTCCAAAATAAAGCAATTGGCCTCAGCAGAAAGAGAACATGACCTTGGCTGTTTGTTGGGGTCTCCCAGAGATTGCTCTGGAACTCTGGTTCTCATTTTTGGTTTGAGAGATGAACCTGTTAGGCTCCATCCCAGACAGGAAGCATGACCTCTGTGACTGTCTAACCTTTTTTTTTTTTTCGACACGCGGGCCTCTCACTCTTGTGGCCTCTCCCGTTGCGGAGCACAGGCTCCAGACGCACAGGCTCAGCGGCCATGGCTTACGGGCCCAGCCGCTCCGCGACATGTGGGATCTTCCTGGACCGGGGCACGAACCCGTGTCCCCTGCATCGGCAGGCGGACCCCCAACCACTGTGCCACCAGGGAAGCCCTAACCATTTTTTAAAAAAACAGTTGATTTTATTTCAAACAGTGTTCCCTGGATGTTGGTAAGGATGGGTCTGAGAGAGCCTGTGATCTAGAAGGATGTGAGGCAGGATGTGGGGCAGGATGGCCGCCCTACTTTGCCCGGGCTGCTCAATTAGAGCCAACCTAGTCCCTCAACCATCCTCACTTTCAACGAGTTTGCTCAGTTTCAAACTAGGTACTAACTTTGAGGGTTTCCTGGTTCCCTTGAACCATCATCCTTCTTTTCTCCCAAATCAGTGCTAGGACTAACCATAAGTTATTTAATTCAGTATAAACAAAATTAAATCCTCAAATGGACTCAAGTAGACTGAGTTTGAAGTTAGATATGCAAAATGTGGAAACAGGGCTTCCCTGGTGGCGCAGCGGTTGAGAGTCCGCCTGCCGATGCAGGAGACGCGGGTTCGTGCCCCGATCCGGGAAGATCCCACATGCCACGGAGCAGCTGGGCCCGTGAGCCATGGCTGCTGAGCCTGTGCGTCTGGAGCCTGTGCTCCGCAACGGGAGAGGCCACAGCAGTGAGAGGCCCGTGTATCGCAAAAAAAAAAAAAAAAAAAAAAAATGTGGAAACAACTCTTCTATCTTTACTATTTGTTAAGGTCCTGAAATGAAATACAACCAAAGCAAGTACTATTTCTGCTGTTGAAAATGCCTCACCATGTTTCTCCCGGGTGGTGACAAGTGCTGAACGTTTCATGTTCTCGTGATGTGCACTCCAGGATGCTGCCATTATGGAAGTCGGGCAGTTTATTTTAAGAGTCCCCGACTTACATTCACTCTCTACCTCGCACACAGTGCTCACTGTTCTTGCAAAGAACTTTGTTTTAGAGTCAGGCAGGTGGGTCTTTCTCCCCTTCTGCCCATTTCTTTTGCATTCATTCACAGTCCTTTTCAACCTGGCGCCAGGCAGTGTAGACACACTTTATGGACTTACAGAAGCCATCCCAGGTCATCCCGGATTCACACCCTTTCCCCTGAGTGTGGCCCTGGGTCCAGGCTCTGATGAGCCAGTGTCACGGGGAGAGGGGTGTGGGAATTAGTGATATCAGAGGTTTCCCCTGTCGGGGGGGGGCTGCAGGGGTCCTGGCTTCACTGCATTTGAACAGATTTCTACTGTGGTTTGAGGGTAACACTTCTAAGTTAAATGATATTTTATACACACTTGGGTCTTGGATCCCCAAACCAAATAAACCACAGATTTTATCTTCTGCCAGGCTCAATATCAAGTCAGCCAAGGACAAGATGTTGTACCCGGGGAGTTGTGTCTTCACCAACAGCCTGATCAGTCCTCTTCACGAGGACCTGATTTCCCGGAGCGCCCAGTGTGGACTGGAGGAGCCCGCAGATGAGGGTCTTAAACAGCTGCACTCCTGACATTTGGAGTGGGATACTTCCTGCGGTGGGGCTGTCCTGGGCATCGTAGGCTGTTTAGCAGCATCCCTGGCCTTGACTCACTACACGCTGATAGCAGCCTGCTCTTCTAGTTGTCACAAACAACATAATCATCTGCAGCTAAGAACCACTGTCTTAGAAGGGAAGAAGGAGGGTGGGAGGAAGGGGATTTCTCTACCAAGGTGTCCTCTGTCTGTCCTATGAGAGGCTGGGAGCCTCTGGCTGTCACCTCTG
The DNA here is from genome assembly GCF_949752795.1 of Hyperoodon ampullatus. Lineage (NCBI taxonomy): Eukaryota > Metazoa > Chordata > Mammalia > Artiodactyla > Ziphiidae > Hyperoodon > Hyperoodon ampullatus. The sequence continues at coordinate 13,871,221 of NC_136922.1, forward strand.
GGGACTCCTGTTTTTGTTTGTTTGTTTGTTTTTGCGGTACGCGGGCCTCTCACTGTTGTGACCTCTCCCGTTGCGGAGCACAGGCTCCGGACGCGCAGGCTCAGCGGCCATGGCTCACGGGCCCAGCCGCTCTGCGGCATGTGGGATCTTCCCGGATCGGGGCACGAACCCGCGTCCCCTGCATCGGCAGGCGGACTCTCAACCACCGCGCCACCAGGGAAGCCCTGGTGACTCCTCATACTAGTCCCTCTCAAACTTTAAAGTGCTATGCCACCCCCGACCCCACACATCTTGTGAAACTCTGGCTCCTGATTCGGTGGTCTGGAGTGGCCGGAGGACCCAGCATGCTCAGGGAGGCAGTTAGAAAGGCGGGGACCACCCCTGGGGTAGCAAAGGCGAGGTTGTGAAGGTCGCACGGGTGTCTTAGTGACCTCTTTGTTGGAAATTAACGGAACCCCCTCGACGCAGCCAAAGGAAAAAATCCAACACGTGAGAACCAGGGCCTCTCACACAGTGGAATAAGGGCTTAGTCCAGCCTGGGGAGCCAGGGCCGTCCCTCTCTCTCCTCTGGCTCTGCTTTTGGTTCCTGCCGCCCCGCCTCCTGGGCTGCATCCCACTTTGTCCATCCCTGGACCCACTGGTGGGCGGCACGGATTCCCTGACAACGGTGTGTGTCAGGTAAGTAAATGGACAAACGGCAGCTTCTGTGGGACCCCTGGTAGTGAGAGGTCCAGAGCACAGAGGTGGCTTCTTGGCCTGAACAAGATTGCTGTCCCCCATCAACGGAGCGAGCCTACAGGAGGTCGCCCCAGGAGTGGGGGCCGGCCCAGGATCCCGGGAGCAGCCTGGCTGGGCAGGGCTTGGTTCCATCTGTTCTCGGCCTGCCTCTGACTCCCCTGGAGGTCCCCGCCCCCTTTCTCCTCCCTCTGGCCCTACAGATGATGGAACAGAACCGCAGAGACCTTCTGAGCTCATGAAATGAACGCAATCCTTTAGATCCGAGGTAGAGTATTCCCCTCTTAAAGACACTCCCACGTGGGAAAACCCAAATTTAGGAAACTGGTAAATTAAAGATGACTATTTGTCCCACTGAGGTGATTTTCCCTCCACGAAAGGACTTCCTGCAGAGTTATTTTAAACAATAAGCTTCCCTTGGTGCACTCAAAATTATTCAATTTATGCAGGTTGCGCAGTTAAAACCTCAAACATATCTGTCTGGTTTCGGGCCTTTTCCAAGGCAGTAGAGGTCTGAGGAAGGTGCATAGGTTAGCAGTTTGGGCTTACTTTGTAAGAAGTCATCCTTGGAGGGCAGCGCGCTGACCTTAGCTTCTGCCAGTGGGGCTCATTTCTCCTTTCAGAGAGCTGACCTCACGGTTACCGCAACTTGGAAAGGCATACACATTCTGTGTGTAAATTCTGCCTCCTCAGAACAAAAAAAAAGCGAAGAAATAAAAAGTGAGCAGAGGTCCTGGGATAGAGAAGGTTCACAATTTAATCAGCTTCTGGGGGCAGCCGTGGTGTGGGCATCAGGAAGTTATAGTTTTGGATATTGTGTCCAGAGGGATTTTTAAAAGAATTCAGGAAAATTCTGCACACAAACTGGGAGAAAAGAAGACAGCTGGACAGGCCGACTATCCTTATTTTAAAAGATGTTAATGCCAAGGCTGACCTGAAATGGCATCAGGCCTGCGTGGAGTCAGGGACCGTGGCTGGTATAAATCGTTGCCATCGCAGCATGGCAACTCCTTTGCATCCACAGGGATGTGATCTGTGGAAACACAAAAGCCAGTCACCCCTCCTTTGAGCTGCTGAGCTCTCCCTCCCCAACACATTGATGCAACTCCAACAGCTCAGCGCTATATTTAGCACGAACCAAAATACCCACCTCCCAGACTCCACCCTCCTGTGCCCCTGAAATGAGCTGTGTCTGCTGTATTTCTGTTCCAGCCCAACGCACGTGTACACAATTCCCGAGGAGCTGGGTCCAGGAGCAATTGTGGCCAATATCACAGCTGAGGACCCTGATGATAAAGGTTTTACCAGCTTCCTCTTCTACAGCATCACTACTGTCAACAGCTATTTCATGATTAATCAGTGTAAGTCTCACACACACACACACACACACACACACACACACACACACCCTTATGTGCATCCTTTAATTCAGCCATTTGGATTGTTTTACAAATATTTTCTCTGTCTTCTGGTCTGGGGCATGCCTTTCCGTCTAGACTATCGTAAGTTATCGGGGTAACAGGTGTATTTTTTTTTTTTGGCCACACCTTGTGGCTTTGGGGATCTTAGTTCCCTGACCAGGGATTGAACCCAGGCCCCGGCAGTGAAAGCGTGGAGTCCTAACCACTGGACCACCAGGGAATTCCCTGTAATAGGTGCATTAAAAGCAGCTGGCATAAGGTTTGGGGACATTGAACAGGGCCCTGTGTCAACAGCTGCATCATCAATTGTGTCACCACTCCACCTTTGAGGCAGGTGGGCATCTAAGGATGGATGAGTTCACTATCCTGACGGTACCTTGAAGTCTCCTGAACAGAGGATCCAGACCAGCACTGTCCAGAAGAAATACAGTGGAAGCCACATATGTAATTTTAAAGTGGCCACAAAAAGTAGAAACAGGTGAAATTGATCTTAATGAGGCATTTTATTTAACCCAATATATCCAAAATATTATCATTTTAACTTGTAATCAAGATTTTAAAGTTACTCATGAGATATTTTTACCTTATTATTGTTTGTGCCAATTCTTTGAAATCCGTTGTGTGTTATACTTATCGCATCTCAATTTGGCCTAGCCACATTTCAAGTGCTAAAGAACCACATGTGGCTAGTGGTTACCATATTGGATTGCATCAATCTATTGATACATCCATCTGCTGGATTCCTGGGAGATTTTCCCATCTAAGTATCTTGGTGCAGAGAAGGAGAGTTTCTCCTTCTTAATGACCATCTTTTAGTCCATACCGGGCAGGATGCTGAGTGATCCACATGCATTCTATCTTAAGTACCCAGCAGAGCAACCCAACGAACTACCATAATCCACATTTTACAGATGAGGAAACTGAGGCTTAGAGAGAGAGACTCAGACAGGTTAAGTGACTCATCCAAGGTCTCACAGCTTGTAGGTTGTGAAGCAGCGATACAAACCAAAGCTGCCCGACTCCAAAGGCTGCACTTTTCCCTACACTTAGACTATACCACCTCATAAATCCCTGTCACATCACCCAAAAGGACTTCACTTTACATTATGATTTTGTGGAGGCCAGCACTGGACAATCCCAAAAAGACAATGTGTTACTCGTCCCGTAGGCTTTAGGGCAAAGGTTACCTGCGCCCAGGAGAGGTGGGCAAAGGCGGTGCTGGCTGTCACTGAGGACCTCACTCCAATGATCATGGCGGGGTGGACAACTGTGGTTTAGAATTCTGTTCGTTCGAGTATTGCAAATTGAACTTTAAACAAATACAGTGGGGTTTTTTTGTAGTATATTCATTAAGACTCTTTGGTTGCAAGTAACAGAAACTAAGGCCAGCCAAACCAAGCAAGAGGAAAAAAAAAGTAAGGGACACCTATCACCAGGATACTGCATATCTCATGAGAAAGAGTAAACAGTCAGGGCACAGGAAGGATGGGAAGTAGCGCTGCTCAGCAGCTAGAGTTCTGGCATCTTATCTGTAGCTCCACTAGGAACCTGACTTGTGTCTCCCAGTTACAAATTCTCCAGAAAGAGAGCTCAGGGGTTGGAGTCAGCTGTCTATCAGTCCAATGAATGGCAGGCAAGGACAGCTGCCAGGGCGCCTAACCCTGAGGCATGAGGTGCAAAATTCTAGAAGGATCAGGTCAGACACTCCAGTCAATGTCCAAGACAGGAACTTAAATGAGGTTTTTTTTTTTTTAAATGTACTTATATAAAGAATATTCTCTTTGTAAGCCAGTCCTCACAACAGAATGTTCTTTTCAAATGTACTCCAAGTCTCCACCTACCTTTGACTCCTCATTTCTCTCCAAAGAGCCATATTCTGACCTTTGCTTTCTCACAGTGACTGGGACCATCCAAGTGGTGCGCAGGATAGACCGAGATGCCGGTGAATTAAGACAAAATCCCACCATATCTCTGGAGGTTCTGGTGAAGGATAGACCCTCTGGGGGTCAGGAGAATCGCAAGCAGATAACCTTCATTGTGGAAGACATTAATGACAACCCCTCGACATGCACCAAGTTCACCTTCAGGTATTTGCCTCTGAGACACGTGTGGGCACGTCACCTCTTTGGGGGTGCTTAGGTCTTCTGGTATAGTCTGGCGGGGACTGAAGGATTGTGGGCACCTGCGACACAGCTCAATAAGATAAGTAGATTTGAACTGTCCCTTTAGGTGAGAGATTTTCCTTCCACATCCTTTTTTCTTCCCTCTCTTCCATTTTCTTTCCTCTTTGTAATCTCCCTTCTCCACTTTCTTACTCTGTTAAAAAAAAAAAAATATATATATATATATATTTTGCGGTATGTGGGCCTGTCACTGTTGTGGCCTCTCCTATTGCGGAGCACAGGCTCCAGACGTGCAGGCTCAGCGGCCATGGCTCACGGGCCCAGCCGCTCCACGGCATGTGGGATCTTCCCGGACCGGGGCACGAACCCGTGTCCCCTGCATCAGCAGGCGGACTCTCAACCACTGCGTCACCAGGGAAGCCCCAAAATATTTTTATTTTGCTCTCTTCTACAACATGTTCATCTCCGTTGGTGACAAGTCCATAGGACTTGTCAGGCGCTCTCTGGACTGTACCTTTTCTTTATTTATTGCCACCCATGGCAAGATGGTGCTGTTGGTTAGCAGTTATAGTAGATACTTGAGACTTAGGATTGGTAACTAGGAGCTCCCAGAGAAGTGCGCCACCAGTAATATGAATAAATGAAACCAAGTATTTACTTAAAACAAAGCATCTAATTCACTTTACACAACTTAACTGCCTGTGAACAAAAGGCAATGGAGAGGGGGGAAAAGGCAGATACAAGTTCTTTTGGATATTTTGACCTGTTCTTTGTCTCACAATCTACTCACCGTTATTTAAAAATAAAGTCCCTTGGAGGAGGAACCAAGATGGCAGAGTAGAAGGACGTGTTCTCACTCCCTCTTGCGAGAACACCAGAATCACAACTAGCTGCTGGACAATCACTGACAGGAAGACACTGGAACTCACCAAAAAATATACCCCACATCCAAAGACAAAGGAAAAGCCACAATGAGAAGGTAGGAGGGATGCAATCACAGTAAAATCAAATCCCATAACTGCTGGGTGGGTGACTCACAGACTGGAGAACACTTATACCACAGAAGCCCACACACTGGAGTGAAGGTTCTGAGCCCCACACCAGGCTTCCCAACCTGGGGGTCTGGCAGCAGGAGGAGGAATTCCTAGAAAATCAGAGTTTGAAGTCTAGTGGGATTTGATTGCAGGACTTCGACAGGACTGGGGGAAACAGAGACTCCACTCTTGGAGGGCACACACAAAGTAGTGTGTGCATCGGGACCCAGGGGAAGGAGCAGTGACCCCAGGGGAGACTGAACCAGACCTACCTCCTAGTGTTGGAGGGTCTCCTGCAGAGGTGGGAGGTGGCTGTGGCTCACCGTGGGGACAAGGACACTGGCAGCAGAAGTTCCGGGAAGTACTCCTTGGCATGGGCCCTCCCAGAGTCCGCCATTAGCCCCACAAAAGAGCCCAGGTAATCTCCAGTGTTGGGTTGCCTCAGGCCAAACAACCAACAGGGAGGGAACCCAGGCCCACCCATCAGCAGTCAAGTGGATTAAAGTTTTACTGCGCTCTGCCCACCAGAGCAACAGTCAGCTTTACCCACCACCAGTCCCTCCCATCAGGAAACTTGCACAAGCCTCTTAGAAAGCCTCATCCACCAGAGGGCAGACGGCAGAAGCAAGAAGAACTACAATCCTGCAGCCTGTGGAACAAAAACCACATTCACAGAAAGATAGACAAGATGAAAAGGCAGAGGGCTATGTACCAGATGAAGGAACAAGATAAAACTCCAGAAAAACAACTAAATGAAATGGAGATAGGCAACCTTCCAGAGAAAGAATTCAGAATAATGATAGTGAAGATGATCCAGGACCTCGGAAAAACAATGGAGGCAAGGTTGAGAAGATGCAAGAAATGCTGAACAAAGACCTAGAAGAATTAAAGAACAAACAAACAGAGATGAACAATACAATAACTGAAATGAAAACTACACTACAAGGAATCAATAGCAGAATAACTGAGGAGGAAGAACGGATAAGTGACCTGGAAGACAGAATGGTGGAATTCACTGCTGCGGAAGAGAATAAAGAAAAAAGAATGAAAAGAAATGAAGACAGCCTAAGAGGCCTCTGGGACAATGTTAAATGCAACAACATTCACATTATAGGGGTCCCAGAAGGAGAAGAGAGAGAGAAAGGACCCGAGAAAATATTTGAAGAGATTATAGTTGAAAACTTCCCTAACCTGGGAAAGGAAATAGCCACCCAAGTCCAGGAAGTGCAGAGAGTCCCATACAGGATAAACCCAAGGAGAAACACACTGAGACACATAGTACTCAAATGGGCAAAAATTAAAGACAAAGAAAAATTGTTGAAAGCAGTAAGGGAAAAATGACAAATAACATACAAGGGAACTCCCATAAGGTTAACAGCTGATTTCTCAGCAGAAACTCTACAAGCCAGAAGGGAGTGGCATGACATACTTAAAGTGATGAAAGGGAAGAACCTACAACCAAGATTACTCTACTTGGCAAGGATCTCATTCAGATTCGATGGAGAAGTCAAAAGCTTTACAGACAAGCAAAAGCTAAGAGAATTCAGCACCACCAAACCAGCTCTACAACAAATGCTAAAGGAACTTCTCTAAGTGGGAAACACAAGAGAAGAAAAGGACCTACAAAAACAAACCCAAAACAATTAAGAAAATGGTCATAGGAACATACATATCGATAATTACCTTAAACGCGAATGGATGAAGTGCTCTGACCAAAAGACACAGGCTTGCTGAATGGATAGAAAAACAAGACCCATGTATATGCTGTCTACAAGAGACCCATTTCAGATCTAGGGACACATACAGATTGAAAGTGAGGGGATGGAAAAAGATATTCCATGCAAATGGAAATCAAAAGGAAGCTGGAGTAGCAATACTCATATCAGATAAAATAGACTTTAAAATAAAGAATGTTACAAGAGACAAGGAAGGACACTACATAATGATCAAGGGATCAATCCAAGAAGAAGTTATAACAATTATAAATATATATGCACCCAACACAGGAGCACCTCAATACATAAGGCAACTGCTAACAGCTATAAAAGAGGAAATCGACAGTAACACAATAATAGTGGGGGACTTTAACACCTCACTTACACCAATGGACAGATCATCCAAAATGAAAATAAATAAGGAACAGAAGCTTTAAATGACAAAATAGACCAGATAGATTTAATTGATATTTATAGAACATTCCATCCAAAAACAGCAGATTACACTTTCTTCTCAAGTGCACACTAAACATTCTCCAGGAAAGATCACATCTTGGGTCACAAATCAAGCCACAGTAAATTTAAGAAAATTGAAATCATATCAAGCATCTTTTCTGACCACAATGCTATGAGATTAGAAATGAATTACAGGGGAAAACACGTAAAAAACACAAATACACAGAGGCTAAACAATATGTTACTAAATAACCAAGAGAGCACTGTAGAAATCAAAGAGGAAATCAAAAAATACCTGGAGACAAATGACAATGAAAACACGACAATCCAAAAGCTACGGGATGCAGCAAAAACAGTTCTAAGAGGGAAGTTTATAGCTATACAAGCCTACCTCAAGAAACAAGAAAAATCTCAAATAAACAATATAACCTTACACCTAAAGGAACTAGAGAAAGAAGAACAAACAAAACCCAAAGTTAGCAGAAGGAAAGAAATCATAAAGATCAGATCAGAAATAAATGAAATAGAAACAAAGAAAACAATAGCAAAGATCAATAAAACTAAAAGGTGGTTCTTTGAGAAGATAAACAAAATTGATAAACCATGAGCCAGACTCATCAAGAAAAAGAGGGAGAGGACTCAAATCAATAAAATTAGAAATGAAAAAGGAGAAGTTACAAAAGACACCGCAGAAATACAAAGCATCCTGAGAGACTACTACAAGCAACTCTATGCCAAAAAAAATGGACAACCTGGAGGAAATGGACAAATTCCTAGAAAGGTATAACCTTCCAAGACTGAACCAGGAAGAAATAGAAAATATGAACAGACCAATCACAAGTAATGAAATTGAAACTGTGATTAAAAATCTTCCAACAAACAAAAGTCCAGGACCAGATGGCTTCATAGGTGAATTCTATCAAACATTTAGAGAAGAGCTAACACCCATCCTTCTCAAAATCTTCCAAAAAACTGCTGAGGAAGGAACACTCCCAAACTCATTCTATGAGGCCACCATCACCCTGATACCAAAACCAGACAAAGATACCACAAAAAAAGAAAATTACAGACCAGTATCACTGATGAATATAGATGTAAAACTCCTCAACAAAATACTAGCAAACAGAATCCAACCACACATTAAAAGGATCACACACCATGATCAAATGGGATTTATCCCAGGGATGCAAGGATTCTTCAATGTATGTATATCAATCAATGTGATAAACCATATTAACAAATTGAAGAATAAAAACCATATGATCATCTCAATAGATGCGGAAGAAGCTTTTGACAAAATTCAACACCCATTTATGATAAAAACTCTCCAGAAAGTGGGCATAGAGGGAACCTACCTCAACATAATAAAGGCCATATATGACAAACCCACAGCAAACATCATTCTCAATGGTGAAAAACTGAAAGCATTTGCTCTAAGATCAGGAACAAGACAAGGATGTCCACTCTCACCACTATTATTCAACATAGTTTTAGAAGTCCTAGCCATGGCAATCAGAGAATAAAAAGAAATAAAAGGAATACAAATTGGAAAAGAGGAAGTAAAACTGTCACTGTTTGCAGATGACATGATACTATACATAGAGAATCCTAAAGATGCCACCAGAAAACTGCTAGAGCTAATCAATGAATTTGGTCAAGTTGCAGAATACAAAATTAATGCACAGAAATCTCTTGCATTCCTATACACTAATAATGAAAAATCTGAAAGAGAAATTAAGGAAACACTCTCATTTACCACTGCAACAAAAAGAATAAAATATCTAGGAATAAACCTACCCAGGAAGACAAAAGACCTGTATGCAGAAAACTAGAAGACGCTGATGAAAGAATTAAAGATGATACCAACAGATGGAGAGATACACCATGTTCTTGGATTGGAAGAATCAATATTGTGAAAATGACTGTACTACCCAAAGCAATCTACAGATTCAATGCAATCCCTATCAAATTACCAATGGCATTTTTTATGGAACTAGAACAAAAAATCTTAAAATTTGTATGGAGACACAAAAGACCTTGAATAGCCAAAGCAGTCTTGAGGGAAAAAAATGGAGCTGGAGGAATCAGACTCCCTGACTTCAGACTATACTACAAAGCTACAGTAATCAAGACAATATGGTACTGGCACAAAAACATAAACATAGATCAGTGGAACAGGATAGAAAGCCCAGAGATAAACCCACTCACCTATGGTCAACTAATCTATGACAAAGGAGGCAAGGATATACAATGGAGAAAAGACAGTCTCTTCAGTAAGTGGTGCTGGGAAAACTGGACAGCTACATGTAAAAGAATGAAATTAGAACACTCCCTAACAACACACACAAAGATAAACTCAAAATGGATTAGAGATCTAAATGTAAGACTGGACACTATAAAAGTCTTAGAGGAAAACATAGGAAGAACACTCTTTGACATAAATCACAGCAAGATCTTTTTTGATCCAGCTCCTAGAGTAATGGAAATAAAAACAAAAATAAACAAATGGGACCTAATGAAACTTCAAAGCTTTTGCACAGCATGGAAACTATAAACAAGACAAAAAGACAACCCTCAGAATGGGAGAAAATATTTGCAAATGAATCAACAGACAAAGGATTAATCTCCAAAATATATAAATAGCTCATGCAGCTCAATATTAAAGAAACAAACAACCCAATCCAAAAATGGGCAGAAGACCTAAATAGACATTTCTCCAAAGAAGACATACAGATGGCCAAGAAGCACATGAAAAGCTGCTCAACATCACTAATTATTAGAGAAATGCAAATCAAAACTACAGTGAGATATCACCTCACACCAGTTAGAATGGGCATCATCAGAAATTCTACAAACAACAAATGCTGGAGAGGGTGTGGAGAAAAGAGAACCCTCTTGCACTGTTGGTGGGGATGTAAATTGATACAGCCACTATGGAGAACACTATGGAGGTTCCTTAAAAAACTAAAAATAGAATTACCATATGATCCAGCAATCCCACTACTGGGCATATACCTAGAGAAAACCATAATTCAAAAAGAAAAATGCACCCCAAGGTTCATTGCAGCACTATTTACAATAGCCAGGTTATGGAAGCAACCTAAATGCCCATCGACAGACGAATGGATAAAGAAGATGTGGTACATATATACAATGGAATATTACTCAGCCATAAAAAGGAACGAAATTGGGTCATTTGTTGAGACATGGATGGATCTCGAGTCTGTCGTACAGAGTGAAGTAAGTCAGAAAGAGAAAAACAAATATCATATATTAACGCATATATGTGGAACCTAAAAAAATGGTACAGATGAACCAGTTTGCAGGGCAGAAATTGAGACACAGATGTAGAGAACAATCATATGGACACCAAGGGGGGAAAGTGGCTGGGGGGTGGTGGTGGTGGTGGTGTGATGAATTGGGTGATTGGGATTGACATGTATACACTGATGTGTATATAATTGATGACTAATAAGAACCTGCTGTATAAAAAAAAATAAATTAAAAAATTAAAAAAAATAAATCAATGAAGTCCCTTGTGATTCTGGGTTAATATGACTTTTGCAAAACAGTACTGTCTTTCCACTAACTATTTTGTCTCAGTGCCACAAGATGAATAATTCCCCAGGTTAGCTTTATCTCTGTGGTTTCTTAATAGCTAGTCTCCAGTTTCTTGGGAGTCTGAAGGTGGTTCTTCCTGGGGGTGGGGAGGGCACCTCTGCAGTGACCCTTGCTGAGAGAGTGTCCTCTGTCTGGAGCAAAGCTGAACACCAGAGCTGGTCTCACTTTCAGATCTCCCTAGGGAAAGAGTCTCCCTCTGAGATTATCTTTGGTTTTGCAAGTTCATTTTTTAAGCTCTAGGTAACTCTGGACATAGACCTCATACATAGTGTGGCCATGCAAAGGACAAAGGACCCTAGACAAAGATTATCTAGGATAAGCAGTAGAAATACAAACTCCTGGGGCTTCCCTGGTGGCGCAGTGGTTGAGTCCGCCCGCCGATGCAGGGGACACGGGTTCGTGTCCTGGTCCGGGAAGATCCCACATGCCGCGGAGCGGCTGGGCCCATGAGCCATGGCCGCTGAGCCTGCACGTCCGGAGCCTGTGCTCCGCAACAGCAAGCCAAACGACAGCACTGGCGCTGCCACAGGCTCTGGCAGCCCTGTCCCTGAATATTTACTCTTTCTTCAGGGCTCTTGGCACAGTCTCTGCGGCGGAGTTTGGGGGAGCAGGTAGAATAGGCTGGGAGGGCGCCAAGCACCCAGTGGATCCCACGAGGCAGGTGGCTTCGTGCCAGGTCCCCTGACATCCCCGTGGGTCCACGCAGGCTCTCGGGCGGCCGAGAGACAGAAACAGCCCCTGTGGCTTTCCCAGGCTGGTGACGAATGAGCCCAAGGCCCTGATGGAGGCATCAAAAGCCCCGTGACAGAGCCGCTCTGGTTGTAAATTGTCAGGCACTTGGCTGAAAATGCTTCGCAAGCTGTTTGTGAGCCAGAGGCAGAGGATGTCGGCTGGGCCTGTCACCTCCAAGTGTGGGGGCAACCGTGGTCAGATGGCTGGGAGTGAGGGCAGCCCGCCTTTGAGGCAGGGAGTGATGAATGGGGGGGGGAGTCGTTTTCCAAGTCATGGGTTTAGGGGAAAAATACCAAGTGGCAGGGGAAAATGAAAAGAACATGCCAGGCGGCCCTAAGGGGCCAAGTGTGAAGGCCTCTTTGGGAGGGCGTGAAATGCCTGGCTTCAGGACCCTAGAGTCTTTGGGTGATGCAACCTTCCGGCTTCTGCAGATTTGTAATCAAGGCTCAGATCCCTGAACACTCTGTGGGCCTGGAGAGTCATTGATAGAACCGAAAGTAAAATTTACTGTGACTCTTAACACTGACAAGGGGATGGTGCCTGGATGCATCAGCTTTCTGGGACAGGTCTTGAAACCACCCTGAACCAATCTTTCTTCATCTGTAAAATGGGGACAAGAACACAAACCTCTAGGCGATGAGGGGATTAGAGATAGAGTTTTTTTGTGTGTGTGGTACGCGGGCCTCTCACTGTTGTGGCCTCTCCCGTTGCGGAGCACAGGCTCCGGACGCGCAGGCTCAGCGGCCATGGCTCACGGGCCTAGCCGCTCCGCGGCATGTGGGATCTTCCCGGACCAGGGCACGAACCCGTATCCCCTGCATCAGCAGGCAAGCTCTCAACCACTGCGCCACCAGGGAAGCCCCTAGAGATAGAGTTTTTAAAGTGTAGGATACCACATATAGTTGGTATTTAACAAATAGTATCTATTCTAAGTATTTATGAGTAAAACCATGACATCGTGCCATCAAGACAAGAATGGAAATGCTTGGACTCCAGTCCTGCTGAGACACAGAGACATCATGGAGATTCAGTTACACCTGTGAGAAAGACCGCTTTCCCAAAGCAAATCCAGTTATCCTCAGCAGCACAAAAAAAAAACCTTGCCGTCAGACTTGGCTCCATGTTTGCTAAGCCCATTTTAGCTGCCATGAAGAGCTGATGTGGAATGTAGAAAGCAGCATAATTCTGTTGCGGAGAGAGGTGACAGTACAGAGGATTAGAGACACGTGTTGATGCTCTGAGAACAAGATGCCAAGACAGGATTAAATGTGCGAGGATTTTATTAGTGGAAATGCCTGTGGGAGAAGATGGGGAGAGAGCTAGGCTAGGCTGCAAGGGTCATCAGACCGTGATGCAAGTCTGACCTGAGTAAAGGAAGGAGGGAGGGTGCATGGGTGGGAATGTTCTAGTCTGTTCTGCAGTCCATGAACTTGGCTAGGGCACTGGGGAGTCCTGGAGCCAAAGTCAGCTGTCACAGGACAGGAATGAGTCTGCCTTAGTATCTCTGCCCTGCCCTGTCATTGGCACCTGACCTCACTGCAAATACAGTGATGGATTTCAGAGCCCAGCAGCTGGGGTCTGTGGTCATTCTATTCCTGCAGCTGTAGGTCTTCCAGGCACGTTCTCCTGGCAGCCCCAATATATTTTTGTAAGAAATCCTGCCCAAGGCAAAACATGATTGTGGTAGGGAAAGAAAGAAAGAAAGAGAGAAAGGGAGGAAGGGAGGAAGGGAGGAGGGAGGAAGGAGAGAGAGAGAGAGAAAAAGAGAAAGAAAATACTAGCCACACAAATTCCTCTTTGCCTGTACATGAGCCGCTTTGCAGTCTGATTTTGCCATTCCTCCCCTCAAGAGATGGGTATCTCTTTCTACTCCTTGAGTCTGGACTTGACCAGGTGAATTGCTTTGGCCATCGGAACATTCACAAACATGGCGCAGCAGAGGACTGAAAGGTGTGTATGAATTGGGACTTGCCCTCTCTTGCTACTTTTGGAAGCCTAAGATCTCCATGAGAAGAGCCCAGACTAGCCTCCTGGAGGATGGGAGTCAATATGAAGCAGAGACCACCCACCTTCCCACCATACTTGTGAGTGAGGCCATCCTGGAGCATCCAGCCCCCACCGAGCTGCCAGTGACTGGAGAGACCAGCCAAGCTGGACTAGAACCAAAAGAGCGAATGGATAACCCTTAGTGTTGTAAGAAAGAATAAATGCCCATTGTTTTAAGCCACTAGGTTTTGGGCTGGTTTGTTATGTAGCAAAAGCTAATCAACATGCCCATCTTACAGATGGAAAAACTGAAACCTGGAGACGTGTGAAGTCCCTTAATGGGCCTGGAGGTGTTACCATGCTTCCTCAGAGTCTCCCACTCCAAGCTGGGCTTGACCAGATGGTTTACTCATTTGCATACTATTTGCCTCCCTGCTGGAGTGAACTGAGATTGGGACCCAGAATTCAACCTTTTTTTTTTTTTTTTTTGCGGTACGCGGGCCTCTCACTGTTGTGGCCTCTCCCATTGCGGAGCACAGGCTCTGGACACGCAGGCTCAGCGGCCATGGCGCAGGGGCCCAGCCGCTCCGCGGCATGTGGGATCCTCCTGGACCGGGGCACGAACCCGTGTCCCCTGCATCGGCAGGCGGACTCTCAACCACTGCGCCACCAGGGAAGCCCCGAATTCAACCTTTAATAAGCGTCTATTGAATAAATGATGCTAAGGTGTCAGGAAGCCCTTCTATGACTTCGAAACCATGAGAACACAAGTGGAGGAATTACCAGTCTTCTAAGCGTGGGAGGGGAGGGAGGGGTGCAGGGGTACAGCGATCCTCCCCAACCAGAGTATCAATTCCTACAGGCAGGGGCAGAATTTCTATTTCTCTTATAGTCTTCTTCACTCCTGTGCTAGTCCCATAAGCTACCATTCATTCATTCATTCAACAAGTATTTCTTGAGTGTGCCAAGAACAAAGCAGATAAAGATCCCCAGTCTTGTGGAGCTTACATTCTTGGGGGCAAACAGGCGATAAACAGGATATGTAAGTAAACTGTATAGTATATTGGAAAATGGTAAGCACCAAGCATTAAACCTACAGGGGGCAAGGGGAGAGGGAGCAATGGGCTGGGGGCGTTGACATTTTAGTTGGGGTAGCCAGGGAGCCTCCTGAGAAGGTGCCATTTGATTCCAGACTAAAGATAGGGAAAGAGCAAGACATTTGTGGGAAAAGCATCGCACAGTAAGTGCAATGGCCCTGAGGCCAGAGCCTGGGGAGTGTCCAGGGGCACAGGGAGGCCAGGGTGGAAGGAGAGTGAACAAGAAGGATTAGTAGGAGATGAGTTCAGACAGGTAAGGGGTGGGCGCACGTCATGAAAGATGCTGTAGATCAGAGTCACGACTTTGAGTGAAATCAGGAGCCCTTTGCGATTTAGGAGCAGCAGAGCGACGTGATCTGACATTTTCACAGGATCCCTCTGGCTGCTGTGTTAAGAATCCTCTGTGGTATGCGGCTGCTTCCCACTAGCTATCTACCTTACGTGTGGTAGTGTATATATACAGGGAGATCAGCTCAGTGCTTTGTGACCGCCTGGAGGGGTGGGATAGGGAGGGTGGGAGGGAGGGAGACGCAAGAGGGAAGGGATATGGGAACAGATGTATATGTATGACTGACTCACTTTGTTATAAAGCAGAAACTAATACACCATTGTGAAGCAACTGTACTCCAATAAAGTTGTAAAAAAAAAAAAAAAAAGAATCCTCTGAAAGAAGTCAAGGGCAGAGTGGGGACACCAGTTAGGCAGGTACTGCCTTAACCACGGACTTGCTTTCAATTGAAATGAAAGCCGGGGTGTCTAGCCTGGGGCCTGTGTTAGAAGGAATGCTCAGTCACCATTTGTTGGGGGAAAATATTGAATCGTGTCTTTTCGCCAGCATTATGGTGCCTGAGAGAGCAGCCGAGGGGACGTTGCTTCTGGACCTGAACAAGTTCTGCTTTGATGATGACAGTGAAGCACCACACAACCAATTCAACTTCACCGCGCCATCCGGAGTGGGAAGCAGCAGCCTATTTTTACAGGATCCAGCTGGCTCTGGGAGAATCGTGGTCAGTTAACGGTCATTGCATCATCGAAAGGGCATTGGGGAAGTTGGTCTAACAGGCATAGTGCTTTTGCTGCCCCATAGAGAGGAATTTCCAAAGCAACTCCCTCTCCAAGCGACTGTAACTGACAAACTTAATAGTGACTCTGTTTTCCCCATTTGCTCTTTATTTTACCCAAGTTCCAGGAATTGTTTGTTATGCATGGTTATGCCTGGGGTGCTAAGGATTGGATTCTTTCTTGCATAGCTCGCGGTTTGCAGGCTGCGTGCCTGGTGAGCGTGCTTCCACAGTCACATATCAGTGCCCTCTGGGCTCAAGCACTTTTGTTTATTTCAGTGCTCATTCCTCGCCATAGAGGTGTGAGGTGAGAGAGAGCAGGGCCAGGGCCATGAGTGTGTCCTGCTGAATTCTGCACTGTAGAACCACTGGAGACCCAAAAAAGAGGGGCATCTCCACTGGGGCAAATACGTAATTGGAGAAAGAATGGGAGTAAAAGGCAGGTCTCAATGAGCTGTGTGAGACATTTAACAACAAGGTTCCCACTGCAGGATTGGGGGGAAAGGGAGAGAGAGATAGAAGGGCAGGGTAAGGTGGGGGTCTTACAGGGGGGTGGTCTTGATGGGGGAGATCTTTGCACCAGAGATAAAGCCTCAGGAAGAAGAGCAAGCAGCCCACTAGCCATCCTCTCAAACACCCCCTTCTCCACCTCCCATCCCCCTAAAAGTTGTACCAATTTTATTCACTGTGTCAACTAAAAATAACTTCTTTTTTTTTTCTGTTTGAGAAATTAATACATGGTCACTGTAGAAAATGTAGGAAACACAGAAAGGCATTACTATTCAGTAATAACCACTATTAACATGTTGATATATTTCTTTCTTGTCTTCTTCCCTATGCATAGATTTTATGTAGAGTCTATACATAGATGCATAAGTATTCTAAATGATGGAAATAACCTTGCATGTAGGATTCTGTATCATGCTTCTCTTTGACTTAACCTGAAATCTTGAGCCTATGCTGGGCAATAGTGCTTGATGAACATCTTTAAACAGATTCTCTCTCCTGATAAATTCTTTCAAATAAGTTCTCTAGCAGTGAGCAAAGGTATGGACATAACTTTTTAAAGCTCCTCCTATGGGAAAAAGTGCTTTCCAGAAAGGTTTTGCAATTTACATGTCCATTAACAGTACATGAAAATGTCAGTTCAATTAAAAGGATTGTTTATTCTGTGTAATCTGATCTCTCTGTTTTAATCTAGTTGATTGGTGATCTAGATTATGAAAATCCAAGTAATCTAGCAGCTGGCAATAAATACACTGTGATAATGCAGGTGCAGGATGTTGCCCCTCCTTACTATAAAAGCAAGTATCATTTTGGTTTATTTCATGAAGCATCTTCCTTGAGTAGCAATGACTAAACTGTGCTGGGCAATGCTTGGGCTTGGGCTGGGGATGTATTTATGTTCAAAAGGAGACTTCCAGAAGCCCCAACACTTAGGAATCAGCCCAGCCTCCTCCTGTCCTTCACCAAGAACAGTTAATCAGTCTTCAAGTCCTTTCTTCTGTGTCACCTACTAAAATCTCGAGGATCTGCTGCCTTCCCCCCAACTCCGCTGCACCTGCATCCCGCTAGTATTGCTCTAGCGCAGAACCTCCTCTTTCGGAGCTGAATTACAACACTAAGAGTGTTTCAAGAGTCTTCCTGCCCACCTTTAGTCTTGTCCCTTTCCAACGCATCCACCACATTTCTGACAGTGATTTTCAGGAAATGCAAATGCCACCGTATTCCTTCTTGCTGAAAGCCCTTGAGTGTCTCCCCATAGCTGTCAAGTTCACATTCAAACTCTTTGGTTTGGCACAAAGCAATAAAGCGAGTCATGTGAATTTTTTGGTTTCCAAATGCATATAAAAGTTATATTTACATTATATACTGTAATCTGTTAAGTGTGCAATAGCATTGTCTTAAAAAATAATGTACATACTTTAATTAAAAATACTTTATCACTAAAAAATGCCAACCATCATCTGAACCTTCAGCGAGTCATAATCTTTTTGCAATGGTAACATCAAAGATCACTGATCACAGATCACCATAACAATATAATAATGAGGAAAACGTGTGAAATATTGCAAGAATTACCAAAACATGACACAGAGACACAAAGTGAGCAAACGCTGTTGGAAACATGGTGCCGATAGACTTGCTCAACACAGGGTTGCCACAATGTGAACATTTACATTCTGTAAAAAACACAATATCTGCAAACTGCAATATGTAAAACGCAACAGAATGAGGGATGCCTGTATTGTGATTTAATTTTTTTTCCTATTTCCGTTTATAGATAATATCTACATTTATATCCTAACAAGCCCAGAAAATGAGTTTCCTCTTGTCTTTGATAGCCCATCCTACGTATTTGCCGTGTCGGAATTAAGCCCACGTAAGTAACCGACGAGACACAGACTCCAGTGCTCTTGATAGACCCCTTTCTCCGGACGCACTTGGGTGGAGGGAGGCTCCCTGTCAGAGGCCCTGGTGGTGTTGTGCACAGCGACTCACAGCTGATTCCTGTTTATTGCATGTCTTACTTCTTTTTAAATTCTCCTCACTGTGGAGGAGCCCTTCAGGTGAAATCCAGATTTTGAAAACTGTTGATTAAACTGCATTTCTCTGAACCCCCTGATTGCCTCTTTGTCTGGGTGCCTGATTCCGCTAATCCTCTCTTTTTGCAGCCTAAGTTTTCCCTTGGTCTCCACTGTGATTTTTATCCAGCTCACTCAGAGAATTGAAATTTAAAAATAGAGAGAAGGCTTCCCATTTCTAGATTTCTTTCATTTAAAAACAAAATAAAGATGTTTTTTCTCTCCCTTTGAAGGATTCCCTGGAGGCCTCTTTTTCCACCCTTTAGGATGCCTCGATTTCTGCAGGCTCCTCCCCACTCCAGCTGGGTCTCTCCCTGTCTCTCCCAGTAAAGGGGAGACAGTTAACTCTAGAATAATCAGACCTCACCACAGTCTTTGAGACTTTTTTTTTTTTTTTGCGGTACGCGGGCCTCTCACTGTTGTGGCCTCTCCCGTTGCGGAGCACAGGCTCCGGACGCGCAGGCTCAGCGGCCATGGCTCACGGGCCCAGCCGCTCCGCGGCATGTGGGATCTTCCCGGACTGGGGCACGAACCCGTCTCCCCTGCATCGGCAGGCGGACTCTCAACCACTGCGCCACCAGCAAAGCCCCGTCTTTAAGACTTTGATTGTGGATACTTCTACACTAAAAACCAAACAAAACAAACCCCAAAATCTCCCTCTAAAATGATCTCCTCTTCATTTCGTTCTCTCTATGATGAGCCCCATTTCCTGACATTACATTTTAAACAAAATACAAAAAGAGGGTCTGAAGAAAACGCTGTCGATTCCTTATGCCCTATCCAGTGAATAATAAGTGCAACAGGAATAGGCTTTTTATGAATTCACAGATCTTGCTACAATTATTAACCACCTACTCTGGGTCAAGCACGTAGTGCTGTTCTATATAGTTGAATAAGAGAAGATGCCGCCCTTGAGGAGTATAATTTACGAGGAAGAACTTCTATAAAACAAGCAAGCCAGAAGTCCAGCAGCCCACCAACCAGACTTGCAAAATAAGCAAAATGGAACGGGATTTAAAAATCAAAAATATTCCAATCATCCTGTTGCTAAACCCTTAAAAATTATGTTTTTCATCTTGTTTTATAAGAGCAACCCATGCTCATTATAGAAAATTTGAAAAATAAAAAAGGCAACACTGCTGCAAAAAGATGTATATGTGAAGGTTCTTTGCAGCATTAGGATCATATTATAATTGGTGTGCTTGGAGTCTATATGAGGGTATGAATTGTCTTTTAGACTTCGCAGTACTGCTTGAATCATACGGCCAGTTTCCTAGTGGGCGTCATTAGTGTAATTTGAATTTAAAAGATGTAAAACATACAGAGTTTGAACAGCAAAGAGGCCCCCAAAAGTCTTTCTGCCCATGGCACTGAGAGTGTCTGCTCCTAATTTCTCCTCTCACCTCCAAAGAAGGACTAATCTCAGATATTATTCTCAGCAGTAATTGCAGGTACTTTATTCTTCCAGCTAGAACCCGGGTTGGACGGACGCGAGCAACAGATAAAGACTTCCCCCAGAGAGGCATCGTGTACTCCATCTCCACCGGAGGGGCCAGCCAGCACTACCCAAACATATTTTGGATTAATTCCCAAACGGGAGAACTCCAGCTGGTGACTAAAGCGGACTACGAGACAACCCCCATCTATATTCTCAGAATCCAGGCCACCAACGGCGAGGACAGCAGCTCAGTCACTGTGAGTGGGGCTATTTGGTGCATTCACACCAGCCCAAGTGGTTGACTTCGGGTCTCCCTGGCACCCTCCAGGTGTGGCCGTAGCAATAAGGAATCTTAATAGGGCACCTCCTGCAGACATGACAAGAAATGGCTAGTGGCGTCCCAGACAGCACAATCGGACACACATAGCAGTGCCAGGAAATAAAGATTGACATCTGTAAACCCACGTTTATGGGTGACTGGGAGAAGCGCTGAGATGGATGGCCACCCTGGGGGACAAGCTTCCTCCTGTTGCCCTTAAATCCCCCCTTGCTGTTGAGGTGGGCGGTAGCTGTGCATCGCCCCCAAGTAGTTTTACCCTGTTCCTACCCTGAGCCCCATCACACCAGATGGGATAGGTCTTAAAATGATCTGGCTTGACACAGCGCTATGCTGCTTTGTAACCTCTGATGTTGAGAATCTGGTTAAATGCATTTCTGAGTCAGTAGGTCTGAGTAGGGCCTGAGAACCTGCATTTCTAACATGCTTCCAAGTGGTGCCGAGGCAGCTGGTCCATGGCCGTGCTTTGAGGAGCCAGGCTTTGACAGGTCTGTGCTGCCAGTGCTGAGGAATATTTGAGGGTAATATGATGGTCACAAAGAGGGAACTATTTCTTGGTCTTTCCCATCAGTAAAGTGAAAAAGCATAAGGCAAAATGAACTCAGCTAGCGGCAGGCAGCCCTGTGTGATAGAATGACTGGTCCAGGGTCAGGAGGCAGAGTTCATTTCTCAACTTTGATCCCAATTTGCCAAGGGGGTCCGAGCAATGCTTATCTTTGTACCCTGATTTCTCTCTCACACATGGAGAGTCACCTCATAACCCAATGCCTGAATAGTCCAGTTCCTCTGATGACTTGCTTTGAATTAGTGGGACGATGTTTTCAATGATGTGTAAGGCTTGGCGTTGCTAGCTGAGAAAAAGATGTGCTAAGTTGAAGGTAATTGTCGTGTTTGTTAGCCGGGGTTTTTGAGAGGAATGAATGGAGTCCACTTTGGGAGCTAACTAGAGAGAACATTTCAATTTATTCCTGGGCTCAGAAATAGCTGAAATCCCCAAATTTCAGAGGTAGAATGAATACGACTCAGAAATTCATAAGCTTTTAAAAAGGGTGATGATCACATAAGTCCCTTTCAGGGCTGACATTCTGTGATTCCGTGCTGGCAGGCATCCCAGTCCATATTCCAATTCACCAGGCATAAAAGACAGTGATGAAAGAGAACAGGCTGGCCCCTGCTTGTGGCAGGCCAGCGCCACCGGCTCAGTGCAGTGCTGAGATCCCGGGTTACACACAAGACCCCGGCTAAGCCAGGTCGCCTCCTTCTATCCCAATGGCTCTCAACCCTGGCTGCGTATTAGAATCGACTGGGGAACATAAAAATCCTGCCTGGGGACTTCCCTGGTGGCGCAGTGGTTAAGAATCTGCCTGCCAATGCAGAGGACATGGGTTCGAGCCCTGGTCCGGGAAGATCCCACATGCCACGGAGCAACTAAGCCTGTGCACCACAGCTACTGAGCCTGAGCTTAGAGCCCGCGAGCCACAACTACTGAAGCCTGCGCGCCTAGTGCCTGTGCTCCGCAACAAGAGAAGCCACCACACCGCAGTGAGAAGCCCGTGCACCGCAACAAATAGTAAGCCCTGCTCGCCGCAACTAGAGAAAGCCAGTGCACAGCAACGAAGATCCAAGGCAGCCAATCAATCAGTCAATCAATCAATCAAGGAAGAAAAAAAAAAATCAGGCCTGGGCCCCACCCTCCAGGGAGTCCAATTCATTTGGTCTGGAGAGGGCCAGACAAAGTGGAGCCATGGTTGAGAGCCATTGTTCGATTTTCCAAAGTCAAAGACAGAACTTCCAACTCACAGGGGCAGCAAGCAAGGAAGCACAGGAGGGTCATCATCATAACGATAAATCCATCATTGTTACTGGAAGAACAACTCAGCATCATCTGGGGATGAGCACATGTGTCTAGCTGCATGTGTGTGGGGGTGTGTGGAAATGCATTATTGTGTATGTTATGCACATGTGCATGTACACACACAACACACAGTAGAGAAGTTAATAGCATAGGACTTGGAGTAAGACAGACCCAAGTTCAAATTCCAGCTCTGCCACTCACCAACTGAATGGCCTTAGGTCAATTACCTAATCTCCCTAAGCCTCAGCTTCCCCATCTGTAAAATGGGAATAAACATATTAGCTATCTCGGATGAGGTTAAACCTCACTAATTCACAAAAAGCACACAGCCCAGTGCCTGGCACACAGTAAGGGCTCAATGCTAACTACTCAGTAAGGCCACTTTCCTGCTGCTCTAGGTTACTGTGAACATCATTGACGAAAATGATGAAAAACCAATCTGTACCCCAAACTCGTACTTCCTGGCCATCCCAGTGGATCTGAAAGTTGGCACAAATATTTACAATTTCAAGCTCACGTGTACTGACCTTGATTCCAGCCCCAGGTCTTTTCGTTACTCCATTGGCGCAGGTATGGTATCGATGTCAGTGGTCCTGGACCCTTGCTGAGGGCTCCTCGTGTTGGGGGCCGTAGCAGCTGTTTAGGGAGAAGGGGTGGGGGTCTGAGCTCACACACTGATCTGGCACAGTGTGTAGGGGGTGGGGCGTTTTGAATGAGGAAACCAGGGATGAGGAGTCAAATGGTTCTGGAATTCCCAGTCCCCCCACCTTGGCTTCCCCTTCTCCCCTAACTCTTCCCAGACTCCCATACCTGGCTGCCCAAAGGCCCAAGGAACAGTGAATCCCATTGATGGTGACCCGCCCCGCCCCACCCCCAATTCCCAGCCTGTCGTAGGATGCATGAATCAGATTAGCGTCGCTTAAAAAATTTTTTTCAGTCCAACTCCTCCCCCACCTCTTTTCCTGAAAGCTTGTAGGGGGGGCAGGGGAATCCCAGTCCTCTCTCTGGATAATAATAGATGAAATAGATTAAATGCATTTTGAAACGTGTCCTCAGGAATTCTCTTCTGCTCCATTCATTTCCTCTCTTTAAACATATACCATTGTGGGAGGGAAAGAAAAGAGCACCCCTCAATGGAAATGAGACCAAAATAGTTCATCTAATGAGGTGCCGGGGCCAGAGATTTAAACCCAAACAAGCAGAGCAGTTTCACGTGAAAGAGTGAAAATCCAGCTCCGCCGCCTGCTGAGCCCTGGCAGAGCCGGAACTGGAGCAGCAGGAGGCCTCTCGAGCTGTGTCACAAAACCCAGGGGCAGAGCCCGCCTCGAGACTGCGGTGGCCGCAGATGGAAATAATCCATACTGAGAACCCTCGGGCCTTTATGGGGCACTTCATTGCTCGGGGGTAAAATTGCATCATCCCCTGGTCCATTTACTGGTTTTTAGTTGGGGGTGAGTCTGCAGCCCCCGGAGGAATGAGCAAGAGCTGCTTGGGCGGGCAGCCTCTCTGCTCCGGGCTCCCTAAGCTGTGAGCCTGCAGCCCCAAACGAGCCGCTGGGGAGGTGAGGATGGGGACTACTGTCCCTGCCAGCCTAGGACGCACCTTCCTTTGGGGGACTCCAGGGACATCTGTCACGGGTGTGACCAGCCCGGTTTCATGAAAGGCGTGCAATGAACTTGGCCCATGGCTAGGGACGTGGCCCCCTCTTCCCTCTTGCCGCCCACTGATTGGTCTGAGCGTGAGGTACACGTTGTTACCGAGTTAATGCTGCTGATGAGCACTGGCCGCACCAGGATTGCCAGCGCTCTGCCTGATGCTCAGCGCGGTGGCGGCCATTCTCCCTGGACACCTGTGCTGGTGCCCTTTTCTACTCTCATTTTCGTTGCAGCCACACCGGTTGTGAGCAGGAGTCTCTCTGTACTCATGAAATCTCTGGTGCTGTTACGGCCCAAATCCTATCACTGCCCCAGCCCTGGTACATCAGAAGTCGTCTGCACCTGAGGTGGGACGTTTAAGAAAAAGACTGGATGCAGTTTTCTTCTAACCCTTATTTCTCACGCTCTTTTCTTCCTTTCCCCAAAATCCGTGCATCAAATCTCATTTAGGCAACATCAACAGTCATTTCACCTTCTCTCCCAACGCCGGGTCCAATGTTACAAGCCTGATCCTCGCGACTCGCTTTGACTATGCTCGTGGGCTTGATAAGATCTGGAACTACACACTACTTGTCTACATAACTGATGACAACTTGCTGTCCGACAGGAAGAGAGCCGGAGCGCTTGTTGAAACAGGCACAGTGACACTGAGTATTAGTGTCGTTCCTCACCCAACCACGATGGTCACCACAACCCCCAGGGTAAGGGTTTTGGGAGATGGACTTCCCAGTTACATCCCTTGTAATTGATGTTGATGGAGCCCCTTGACCTAGGAGAAATGTGGGGTGGACTGAAAAGAGTTGAGGTGTTAGGATGTTGCCAGAAACGCCAACCGTGGGCTGGATTGGAATACTCACTGGGTGGTAGAAAAAATCGGGGTGAGACCTTGGGCTTATAGAACCACTGACTTTTCCTAGTCTGGTAAAGAAGGAGGTACACATATGCACAGACTTGTGATAGATCAGGCATTGCCCATCCAAGGGTATGGACATGTTGCCGCCTTCACAAGCCCTTCTCTGCTTGCTCGTAAGAGCCAATACAAGTCCGTGTCTGTGAGAGCAGCTAGCTGCCAGATACTCTTCTCTACTTCTTGTGAAGAGTCACCATTTGTCAATCTGTACCCTACGCCCCACCTCCACTCCAAAAAAAAAAAATCCACTTATTCAATCTGCAAATACTGATTTAATACCTATAATATGCCAAGCACTTTGGTGAATAAGCCAGAAATGATCTCTGCTCTCTCATGGAGCTTATAGTATAGGTTAGTGGTTCTCAAGTGTGGTCCCCAGAGCAGCAGCAGCATCATCACCTGGAAACTTGTTAGAAAAGCAAATTCTTGAGCCCACCCCGGAACACTGAATTTATACCTCATCCGGCCATGATCATCACTATGACTTCCAGGGAAGGATGTTGAAACCTGGAGTCCTCACCAAATCCCCAGCCCTACTGGATTAGAAACTGTGGGGTGGGACCCAACAATCTGTGTTTTTAATAAGCCTTCCAGGCCATTCTGATTGCACTAAAGTTTTTGAGCCTCTGATCTAGAGGGGGAGACGGATTACAAACAGGTGTGCAAATTAATAAACTACCTACAGATTGTCGTAAACAGTAGGAAGAAAATAAGCAGGTGCCACAATAGAATCAGTGCGATGAAGGAAGGGAGCATCTTGGGATCTGACAAGAGGATTATCGCCCCTGGCTTCTTGGATGACCTGGCTTATATTCGTGCAGACCCTTTTTTCCCCTTTCCTCCTGATCCTCGTAAAAGTGGCACCCTTGGTCGGCAGCCCCATACTTGGAGTACGCCAGAGGAAAAGGAACCAGAACCTCAGAAAGCCACCTGTGACAGGTGGTCAAATTCTGCTTCTCAGAGTCTTACCAAGAGCTGCTTAATATTCCTTTCCTGTGGGCTGGAGTCAATATTACCCCCAATGAATGGAGGCATTAGGTGACGTGAAGGGCTTTCAGTTGTGGTAGGAGCCAGTAGGTGCCCCAAGTAAGGAACTGCCACCTTTCTGCAACTTACAACACAGCCCAGCTCTGACATCTCCAACCTAGAAATCTCCGTAACTTGTTCGTTATCAGTCTCCCTCTCTGGGAAGCAAATGCTGAACTTGAGGTCTCACTGTGATAACAGCCTGCTCAGCTGGCAGCACAGCTGGTAGTGAGTGAACACTGAGAAGCTTACAAAGTGTTAAAAAAAAAAAGAAACAAAAACCCCTAACTTTCATGGCTCATGCCTTCCCAGTGAGAGACAATAGCTATATTAGTCCCTAGCTTATGCCATGATTTGGCAGGAAAAAAAAGCCAATGGAATTTTTAGCTTTGGGGAAGGAGAAGAAAGAGAATGAAATTAGGCCTAGAGTTGCTCTCCAGTTCCCTACGTTTTCTGGGTTTTGGTCTAACGGATGTCTGGCAAGACTGTAAATAAGGTGATGGGTTGAAGAGTGAGAACGACGAGCACACGGATGTCCGATGTTTAGAGCAAGAACAAAAAGCAGAACGAACATTCAACCACCCAACGTGAGAGGGTTCTGATGTCAAAGCCTACCAGCCTCCACTCATCCTCCCACTTCTGTCATTCAAGCCCAGGATCACCTACTGGATCCTGAGGAAGAACGTGTATTCTCCGTCAGCCTGGTATGTGCCTTTTGTCATCACTTTGGGCTCCATGTTGCTTCTGGGTCTCCTGGTGTCCCTGATCATCCTGTTGGCCAAAGCCATCCGCAGACACTGTCCCTGCAAGACTGGGAAGCACAAGAAACCTCTGTAAGTTGCCAGTGGGCTGGGCCCTTCCCCCATTTCCTTTCGGAGGATACTGCTTCTGGTGATGTCAGGAGAAGGAAAGGGAGACGGTTAGGATTTCTCCGCAGGGTAGAGAGGGTGCCTGGAATGAAGAAAGGAAACGGAGCTACGGGGGAGACATCCCAGCTCCCCTTGTCCGGGTGGAGCCCCTTCATCACCTGCCTGGCCAGGAAACTGTTCCTTTGCTTTTTCCCTGGCACCTGCCTTGTCCTTGATGAGTTCTCAAGGAAATCGGGGCTTCAGCCTCTTGGTGACCTTGTCCTGGATAAAAGCTCCAGAAACGAGGCTGGTTGTGAGTAGTAGTAGAATATGCCATGCTGTTATTTGTGGAATATTTAAAGGATGGGATGGAATTAGAGGGAGCACAAAAAAGTAATAAGGGAATTAAGCTTTTGGCTCCAGTGACTGAACTGGGCTTCGGTGTGACTAAATAATTATTGTTCTTTTGCATGGGGCCCTCTCAAGGGCTGTAAACGCAGGCCTGCTTCCTCTCCCTGGGATGCTCACCTGCTAACTTATATGCCTCTTTTGGTGACACTCTGCGGAGTGTCTTTTACTGGCTAAAGGGAGGTACTAGAGTAAAGTGGAGAAAGCATCAAATTGTTACAAGCTGCCCCAGAGCCAGTTTCTTGAGTCTTAGTAGCTCTTACAGTGAGAACGTGATGGTTCTGAGCCTGGGCTTTGGAGTCAGATAAGGTAGAGGTTCAAATCTTGGGTCTGCCATTTTCTGGGTATATGGCTTTGGGCAAGTGACAACCTCTGTGAATCTCAATTTCTTTATTTGAAAACCAAACAATTAAATGAGCAAATGCAAAGGAACCACTTAGCGCTGTTCCTGAGGTAGAGTAAATGCTTAATACACTATTTTTTTTTAAATCTTGTTGCATGATTTTTCATGGCTGAGTCCCAGTGAGCTTAGGCTTCTATATTCTAAGTTTAGCTCTGTACACCCAAGTATCTTGAGGTATTGGAACTTGAATTTTGGAATTTCTCACCGGCAAAAAGAAGGGGTGATAAGACTCATGTGCCTTTGAAAGGTATTTTGAAGATTAACTACTACTGTCAAATAATTTAAAATCTATGGATGAAAGGCTGTATAAAAGTATAAGTATTAGCATAAAGATGTGCATTGCATTTTGCCATATTTATTGGGGACATTCGTTGCTATTGGCAACCTTGACTTCAAGGTAAGAAATCCTTGAGCATCTGCTGAAATTAAAAAAGGCCTTTTTATTTGGACTCTACTCACAAATCGATTTGAGAAAAAAAAACCCGCTCCAAAAGAGTGATGCTTAAGCTTGTAAGGATGGAGATGCTCTGTAATGGGATTTGGGCAGAAGTTCTTAAAGGAAGTAATCCAATAGACATTGCAACTCACAGGCAATTTATGGTTAAATGTGCGCCTTGAACCTGGTGGTTTCAGTTACCTTCTAAGTATTGTTTTCAACATGGCTGACTTTTAAAAAACTAGCTAGTAATTCAGACTCAGACCTGGCCTCTCTGGCAATTTGTTGTACCATATGGCAACCAATATTTGTCCCATAGCAGAGAATAAAATTAGAGTCACAGAATAACAGAATCCAAGGTTATCATGGGAAGGGTCTTAAGAGTCCAGGTGTCCAGCTCTTCACATTACAGGAGGCCAGGGTTTAACTGCTAGTCATGGAACCTTCCCACTGTGAGCCAGATCTTTTGCTCAGATGGCTACTGGGGAGGAAAACCAGGCAGGAAGAATCGCTGGGCTGTCTGATGGGGTCGTCATGCCCTCACTCAGTGTTGTCAGAGAAAATAGGTTCCCTGAAGTTCTCTAAAGCAATAGTTTTCAAACTTATCAAACTCCCAAGCCTCCCTAGTCCCAACCCAGCAGTGATGGAGCGGGGCTGGGAGCCCATTCTGCATGTTAGTCCCCTGCCCTGGTCCCTTTTTCAGTCGACCCATGAATCCTGGGGAACACAGTTGCCCAAAGGCCCCCATGTTGTCACGTGTGTACCAGTGCAGAGTGCTATCAGGTTAATTCTTGTGCATCCCTTCTCCCCCGATACAGGGTGAAGAAAGTAGGTATGTACGGTGCCGATTACCTTTGTTTGTTGCTATTATTGTTTTTCGCTTGCTCTGTTGTACTACATAAAAAGGTTCCAACTCGGTGGAGAATCAGGGCACAGTCCTGTGTTGGTGGGTTTTCCGCCACATCATCTGTGGATGGAATGAAACAGAGGTCGGACGTAGCTGGAGGAAGGGGAGGGCAGGGCAGGGTGCATGGGGCCGTTGGCCTGCTTGGGTCTCATTCGGTCCTGCCTGTTCCTTACTGAGTCACCTCCAATCAGCTCGACATCAGCACCTAAAGGTCTGCTCCCCACCAAGCGGGTCAGGAATGGAGAATTCTCCGTGAGTTAAACACAGAATCTACTTGCTGCTACGCACAGAGGGGGTGACCCCTCCTGAGGACAGCTAGTGCCCTGTATTAGACAGATGCCTCTTTTTAAAGAACAAATGATACTTTATTCTCAGATTGTGATGGATTTGATCATTCTCACATGCTACTTAGGTTAGGGTAGTTAGAAATGGGGGCTGGGTGCAGTCAGATGGGCTGGGAGAGCTGAGTGATTTCAGGGTGTTGGTGAAATGAGCAAGGCCCAACTGAGGAGACGTCACCACTGTCTCCAACGCTGTGGCCTCAGGGAGACTCCAAGCTATGGGGAGAGACAGGACAAAGAACTGGAAAGAGTGTTTTAGAAAAATGATGGATCTAATCACTCCAGCCATAGGTATGTGCATCTGACATGCACAAGGGATATCTCCGCAGCAGGGTTAGAAATTTAACTGCAGTGGTTATTGATCATATCGATGAGATAATTTTAATAAATGAGATTTTTCACAAACTATCTCCCATCCTAGTTACTTTGTAAAAAGGGCATAAGGAATGCATGCAAAGACCCCTCAGATGAGAAACAAAGGTAGCAACCCCCTCTTTCTTTTTTACCTGTAAAGCCATTTAAAACCTAGTTTCCAGTAATGACAATAAGCTGGAAAAAGAATTACAATTTTTAATGGTGTACTATGAGAGCGTGTGTGTGTTTCTGAGAAGGTGGAAGGAAGTCAACAAACATGTCTAGAGACAGAAAATTCTTTGCTATGCCTGCAATACTAAGCTCAAATCCTGCTTAAGAGAGATCTCTTTGTAGGGGTAAAATTTTAAGGTCAATTTAGTGTCCAAGAAGCTTAACTTCTGTCTGTCCTCTTCCCTGCAGAAATGAAGAACACAAAGAGAGAGGCGGCGGTGGTGAGGCTGGCTGGCCCCGGGGCGCCGGGTTGGGGAGGGGCTCTGGTCTCCCCCCGGCCGGCTCGCCACAGTCCCACGGGGGGTGTTTATCATTCAGGGAGATGCTTGTATCTGGCCACTGGAGCAGACTGCTGCGTGACAAGCTCCTGATAGAATTTGTTCCCTCCACTGAACCTGTCTGCTGCTATATTTGCAGAGGAACTGGATTTCATAAATATTGAATAGTGGTGTTTATTATCTACACTAGTTCTCCAGGAGAGTGAGTTAGGGGAGAGGAGCTTAAAGACCAGAACTGGTGCTTCAGCCTTCAATGGGATTTACTTTTGCTTTGCTTTTCCACACCTTGAGGGAAAAGTGATAGAAAAAGAGCACGGTGGGAGGCTGAGGCTGGCTCTCCCCTCTCGGCCATATGACCTTGACCTCAGGGACTCCCTCAGCCTCTTCAAGCTTTAGATTCCTCACCTGTGGAATGGGAGTGAGAACAGCTGCCCTGAGATAACAGGTGGGGAAATACTGGGAAAATTATGAAGAGTCATGTAAATGCAAAGTGTCACAGGACAGCTGGGGAGTTACCTCCTCACGTGACCTCCTGATTTTTCTTTCACGGAACCTGATCCACCCACTGGAAGTGACGGAACTTGAAGGTGACCCCCTCCCAGGTCTCCCCTAACCCCTAATAATAGGACTTTGTTATGATCTAAGATCCATGAATTTGGGAAATGACAGGCAGGACGTGGAGGAAGTATCGCTTCAGGCCAGTCCCCTAAGTGCTTATAAGCACTGGTCTGCAAACAGGAGGAAGGGGTGATCTCCTGTCTCCTGGGTCTTATTATTGCCTAAGGCAAGTACCCTTGATGATGCCACTCAGAGACTTAGACGTATGTATAGTAAAATTCGTCGATTAAATAAATCAATCCCCATGGCCGTAAAAAGTGCAGCTTCTGAGTTGATCAAATGGAGGAAAGCTGTACAATCTCCATTCCTTCTGTTTTCACAGAGGGGAGCTGTGGGCAAGTGAGTAGGTAACGGCTTATGTGATGAAAACGGGGGTCAAAGGCCCATTAAACTCCAAACAGCGTCCTCGTGAGTGTGCTGAAGGACAGCACCATGGGAGGGCACCGTGTGAGGGAAGGGGGTGTTTCCACGGGGCAGAGGGCAGGTCCTGGAGGGCGGCACAGAGTACAGGTCAGGAGAAGGAATAAGGTGTGGAACACCAGGCTTAAGTGAGGCAGGCCAGGCCGAGACGCAGTGCTGCATTGGCCTAGGCTGACTCATTTGTGCCTGCCCTGCATGTAACATCTGCCTGGCAGACCCCGCGTAGGTGATGTCGATCTTGGCCGGTGCTGCATGGCATTTCTGCTCTTCCTTCTGTGCAGCTGAGAGAGTGTTTACTCAGGATGCTTTCCTACCCCCCAAGTCTGGATTAAATGTCCTCTTCCCACCCCTGTTCCCCCACGCCCCCATAGCATCCTATATTCCCCCAGCATAGTCTTTATCACAGTAAATTGCAGTGCCTCTTTGTCAATGGCTCCTGCTTGATGGCAAGCTATGGGCGGGCGGTAACCAGCCCTGCCTTGTTCACCAATGTGTCCCGAGCATCTAGCACAGTGCCTATTGAATAAAGAAATGTCAGGGAGGCCCTGGGTAAGGAACCCGGGCTGTAAGGAAGAACAGCCTCTCCTGGGGGGAGGAGTGTAGGGCTGTGCTTGAAGCCGTCTCTTTCTTTTCCTTAGGAAGCAATCCAGATGAACACTGTCTTTGATGGAGAAGCCGCAGACCCAGGTAATTAAGTGGCAGTGTCGCCCATAAGGGCACTGACCATATGCCAGGCTGGTGGCGTCATGGAGGACCATATCCCACGTCTTGCTCTTCACGCAGTCTGTCAATGCGTTTGGTTGTCGGGCCTACACAGTGCTGATCCTCCCAGGCGGCACCGCCACGTGAGATCAGCTCAAAACAGAGCTGGCCTGTAGACGCTCAAGCACATGATCACGTGTGAGGCTTCAGCAGGTTTCCACCTAAGGGGTCCCACTCAAGGACCACGCCTCTGTCCAGCCTCCCTCCCTGAATCACAGGCCAGTTCAGGGAATTGGTGAATTCAGTCACCCACTGTGTCTTCTGCTCACTGGGACTCAACCTCCCCCCACCTGCCTCATCCTTTCTAAACGCTTCTAAACACCATCCTATTGGTAACGAGAGATATGGAGAAATGGCAAGCTTGGCTTCTTTTTTTCCTCGATCAGGGCCAAGAATTCCTTCTTGGACAGCAAGATGAACATAAGGTAGAGCGGCCTCCAGAGCTCTCATCACCCCCATGAAATCAGCTCCAAATTTAGCTCCTTTACACACATCCCTTCACTTACAAAGGCTCAATTATAGACGTGAATAAAGGGAAGGAAACCAAATTCGGGAGGCAAGTGCGCTGGCTCCCTGCCACCCTCACATGCGAACGGCTCCGCTTGGTCCTCCTCAGAGGGAGGATGGCTCCTCTCCAGGACAGGCTGCCGCGGCTGCTGGAATTAAATTTCCCTCTATTATTAGGTACTTGTTACCATAATGTGCCCGCATTAGCATAAGTGCTGGTGGGATCCTCTGCCTGAGAGGCCACTCATGCTGCAGGGAAACAGCAGGAGCAGGGGCGCGCCGGAAACTAGATCTTCTGGGGCAGAAGCCAGGGAGGACCGAGGCTGTTCTGCGTCTGTGTGTTTGCGAGAAGGAGAAAGGAAGCGATGAGCCAACTGGACTGATGTGAACAAACATCAATTCGCGTCTGCAGGCTCCGACCCAATAAAAATGGCTCCCTCGCATCGTCTCAACAGGGGCCAGATTTGTGTCTGTGTCTGCACATCTCTGCTAACGCAACACAGATAAAAATCAAAGCCTTTTCCTCCTTCCTTGGTGAACTCCTGTTTCTATCAGGGATTCAGGGGATCTTTTTAAACCAACAAATCAGAACGTCATGGGTCACCCCATGAGAAACTGAGCCTAACTTATCTGAAGCTCACGTTGAGTTCAAGACTTCTGTGGCCTCTCATCTTGCCACTGAGGTGACCTTGAGACTCTCCTAAACCTTGCTTTCCAGGGAAGCGTGAGATTTGCTACCTGTGTGGTCAGAGCCACACAGCTCAGCTCGTGGAAAGGGCAGGCAGGTGAAGATTGTTTGTGTTCTTCACAAGCCTGCTTTCAATCTTTCTAGCTGCTTCATCTTTCCCTGGGGGTGAGAAGAGAGCAGGGTGGAGATGGGGGAGAGCAGAGAAGCATTTGGATTCCTTTGTTTATACACTGGTGGTGTGATTTTTTTCCCTAGTTACTGGGGCAATATATGAATTCAACACAAAAACTGGAGCCAGAAAGTGGAAAGATCCCTTAACCCAAATGCCAAAATGGAAGGAGTCCAGCCCTCAGGGAGCTGCTCCAAGAAGACCTGTCACTGGGGAAGGGACCGGGCCACCAAGGAGCACCCACAAGGAAGGAGATGGGCTGAGCGACAAAGCACAGGCCAAGAATACAGGCCCGTGGTCCAGAAACCAGGACGGCAAGCCAAGCACCCCAAAGAACAGAAACTCAGCCCTTACGGGTGGGGGGTCCCCCAAACCACACCCAGAAAAGTGAACGGTGTCTGGCTGCCTGGCCCACAGCACAGCACAGGGAGGGAGCTTGACTGTCTGGGACGCTGCCTCACCCTACATTCCTCGAGGGCAGGGTGGGGGTGGAGGGCTGAAAATGTGGAGGATCCAGGGTCCCAGGTGGAATGTTTGACAGACTTTAAAATGAAGGGGTTTGATCTCAGAGTTGCCTTTTTCTGAGACAGCCCAGGAGAGATTTTGCCCTGGCCTCAGTACCTCTGATCCACTGGACTGCTAACTGGTGGGTGTGGACTTGTGTTTCTTCTTCACATTGACCTCTAGGAAGCTCTGTTCCATTCGCCCCTAGGAAGTGCACGAGACCTCCTGCCTAAATTCTGAGGACTACCCTCCCACCTGGTTTCACCTTATTTTCCTGCCTTTATTTTAGCGTCACCCAGATTTCTTCACTTATAAATACAGTTCAACACCGTATACCATTGTAAGTCACGTCTCATCTTTTTCAAAAGAGGCAGGAGCAGTGGAAAAAAAAAAGGATGACTAATGAGTTGTTCACCCGGGAAGAAGAAAACACACTAGATACCTTTAATTCTTTTTCATTAAGGTAAAACTGATAATGCAATAAAGCGCACAGATCGAAGGCATTCAGCTCAGTACTATGTAGACTCTTCCCCGATGCAACCAATATTTGGGTCTTTATTGTCACGGATTACTTTTGCCTTTTTGAAATTTCCTATAAATGGAAAAAGAGCTCCCCATTTCTTTTGTATCTGGCTCCTCTGGCTGAGCACCATGTCTGTGAGATTCCCCCAGCTGCACTGTGAACCAGTCATGCAGGGCTCTTTCTTCACTGTCTCTTATCCCACTGAGGGAATCTACCACATGTCATTTATCCATTCCACACTTGGGTAGCTGCTCCAAGCTTTTTACTATTATAAGGTATAGCACTGTGCACTTCCTTGTACATGTCTTTCCATAGCATAAACACGTGTTTCTTCTGAGCCTACTCCTAGGAGTGGGATTGCAAGAGCCATTGCTGGAATCTGCTGAGAATTCTGAAGTTGGTGCCTCCAGCTTACGCTTCCAACGATGGAGAGTTCTGACTGCTTTACTCCCTCGTCAACACTTGGTGTTGTCGGTCCTTTTCATTTTAGCCATCCTGGTGAAAATTCCTCTTGAAGTAAAGTCACTGTTTTTCTCAAAGCTAAAACAACACCAGCCCTACAACCTACCTGCCTGGCTCCTTCCCTACCTTCTGTGATTGGTGGAGGGGGGAACCACAGGACTCAGAGCAGAGACACAGTGGGAAGCTCTAGCCATTCATACAGCTGGGACTTTCACCTGTGGCCACAAGCAGTGACGTGAAAATAAATCTCTCTGCAATGCAACAGGAAATGGAAATTCTCAGCACGTGCCTGGTGAAGGCCGAGCAATCCTCACCTTTGCTCCATGGCCTGCTCCCCAGCTGCTGGGCCCCTAGTCCAGTAACCAGAAGAAAGGACCAGATGAGAGTCTACTGGAGCAGCACCCCATTTCCCAGTTGGAGAACCAGATGAGAACTCTCCAGGCCCAGGATGGCCTGTAGAGGGCAGGCAGGATCCATCCTGCAAATGCAGAACTTCGGAGGGAGGAGCTGCCTGTTTATTGTGTGCCTGTGCGTCCGTGTGACTTCTCAAGAAAAAGAAACATTTTTTAAATGCCCTGTCCTGGCCTAGAGCAAGCATGATTTATTAATAAGGCTTGGTTGCCAGGGAACTCCCTTGAATAGGTTTAAATTTTGCAAAGAAGGCAGAGCTGCTCATTTGTGGAGGTTAAAGTGGGTGAAGTGGCTGATTACCCATTTAAGACTCTGCAAGTCTGTGGAGCCCCGGGTAAAAGACCTTCCTCAGAAGCTCTCAGCCTCAATGCAAGTAAAATGAGGCTCCAAGAAGGCTGAAGGGGGTGCCTGATAACTGTTTATGAGCCCATTAAGGATGATTAAAAGGAGGGCGGTGAGCAGCTGTTATCCCTTCTCTGGTGATGACAGGGCAGGAGGGGATCATGCTTCTTGGCCAGAAGAAGAGATTTAAGTTAGGCACAGGGAGGGACTTCCCAAAGGCTGGGGTCTGTTTGAAGAGTCAGTTCTTTCCCTGGTGATGGGCAGGAAGAGCTGATTATCTTCCAAGCCCCAAGATGTGAACCTCGAGGAACCCAAGACATGGGTCAGGAGAGGTACCAGGAAGCTTCAAAGCCACCTTTTCTTTTTGCATATTTGACTATTTGATCAGGGAAAATCAGAAATCTCAGGTCCAGGGCTGAGGCCATTTGGTTTCTAACATTTACCAGGTTTCAAAAATAAATTTTCTGAATAAAATCAAGCCAGGGACCAATGGGGACCTTGTAAAAGTTTTCTCACATTTCTCTCCCAAGGCCTTAATCATGTATGAATTTATTGTAGCTAATGTTGACTTGCCTGATGCTGAATCATTAAAAATTAAAGCAAAGATGTTCAGGGATCAGGCCACGGAGGGGTCCACTGTTGAGGGATGTGGAACCCCGTGGTGAATTCTTAAGTTTGAGCTTCCCCTGTGCTCAGCAGGAAGCCAGGTCCGCATCGCTGTCCGCCTGTGTTAGAAGCATGTGTGGCTCATGAGCAGAAACTGGGCAATGATGCTTTCACTCCTTAGAGCCCTTGCTCACGTCTGTAGATCTATCGTTTGCCTTTTTATGCAATGTGTTTTGTAATGGCTGAGAAAATTAAAGCAACCAAGTGAGTGAATCTAGAAAATGATGGCTCTTGAAACATGGCATTTCTCATTTCAAACTTAGTGTGTTTATACCTCCCATTCATTCAGTATATACTTATGGAGTGACTACTGTGTGCCAGGTGCTGACTCATTAGTAAACACAGCAGCCCCGGGACCCTGCCCTTGAGGAGCTTACATTCTGTCTGCTGCAGCTGAAGGCGGCCTGCTAATACACATCCCCAAAGATTCTATTTCCACTTCCATCCTGGCCTCTGTTTCTTGGTTCCCTGAGTGTTCTATCTGAAAGATAAATTAAGCCAAGTCTGGAATTTCCTTTCTGGAAGAAGGTATTTCAGAACCACTTAAATATTGTTTAAAACTTAATGGGGAGCCTTTATCAGAAAATAGTTGAGGGGTCTTCCCTGGCGGACCAGTGGTTAAGGCTCTGCGCTTCCACTGTAGGGGGAACAGGCTCGATCCCTGGTCAGGAAACTAAGATCCCACAGTGCACAGTGTGGCCAAAAAAAAAAGAAGAAGGAAAGAAAATAGTTGCGAAGCCTAAGGAGGGGCCCCAGCCTTGGGTTATCTGACCAGCGTATGGCTTATAACCTCCGGATGGCAGCTCTGAGCAGGTGTGACTTTCTTGTGTGGAGGATGGGAGTATCCTGAGGCCAGTGAGACCTTTGATCTGGAGCCCAGGGAAAAGGTCAGACATAGGATGGGATGGAGAATCGGGGGGAGACTCAGATCACTGAGACCCTACTATGTGTTACTTGTATTGGGGGTGAGATGGGGCTCCTGCTCTAAGGAATAATCCCACTGAGAAGGTAACCAGCTCTTTGAAAAGACAACAGCCACCCACCAGGCACTGCATGAGAAGTAAATGAGTTTCATAGGTAGTGGGTGAGGGAAAAAGCAGATGGAGCCCCAGCGGTCTCCAGAAGTGTGAGGGAAGACCCGGACGCTGAAGGGTTCTTAAAGCTAGCTATGCGTCCAAAGTGGAGGAGGAGAGAAATGTTGAGCAAACGCTAAAGCATTCAGAATCCTGGTTGTCAATCAATTTTCAGCCAGTGCTTGTCCTACGTCACCTGGGGTGAATAACCACAGCCCATACAGAGCCTCCTGGGGATGTAGCAAGTGCTCAAAAAACATTTGTAGAACTGGATTGAATTAAGCAAGCTGGCAGTTGGTTTCCGACCCAAGTCATGTAGCAGAGCCACAACTTTTCTAACTAGAACTACACGAACATTATGATGATCAACAATAAAAAATTACTGAGTGCCGACTAGGTCCCAGGCACTGTTCTAGGCTCTGGGGAGATAGCAGTAAATAAAACAATGTTCTTAGTGTTTACATCCTAGTGAAGGACCAGAGACTGAACATACAAATGGACAATGGCTGGACCATATATAAAAATAGATCTTGGACCTACAACCTACAGCAACCTGCCCAGGAAACCAACCCCCTTATCTACAATAAACAGCCCGGGAAGCCAGCCTGCCTAAGACAGACTTGCAGGAAGCCGAATGGCTGTTTCTAGTAACAATCCAGGAAGCTAAACAATAACTTCTGTAACAATCAGCCCCAAATGGCCAGGACTTGATTAGTAACAGACAGCTTCCCTAATTTTTATCCCCACTTCTAACTTAGGACCAGCCAGAGAAAACTAAATATACACCATAGGATGGACCGCCTCCAGTGAGCCCACCTACCGCCTCCCCAGGCCAAGAGCCTCCAATCAGAGCACCCCTGAGCCTTCCCTTTGTTCCATGACAAAGCTCTCCCACTCCTCTGCCCGCCTTTGAGTCTCTGACAAAATGGGAGTGATGGTGGCTGAGTCACTTGCTATAGTAAGAGAAAAATAAATATCCTTTGCTTTTCCCACATGGTTGGTCTTTGTTTATTTCCACAGGAATGACAGATAAACAGATTATACATATACATGTATATATAGCATATGTATGTATATCTCATATGTATGCATATATCGTAGGTATATACATATATATACCTTATATGCACGTATATGATATTTTAATGGTGGTAAATGCTATTGAGAACAATGAACAGGGTCAGCGTTATGGAGGGTGGGGATGGCCTCTTCAAACAGGTGGTCAAGGGAGGCCCATGGTAAGGTGAGAGTCAAGCAGCAGAAGTGGGCAAAGAGCCATGCAGGTCATGGGGAAGAGCCCCCAGGCAGAGACCACAAAGGCAAGGCCAGGTTGAGGATTAGTTGGAGGCGCAGAGTGATGAGCACGAGGACCGGAAGAGGTTCCTTCGCACAGGTGTGGGTGGGGAAGTAGGTGTGTATTTGGGGGTGGCGGTGGGGACATGTGGCCTGCGGGGCGTGAATGGTGAGGCAGAGGAGGAGGGTATGCTCATCGTGTAGGGCTTTGTGAACCGCTGTAAAGACTTTGGCTTTTACTCTGAGTGTGATGAGGAGACATTGCAGGGTTTGGGGAGCAACGTATTTTCTGTTTTGAAGGCATGTCTCTCTGAGTACTGATGTGAGAATAGATTTCAGGAAGGCAGGGAGCAGGGGTGGAAGCAGCGAGACCAATGAGGTGCTATTGGGCTAATCCAGGTATGAGATGGCGGTGGCTTTTGGTCCAGGGCGGTGGGCACGTGGAAACCTTGCAGGACCTTTTGGAAGGAGTGTCCCAGCTGCAAAAGAAGCCCTGACTTCTCCTGGGCCTACTCCCATATTAGATAAAGGTGCCCCAGCAGGGTCTAGCCACTCCCTCAGTGGAAGCTTCCAGATACAGCTATTTCCCATAACACCAAACAGTGCTTCCTGAATGCAACTGCCCCCTGCCTAGTCTGTGAAATCTGTTGCCGTTGCTATCCGGCATGGTGGTGAGAGTGCGTGTGAGTGTGTGTGTGTGTTGGGGGAGAGAAGCCCTTAGTGTTTCTGCCACATTGAACTGAAGCCTGTCAAGACTCCAAACAGGCTTCACGGAAGCAGAGCAAACAGGCCTGGACGGTGTTTCCTCTGTCTGGACTCTGTGCCCTGCTGTGGAGAAGGTCGCGGGTACCTCGTGCATCCGTGCCATGCATTAGATTAGCTCACAGTCTGAAAAAGTGCAGTTCTGATGAAAAGCCTTTCACCAGGAGACCTGAGTTGTATGAAAAAACTGTGGCCTGTGACTTCCAAGAGAGTCTAAGTTCTTAGGAAACCAGTCTGTTTAGAGGGAAACAGGGAGGCGAGTGTGTTCTAGAAAACTGGAGCCTTATGATCAGATTTTTGGAGACAGTCGCTACTTAAAATGATATCACCTACTGTTCCCGTGAGTACGAACCATAATTATCAGTCCTGATTTTGGGTTTGGAGAACATGATCTTTGGAAGTCTTAAGACCAAAGTAAGGGCTTCCCTGGTGGCACAGTGGTTGAGAGTCCGCCTGCCGATGCAGGGGACGCGGGTTCGTGCCCTGGTCCAGGAGGATCCCACATGCTGAGGAGCGGCTGGGCCCCTGAGCCATGGCTGCTGAGCCTGCACGTCCGCAGCCTGTGCTCCGCAACGGGAGAGGCCACAACAGTGAGAGGCCCGCGTACCGCAAAAAAAAAAAAGACCAAAGTAAAGCATGCTTACGAGAGCTTTGCACTCTTCTGGGTGGTGCCTGCTAGGTTAGGCAGGCCCAGTGCTTGGACGAGAGCATCCCGCTGCCCATTCGGGGCCCCAGCGTACTCAGAAGCCCTGGGAATCTCGCGGTGTTCAGAAACAATCTGTGGCTGCTGCAGC
This sequence comes from Hyperoodon ampullatus, assembly GCF_949752795.1. Lineage (NCBI taxonomy): Eukaryota > Metazoa > Chordata > Mammalia > Artiodactyla > Ziphiidae > Hyperoodon > Hyperoodon ampullatus. Next base: position 13,911,208 of record NC_136922.1, read on the forward strand.
CCCTGCAGACCCAGGCACAGCTGAGGGAGGGAAGCTGGTGAATCTGATTTATAGGTGAGGCTCACAAGAGCTCCACTCCCTGCACTGCCCATCTCATTTTCTCGCCCACAGTCAGAACACCCTCCAGCTGGTCTTTTTTTTTTGGTAACACTTTTATTGGTATTGTGATTTAATTCACATACCACTAAATTCAGTGGTTTTCAAGTATATTTACAGAGCTGTGCAACCATCACCACTAACTCTAAAACACTTTTATTACCACCCCAATAAGCCCCATACCCATTAGTAGTCATTCCCCATCCCCAAGCCCTAGCACCCACTAATCTACTGTCTGTCTCTATGGATATTTCATATAAACAGAATCGTATCGTATTTGTCCTTTTGTATCTGGCTTATTTCACTTAGCACGTTTTCAGGAATTATCTATGTTGTAGCAGATATCAGTACTTTATTCCTTTTTATGGCTGAATAATGTTCTACTGCATGAGTATACCACATTTTATTTATCTACTCACTGGTTGATGGATATTTGGGTTATTTCTACCTTTTGGCTATTATGAATACTGTGCAGTGAATGTTAGTGTACAAGTTCTTGTGTAGACACATGTAATTTCTCATGGGTATATACCTAGGAGTGGAACTGCTGGGTCATATGATATTTCTATATTTATCTTTCTAAGAAACTGCAAACTGATTTCAAAGTGGCTGCACCATTTTACATTCCACCAGTCTTTCACAAACTTTTTTTCTTTTTAGCGGTACGCGGGCCTCTCACTGTCACGGCCTCTCCCACTGCGGAGCACAGGCTCCGGACGCGCAGGCTCAGCGGCCATGGCTCACGGGCCCAGCCACTCCGCGGCATGTGGGATCTTCCCGAACTGGGGCACGAACCCGCGTCCCCTGCATCAGCAGGCAGGCTCCCAACCACTGCGCCACCAGGGAAGCCCCACAAACTTTTTAAACAGACAAGAGGTGCCCTCAGCCCAGGTTGTGGTGGTGTCAGCCCTTCCCAGGCTGTGTCAGGCTCTGGCATAAGGAGGCTGCCTGTGGTCTGGAGTGCTGGTCGACCTCACTGAGCTTCCTCTGCACCTGAGTGGTCTGCAGATAGGTCTCTACAAACCTCAGGATTGCAACTGTGTGTCTAACATATGCTGGGCACACTAGCTACACAGTCTCCAAATCCTCACAGTACTCTTTTGAGGATGGTCCAGTTAGCTGCATTTTACAAATGAGCAACCTGAGGGGTGGAGAGATAAGGGAACTTGCCCAGAGGTCACAGAGCCGGGACACCAAACTGGGTCTGTCTCCTTGGAGCTTATGCCAAAGGGCTCCATTATGGCCTTTGATTTGTGTTCTGGGGGAGCTTTCAGGGAAGAGATACTCGGTCAGAGGATGACTGAACCCTCAGACGGATCCTCTGACCGAGTATTTCTTCCCTGAAAGCCCAAGGCTACTCATGCCTGCAAAAATCAAACCCTCACACGTGCAGCATCAATACCAGCTTCTGGACCAGCAGACAGGCTCTGAGAGCATCGTCTCCTGCCTGGCTTGAGCTGGGATCTGAAATAGCCACCGGCCTCCTGCAGCCCTGCAAGCTCAGAGCATGCGGCTTTGGGCTGTGTGAAAGGCACAGTCTATTCTTTTCTCGTTTCTGCACACATTCCCCACCTGTCTGCTGCTCAACAGAAGCAGTCTCATCTTGGCTATGAGTATTCAAGTGCCTTCCAAAGACGTTAAATCAAGGTCTGGGTCACTCAGAAACAGCCCTCTCCTCCCCAAGGGGAAGGGGCTGCAGTTATACCTGTTGGCCAGCAGGGGCTCCCTCTGCCACTTGGCTTCCTCTGAGTGGTCCAGAAACGCCTCCAATAAACTGGTCCTCCTTCTTTCCACCTTTCCCCAAGCTTTTTAGGGTATGTGGCCGCAGGCCCTGCAGAGAGCAGCCGCAGGGCACCCATGGTCAGGATTCTGCCTTGTGGCCACCCACAAAAACCCACAACAGCAATGCGGTTGCTAGAAACCTGGAGGGCCCTACCAAACTTTCTGGAGGAGGGAGGGAGTGGTCGACTCCACCCACGAGTAGCCTTTTCCTGGAAGACCCCTGGACAGTGATTAGGGCATTTTGCCAAGCAAGCTATGGCTAGTGATGAAGACAGCTCCCAGCTGGGCTCAGAACAACTTTATCACTGTTGACTTAAGAACAGAGGATTAGAATCAGCTGTGGGGCTTGGCATCTCTGAATAAATACCCCCAGATTTTGTTCCCTTAACACACCATGTTGCCCCATGTCCCAGAGGATGAGGGTCCCACATTCTATGCCTTTGTTTGGTTGAGTGTGTGATGTGTCTGTGTAATAATAATTAAAATCAAATTTTGCATTTATAGAATGCTTGCAATGTGCAAGATCTTGTGGGGTCCTTTGTATTTATAGTTGTGTTTAATCTAATGCATCTGGAGGTACTCTCTCATTTACCTGTGAAGAACTGAGGCTCCGAAAGGGTGATTCACCTCCCAAAGGTGTCACGGCTAGTAAGTGGCAGAGGGAGGTGGAGTCTGAAAGCAGGTGTGGCTTCTAAGCCCCTTCGTGCTCCCACCCCAACACTGCCTTCAACTTGGGGCTGCTTTAGAACAAGGGGCAAGGCTGGGCATAGAATCAGAAGGGGAAGGTGTGCACAGAATTTACAAGCTAGTTTATGCTGGAGCTGGTTTGCGTGCCTTGAAATTCATCAGGGCTTGGACGAGTCTTCCAGGATGCGGACCCTTCCCATGGAGCAGCCAGGGGCTCATTAGTGTCACTGAGCACCGGGTGAGAAAGATAAAAAGGGAAGTGAAAGGCAAAAAGGGAGGACAACAGGGCTGAAGCAAGCAATGAAGAGCAGAGAGGGAGAGGTGGCTGGTGGTCTGAAGACCCTTGCCTGGGAGCCCCCTGCCTGGGGAGCTGGTAGAGCAAGAACAGCCTTCATTCTCTCCTGCAGGACCAACAAAGGGCAGCTGAATCACAGGATTTCTCAAGACATAAAAATTCCTAGCACACCCCTGGGGCCTCGGGGAGAAAAACTGACAACGTGTTGATTGAAAACAGACCCAGCTGAAGTGTGCCCGCAGCATGAGGCCAGGCTCTTGCAGGTTCACAGCGACACCTAGTGGTCTCTGTGGGCACCTGCCGCCATCGTGGAAACGATGAGGCCTGTGGTCTGGTGACGAATGTTATCTGGGATCTAGAGCAGAAGTGGCTTCCTTTCCCTAGCTGCCAAAGGCCATATTTTGCTCTGTGTAATAGGTCAGTATTCTAATGGGAATTCCCAGGGATGGTGGGGGCACTGGTCAAAGACTGGACTTCCTACTATAGCCAGTTATGTATACCCCACAGACTGCGGCGGCTAGATTTTCTGAAGTGGTCGTTATTTCATCTAGTTTTATTCTTTTCACGTGTTAAGTCTAACTGAATGTATTTAGTGGTGATACCTTTAGAAGACTTTTACACAAATGAATTGACCAATCCCAGACATTTCTTTGTTAGATTACGTGTTGAGAAAAGATAATGACTATGCTTCTACATTAGGTCAAAGACCTTAGCTTCCATCATCACCCTGATTAATAAGTCTGCTTAAAAATGAAAACTATGCATCTCTTTCCTCGGTAATGGCGCTTGAACATTTCGTCCCCTTCCTTGCCTCCCCTCCTCCATTTAAGCTTTGGCTAATTTACTTGTCTGAGGGCTCCCTGGGGGCAGAGTATGTCCAGTGTTAGTACAAGGCCTGGGACATGGCTAATACTCAGAAACTATCTCCTAATTGAATGACTTCAGCTGCTGATCAGGCAGTGGCAGGGCAGGGGAGAGAGGCCAGATAATCCAATATCCTGGGAAGCGCTGCTATAGGATTCCAGACTCCGAGGGGAATTTATCAGACCTTGGCAACTCAGCTTCCTGTCAATGGCTGGGGACGGTCTGTGGTTAAACAGTAGCCCAGGGTGGCACTTGTAGAGCTCTGTAAAAAGGCCTATTAAATGTTTGTGGGTTGGCACTCCTGGGAGGGATCCTCGAGGTCATATTTAAAGGGACTGTCAAGAGACCCACTGAAGGCTTTCCTGTTGAAGAAGAAACCATGAGCTTCTGCAATCCAATTTTACTGGGAAGGAAACACTACCCCCAAGCTAAATTTTATCTAAATTACATTGGCCAAATTACCTGCATTAACTGGGTTCCATTGGTTGCAAAGATCAAAGAGACTCAGATTTACTGGGAAGCCGCTTGTGGAAATAAAGAGCATTGGCCCCATTGCTTGATCTCTCCAGAACCCAGAAGATGCAGAAGACCTGACTATTTGAAGTGTGGTGGCATGGGTGGGGGTCATACTGGTGCCAGCCCAGCATCATTTGAATAGCCTTCCTAAATTAGGAAAACAGGCCATGTTAGGGTCATTACCTCACCAGGGTGGAGATCAGAACTCAGTTTCCCAGACCAACTCTGCAGCTAGGACACAGACATGTGACCTAGGCTCTGCCAGTTGGATGGAGCAACGTGAAACTTGTACAGAAGCGTGAAAAGCAACGAAGCAGCTGCTGCATGGGATTGCATCTTGGTGATGAGGGCCAGGCATGTGGAGCCCCCAGAGGCAGCAGCAGCAGAGATACTCCCAGTAACATGAGCCAGAGGTAGTGGGATCAAGCCTGTGACTGGACCAGTGGGGATATGAGTATTGTTTATGGCTACAGAGCCTCAAGCCCCCTTCTCTAACTCTGCCAGAGATTCTGTGAGCCACTAATATCCTCTTACACATGCCTGTTTAAACAAAGTAGACTGTTTTGTTGTTTGTAAATAAGAACCCAGATTGATAAACCCACCATGAAGTTATAGTTAGCTTTCATGGACATTGGATTCAGAAAGTCATTCCACATTCAAGGCAGCTATAGGAGGTTCATGTCAGCAGTTCAAGGATCACTACCTCAGAGAGGTTGTACTCAACTATTTTGTTTGGGGCTAAGGTGGATATCTGTTGTGACTGCCTATTCAACATGCCTCCAGTTACAACCATTTTTCTGCTGTTAATTTAAGCCTTGTCTTCTGGTGGTACTGACATCATGCCCTAGATCCAAAGCCGGGCCCATGACCCAGGCCAGGCCAATCAGATTGCTGCTTTTCCCTAGCCTCAGCGATTGGTTCAGGGATGGATACATGTCCCAAGGTGGACCAATGAGAGCTATCTGTGGGATTTGCGCTGTACCCCTAGGGAATGACTCTTTTTCTGCTGAGGCTTCTCAGCTGGGAGGAGGTAAGCATGAAACATACAGCCAGTGCCTGCCACCCTGTCAAGTGTGGGAGTTGCTGCCGACCAAAGAATAAAGCCAACTGGAGGAAAGCAAGACTAAGAAAGAGGTAATAATTCCCCAAGATACTGCACATTTGGATCCAGCCAGGACTGAAGTCAATTCCATCCTCAGATTTTTCAATTACGTGAGCCATCCAATCCCTTCGTAAGTTAATTTGAGTTCAGTCTCTGTCACTTAAAACCAAAAGGGTCCCGACCAATACCATAGTGCACGTTCAAATACCAGAATTTTTGGCAAGGCTTCAAATGGATTAAATTACATCCCCACTTATCATTATCATTCACTTGAGTACTCTTCAAGCCTGTGTTTTCATTGGAGGATAACTGTTATGGCCCCAACTGTGCTCTCTTCTGTACTCACGAGACCAAGTTTGCACACATCCTAGGAAACACGTGGCTCCTTTGTACAAGCTCGTCATTATCCTCTACCTCTGCCATCCCATGCGCCCGTTTGGGATTCTCCCATTTTACATGAAGCAGTCCTCTCAACATTCTGTCTTAGGCACACTGTTGTAACAACGTGTATCCTCAGTTACAACAAAAGGTACATCCGCCAGCTTGAACACAATATGGTACCCACCTGCGAGGGTAGCTGCCAGCCCGTGTGCACAGGTATTTGGGTTCAGAACCACTGGTCCTGGAGCTCCAGCATCAGTGTGACTCAGGGACTGCAATCTTCACGCCCCTCTTCTAAGTGTATCTTCATGATTCTCGTCCTGCTACCAGCTGGCTCAGTTTCTCTTTATTTCTAAAATCAATTCCCAAAGAGAGAAAGATATAATTTGATTGATCTCATGTGGGCAGGGTTGGTTGAGCTGGACCACATCAGACAATACCAGTCAGTCCATACATGGAGGTCCTGGGCAAGGCATCCGCCTCTGTCCAATCAGTGGCCAAAGGAGGGTGCAGGTCACATGGTCAAAACACAGCAAAGTCTGGATGAGCAACAGCTTGGGGACCCTTCTCTCCTTGGGAGCTATGACTAGGGCAGTTTTCTTAGTCAGAAATGGTGTGTTTGATAGCTTCCATGTTCAGTGTGTCTGGTACCTTCTCCTGTCCTATAAATAATGGAATAAAATCATGATGAAGTTAGGGATGGGGATGCTAATAATAATTGTAAAGAGCTGGCCTCAGGTTCAATACCTCCATTCTTCCTGCGTCACACTTACTGGATGTCTCTGAAAGTTGTCAGTTTTGATTTTCCTATAAGCCAAAGGATTAACTGGGTTTATGTTCTTTGAGGGACTCTGAGGAGACAGCATGGATTTAAACACCACTTTGCGGGCTTCCCTGGTGGCGCAGTGGTTAAGAATCCACCTGCCAGTGCAGGGGACACGGGTTCGAGCCCTGGTCCAGGAAGATCCCACATGCCACAGAGCAACTAAGCCCGTGCACCACAACTACTCAAGCCCACCCGCTTAGAGCCCGTGCTCCGCAACAAGAGAAGCCACCGCAATGAGAAGCCCGCGCACCACAGCGAAGAGTAGTCCCCGCTCGCGGCAACTAGAGAAAGCTCGCGCGCAGCAACAAAGACCCAGCACAGCCAAAAGTTAAAAAATAAAAACCAAACAAACAAAAAACACCACTTTTCCCTGACACAGAGTACCCAGCTGCCACCCTCACTGTGGGTCAACTGCCTTTAGAGGCGTGAACATTCTCAACTGCTTTCCCTAAGCCTGATGAGAGCCTATGTCCCCTGTCACTGGGAGAGGGCTGTGAATATCCACATGCTGGCATCCAGCTTGTTCCTAGTTTATTCTGTGGTATTGCATCAACCCTCTAAGGTCAACTCCAGAACCTCCAGCTTTAAGCCAAAGTACTTTCAACATGACAAGAAGTTCATACCTGGGAGGCCCGTCTCAGGCCAGCCACACACAAGGGGTGTTCAAAGCTCTACCATTAACTCACTGTGCGATTTTTCAGTGAATTGAAAGCTACTAGGATGCCTCCCCTCTTAGTAAAATAACCATAACCACCAGGGTTGGCAGTGGGAAGGAATCTGGTGAGGAGGGTGGGCTGTACCAGAAGCCCACACTTCAACTTGGAGTTTCCCCCGGTCTGGCACTGACCCTGGTTGGGCCAGGATGTTAAACTGGGATGCACCCTCTCCCCCTGGGCTGACTCCTTCAAGGTCTAGAATGCCATCAGTAAAGTCTAATTCTCTTTTGTATTTGAAGGCGCCTAGAATCCTAAAGATAAAACTTCTCAAAACTCAGTAGCTAATTTCTCCAAAGTTGTGGGACCTTTGTTCAGGTTTATATATTTAATTCACCTCCTGAGGACTCTTCGGACTTTTGCTGCCAGACAGTGTCTCAAGACAAAAAATGGTCTCTAGTCTACGTGGACAAACCAAGGTGACCTGTTCCTGCTCTGGAGGAGACGTGGCTTAGTGGTTAAGGGTATGGACTCTGATATTAAATACACTTGGGGTCAAATATTTGTGACCTTGAATAAGTTATTTAACATCTTTGTGCTTTGTTTCCTATCATGTAAAATGGGGGTGATGATGACATAAGTCTGCCCCATGGTGAAGTGTGTATGTTAAATGAGATCATGTACATGTAAGTGGTAAACACCCACTGTTTTTTTCCAGCTAAGTGGGATTTCCCGGGGACCCATCAGAACTATCCCCTAGAAACCTGCTGGGTCTGCCTGCACTTTGGAGCCCTTCCAGGTGAGGGTGACAGAAACATCATAGTGGGCATATGGGGTCCTCCTCCCAGCTCTGTTCCTCCTGCCTCTCTGGGGGCAATGTCACTGGTTCCAGAGAAGACGGCCAAGGCTACAGCTGACGTGGAACCTGCAGGTCTGGACTGGGACCTCTCACTGCATGGAAAGTGTGTTGAGCATCGATGGGCGTGAGTGACCCACCACTCTTTGGTGCTAGATGTCCTTTTAGGCATATTGCTGCTAGATGTCACTGGGCCTTATACTTCAGGTCAGAGGATGGGTGTGGGTGAGAAGCCCCCACCCCTGCCAGCCTCCTGGTCTGTGAAGGTCACATGGCTCTGAGAAAGTGGCTCCACCGGACAGGCCCTCAAGTCCTGGCTCCGAGAACCCTGACCCGGGCTCAGCCAGGCTTCTGCTAAATTGCTGATCTAAGAGGCTGGCAAATCCATTAAGAACAGTATCTGGGGGACTTCCCTGGTGGCGCAGTGGATAAGACTCTGCGCTCCCAATGCAAGGGGCCCAGGTTTGATTCCGGGGCAGACTTATGTGATCAGGGAACTAGATCCCACGTGCATGCCTCAACTAAGGAGCCCAGGTGCTGTAACTAAGGAGCCCGTGAGCCACAACTAAGCAGCCTGCCTGCCACAGCTAAAACCTGGCACAACCAAATAAATAAATAAATATTAAAAAAAAAAAGAACAGTATCTGGGAGGATTCCTGCACCAAGCAGGGCTCACAGACTCATCTTCACTAGAAGGGCTGGTGTGCCCAGTGCTTTTCAGTTTCCAGGAGCTTTCATGCACCTCGTGCCAGTTGCAGAACAATCCTGTGGGTTAGGCAGAGTTTAGAGGAGAGAGAACTCGCCATGGAGTCTTAAACCTGCAAATAGCTTTGAGGTCAGCTTCTTCAACCCCTTTGCCATGCAGATAAGGAGAGGAAAGTCCAGAGGGGGCTAGGTGACCAAGCTAATAGGAGCACGGCCAGACCCACTGCCTGGGACCTCACTGTCCCTCTCCCACACCAAGCTGCACCTGAGGCTAGGGAGCCCTTGCTTGGCTGGAAAGACAGCCTCCCTGAAAGCCCAGGCTGAGATTTAGGCTGCTTTGTGCCTGAGCCCAGGTCCCTGTCATTAGCACAGCTTCAGCAATAGTCCTTGGTTGAGGAGAGGGGACAAAGCCAGCCTGGGTGACTGCTCCAGCTTTCCGCTGCCCTAAGGAGTTTCTGTGAGTCTTTACAAGTCCCAGATGGGAAATGTCAGACCTCAGGCAAGAATTCTTCAACATGAGCATGAGTCAACCCGGGCTCAGGGAGCATTCCTTGGCCTGTCCTGCTTTTCCCAGAATCCCCTAAAGTGCTGGAACTTAGGATGGAACTTGAATAATTGACCCCTGGTTTTAATCCCTCAAAGTTGCTGAGCACAGACTATTTTCCCAGCACTGGACTGGTAGGTGCCACTCGAGGTCAGGGGCTGTCCCCTCCTCATTGAAGGACCCCGGAGTCCTCAGCACACAGAGGGATGGAGGGGGGAGGACAGGAGGGAGGAGGAAACTTCACGGAGGGGGCTGGGTGCCATTTACACTTTCAATTCCCCCAGAGAGGCAGCTGTGGGCACTCTCCTCCAGGGCCCCAGAGGCTGGCCGAGTCTGTGGTCCGTCTAGGAGGAGGGGGTGAGGTTACCCATACAAGCACATTTCCTCAGAAACATCTGCTCCACCGCAGGAAAAACAGCAACTCCGCTGACTTATTTAGCGTCCATGAAGTTCCTATTCAAATGAACATGCAGGGAGGGAGAGGGGCAGAGTCACAGCAGCACGGAGGCCGGGAGAGGCATTGAAAACGTATGAGGATCTGTGTACCAGATGTTCGTTTCACCTCAAGAAAATAAAATGATGGAACAACACAGAACAAAACATCTCGACCAAACCTCCGACTCTGAGAGCAGCAAGGGAAAGTCTGCTCTGGCTCCTGTCCTGCCTTCTCCGGGGTCTTCTCCACGTTCACATGCAGAGGCTTCCAGTCACAGGGTTTCAGCTCTTGGGGCGAACGACACAGTTACGGCTGAGACCACTAGTGCACGCGCAAGACTTTCCAAAACCTTGAACAACACAGACCCTCTTTGCACATGGAGGGTCTCAGACAGTGGGCTGGTGTCCAGTGGGCTGTGCCAGAGGCCCATCTGAATGCTAATGAGCATGCAGCTGCCCCCAGGGTCGCAGGGCAAAGGGCAGGAGCATCGGAATGGGTCCCTGGAAGTTCTCTCTGCATCACTGGGATGGTCAGCTAGCTGGGACCAGGTCCCCGCTCCCTGCAGGAGGGGCTGAACCCAAGCTCATGTTCCTGCAGACCAAGGCTTTCTCCCCTGCCCCCACTGGTGCCCAGGGAGCATTGCAACACCCCAGGTAATGCCTGCACATCTCCTTTGCCTGGAGCCCAGTAGCCTGTGTGTTCCTCCAGCGACCTGGGGGAGGGGCCTCCAGAGACATGAAAACCTACCCTGTGGGCCCACTCATCCTGACCCCAGGAATGATAACAGGATGGGGGGGATGCATGTCCGTCTGTGTCTTGGGGCTCTCCTTTGGCCTTGTGAGTCCCCACACCCCACCCCGGTTTCCCTAACCCATGCTGTGTGATGTTATGGAATTGCCTCATATCTGGTTCCTGAGGGGAGGAATTCAGATAGGACCACGTGGCAGGACACCTGGATAAGGTATCTAGTCACTCTGCAGAGCTGCTTCTATCGCACTTAGAAACACAAAGGCCCAACACAAATGAGCAGCACTTAAATGCCACCACCAAGCCTAGAGGCACAAAGCAAGGGAAGGGCACGGTCCTCCAAGGAGCTCTGGGAAGGAACTTCTGTAAGCGGTGACTGCACAAGGGAAAGGGCTGTGGCAGCTTCTGCGGACGCTCCCGGGACGGTCCTCCTCATCCGTCCCTTCTGAGAGCCCAGCCCTGCTTGATCTCAACACCCAGCCCATCACTGCCTGCTTTATGACTCTCACAGTCTCCTGGAAATGGACAGTTCTGCAGGGTTGCTGGGATCCTTCTGAAGCCTTTGCAATAACCGGCCTTTCTCACTGAATAAGGTGGATGGCGCTGCCTTCAGGCCAACCTGAGCTTGTGGCCCTGGGGAAATAAGCCCCTTTGCTCCCTGACAAACGGGGAGAAGAATGCTCTGCCCAAAAACCGACCATGAGAGCAGTCTGTGTAAGCTCGGGCGGGAGGGGTAGCTGGGAGAAGAGCCACTGAGGTCACTTTCACTGAGTTTCTTTCGGTTCCACAATGCCCTGTGCTTCCTCACATCTCAGAGCGCTCGGCCCTGCAACCCTGCTGTCTGGATTCAGTCACTCATTCATTCAACGCACATCTGCCGCGATTCTCTTACACACCAGCCGCTGTCTCCAAGGTGCGGGGTGAACAAGCAGCTGGTGTGTTGGGCTGTGGAAATGACAGCAAGGCGTGGCCTGTGCCTTGGTCATCTCTAGTACCCCGTGTGCCAAAACGTCACGGTGAGGTTATCTGACCTGTGGTTCTCAGGGCTGATCAACAAAGAAACCCACAGGGGCACATGGGTTGAAAGAGAAATGCCAGCCTCTGAGGGTGATCCAGGAGGGCTGGAAATGGAACCCCTCTTTTCCCCCAATATTCATCAAGGCAAGCTCTCAACTTTTTGACCATGATCCACTGGGAGAACCATCTCTAACATTACAATCCAGTACACACATACGTATATGTGTATGCATATGGATATCCACACAGCTGCAAAATGTTATATTATCAAACTTTACTATGTATGATGAATTCTGATATATTTTTATTCTATCCTATCCTATCCTACTCTGCTCTATGCTATTCTATCCAAAATGCTGGTCATGCATTCTGCAGCCCACTAAAGGATGACAAATGTCAGTTTAAAAAACACCAGAGTAGGGAAAGGAAGGAAGGCAACACTTTGTGTCAGGAAGAAGTTACAATCAAATCTTATTTTAAATGCCTTCAAGGAACCTTCGCCTTAGATTCTTCTATAAATCAAATCAATCTACTCTTAATTTGCATTGATGAGGACCCAACCTTCTGCTTTGGGGTTTGCTTAAAGCAAAGTATGGCCTACCAGCCAGATCCAGCCCTCTGCCTGTTTTTGTAGACCCATGAGCTAAGAATCATTTTAAATGGAAAAAAAAAAAAAAGAAAATCAAAAGAAGAAAAATTTCCTGACACATGAAAATTACATGAAATTCAAATTTCAGTGTCTGTATTTGTTGGATCTCAGCCATACTCATTCGTTTGCATATCGTCTGTGGTGGCTTTTGCACTACAATGGCAGACTTGAGCGTGGCCTGCAAAGCCTAAAATATTTACTATGTGGCCCTGACCCCTGGCTTAAAGCATGGTATTTCTCATGCTAGGGATGGGATGACCCCTAAAGAAATGGTTTTGCTGGCGTGGGGCCTTTAAAGGAGCAGCTGAATGAGACAAATTTGGCTTTGCCGAGGCTGCCTTCTCTGATCCTCTCCTTGGCCAGCAGAAGCATCATCTTAACCCCAGGGCTGACTGATGGGTGAGCAGCCATCCAGCAGCTGCCCAGAGGCTCCTGCTGCCCTCAGGTACTGTGTGGCTTGGCCCAGGGGGATGGGGCCAGGCTCAGGAAGGACAGACAGCCTTTGAAAAATCAGCCAGCATTAGATTCTGACCTCTCTCTCCACTTGACCTTTCTTTTCCCTCCTGTGTAGCTAGCAACACTTTTCTCTGGTCCTTTTCTATTTTTCTTTGGGCTTATATGGACGCTGGGTCACACCTTCCCAGCACAGTATGTGGCAAAGTCAATTTTTTGAAGTATTAATAAACACCTTCTTCCCCCCTGGTCTTTTCTTTTTTAAATATCTCCCCTCCTCAAACTCCCTGCCACTCCCAAGAGCCAGGCTGTTCTGCGCTCTTGTCTCGAGGCAGCTGGGGTGAGAGGGACAGGGAGCATCTCTGGCTTTAACTTCAGGGCAGGGAGGCCTTAAGAGCTCTCAGCCAAAACTGTTTCAGGGGAACACTAAGGTAGAGATCGGGGCTTCCCCCACCACGTTCTCTGGGGTGAAGGGGGTGGAAATAGAGGGGGAGGCTCTGTGCAGAAAAATCAGTGGGGTGAGGGAGGGAGACATAGCCCCTGAAAATGCAGAGTCCAGCACTCAGGAAGTGTCAGCAGACACCTTGACCATCAGCCTTCACTCAGGGCCACGGGCTGGCCTTCCCTCATCTGGGTGGGAGTTTCTTCTACGGCAACCAGCATGTCCCCACAGGGCATGATACCATCCTAGCCTCCAGCTGTGGCTGTCCCCATCTGCCATCTGATCTGCCCTAGGAATCCATGCCCTGCAAGTTCCCGGGATCTGATTTAATCCCAGAGAGAGAGAGAGAGAGAGAGAGAGAGAGAGGGAGAGAGACTTGACATTCAGTGGATGGACCCACCTGAGATTCCTCTCTGACCTGGGACAAGCTTGGTGTGTCAAAGTGACTGATATATCAGTATTCACCACGGTGTGTGTGTGTGTGTGTGTGTGTGTGTGTGTCTTCCTGAACACTCATGAAAGTTAGTGTGTCTATGAGGGTGTGTAATGGGATTTGGGACTTGGTGGAGGTTGAGAGTGAATGGATGGAGAGCAAAGTAGCCAGACAGATGTTGGGATGTGCAGAAGCAATCCCTGCTCTCCACAAGGGGCTGAGGCCCCATGCCGCCACCCTGACTTTGGGACACAGTCTCTGCTTTTTCTGCTCCATTCCTAATTCTTTTCCCCCAGGATGATCCCACAGGGGAGGGAGGAGTGTAGAGCAAGAAGAGGTTGAACGTTCTCATCTCCCCACATCTCTGACCCAACCCTGGACCTGTGGTAGCTTTGCCTAATTTCAGAGATGGAGAGGCTTTCTCCAGCCCCTCTCTTGCTAATGGACAGCAGCAAACTTCCTTCCTCTCATCTGCCAGGGTTTGAAAGCTTGACCTGACTTTCACAGAAGTCAGCTTGAGTTCATTTACAGTAGATTGCCTGATCTCGTTTATTTTCTCCTGTATACTTGAAGTTAGGACAGCTATAATTTGAAATGGAAATTTATGCAAATACTATGTAAATCAGGTCATTCCCAGATTAACTGGGGGAAAAAAAATCTGGTCGCCTTAGCAGGTACCATCTGTTCCCTCCTCATTCTTTCCATATCTGAACCCCAGCCCCCTCTTCCCAATCCACTTTGAAACTTGTTTTCCTGTGGCTGAGAAAAGATATCTTTCAAGGGAAGGACACAAATCACCCATCAGTGTTCCAGGTAGGCCGTTCTAATGGCCATTCAGTTGTGGGAAGAGGTTCAGGTGAGGGGCCAGGATGAGGTTTAGGGTTAGCTTCAGGCTAATGGTGCTTCCTTGAAGGAGAGAGTCTCTGGGGCTGGCTGTGCTGGACTGTTCTGAGCTGTCTCGGAGAGACCTGCCACACACCACAGGTCCGTCATGTTCTCCCTCTTTCCTCTCTTTCCTCCTGGCCTCTGTTTTCCTTATGATTCTTCTTTCATCCTTCTCATGGCCTTTGCCCGAAGCCCTCTTATAACACCCAGAAGCTCTCTTACTCAGTACTGTGGTAGTTGGAGAAATGTTTAGGAGTTGTGCAATCTCGGGCACTTGTAGGTCCAGGTGTATGTTGGTTGGCGGTGCCAGGGGGGGCTCCAGTGCCCAGGCCTCTGGTCCCTCCCCTGTGGCTGCAGCCCATTCCTGCTTTGTGGCAGTGACAGCTTCAGTCCTGCTCTGGGAAGGCAGAGCCTAGTATCCCTACAGCCAGAGGAGGAAGTTTCTATTCCACAACTCTTAGCGTTCCTTTTCTCATAAAGGCTGTTAATGCGGGGGAAAAGGAGGGCTCCTGGCTCCTTTGTTCAGTGTCACTTTCACCTTGAAGGGGGTAAAGGTGAGAGACTGCCTGGCAGGTCATTAGCTCCTCCAATCTGCAATGAAGAAGCCTTGTGGAGCAAGGCCACAGCTGACTCCCAGCAAATAGGTAACTTCAACGTAAAGACTTTTGTGGCTGTTAGCCACTCAGATTTTGAGGTCGTTATTGCAGCAAACTTAATGAGAGCTGACCAATATACCCTCCATAATCTTCACTGACCTTTCCCCAAAGCCTCCTCAAATTTCAAAAAAAAAAAGTGCTCATGATATTTTCTCCATCTGAGGTCAAATGAGAATAAAAGCATCTACATAGAGATTTGCTTTTTCTTGATTCGTTGTATGACAGTACAAACCACATTTGCATAATTAGTTTCAAAAGCACACCTCCAGGCAGCGGGAACAGTCAGTGCAAAGGCCCTGAGGCCAGAATATAAAGAGCCCAGTGTGGTAGGATCAGAACAGTACGAAATGAGTTCAGAGAGTTGGGGGTGGACAGTGGGAGGCTTGAGCTTGGCCCCAGAGGAGGTGCAATTTCAGAACAGAAGCACAAGGTGGCACCATGACATTCCTCACAGTCACGGTTGACCACACATGCTGGTAGCAGAGGAGGCGGACGGCCCCCAGGAAGGTTCCACCAGGGAATCAAAGTCCAGTGGGCACTAAGTAATCATAAAAGAGTCTTAGAAATGGAAAAGCTTTTGAGATCTCCCCATCCAATCGATTGCCATGTGGGGTCCATGATGCCTATGGAGGGGCTCCATGATTCTGGGAATCCCTTGAATTGCAAAATTCACTATACAGGGGAAACCTCCAAAGCTTTCACACCAAGGGGTCTATAACCCAAAGAGGGTAAAGGGCCTCTGGCTCCAACCAATGTTCCTTCTAGGATCGGACTTGATGAGAACTTACTCAGCTGCACTCAGCCTGGGCCAAATCCACATGTCACCAGGTGCCCTGGACCCAGACCTGGGCTGTAAGCCCTGTTCTTTCTTAGTGGAGGAACCCAGAGAACGCCCTGAAGCTCCAGGCCTGAGGATACCAGGGCCCCTTCAAGAAACTAGGGCTTTTGTGAGGCGGCTGCAGACTCTCCACTGACTTTCCACTGAACAAACAACAAAACTTGTACACCTAGGCACTGGTGGTTTTCAGAGGTGCCTAGATGTTCTTTGGATAAATGTCACTAAATGTGGTTACTGAATTCAGAGTTGCTTTGATCATTAGAAAGTTTCTCACCTACTGGAGGTTCTCTCTCTATATATCTTACAAGTCTAATATAAGTCTAATATATATTGTATTCCCCATGAGTCTATTATAATGGGGGGGTTGTCTGCGAAATATTTTGAGCTAAATGGGAATCTTTACACTCAAAATGGCCCGTGGAAAGAGAGGGGAGACCGTGTGTGGGAAAGTCGGATGACTGGGGGGTGGCTAGGGCATGGACGCCCCGGTGGGAAGTCGTTGTGGGTGGCAGGCAGAGCGTGGAGGCAGAAGTGAGACCTGAGCTGTGGGACTGCTCAGATGGAACCACAGACGGAGACCAAGCCTCACTCCTCTGACAGGGAAGATGCAAATTTTTAATTCAGCATCTTGTTTAAAAAAAATCCCCTGATACTACTGTATTTGCTATCGGTGTCTTAAAACACCAATTTAAATACCACATTCACTGGTGTCCCTTCTCAAGGCCCGACTTCCCCCTCCTTGCCTGAGAGCGGGGCTCAGAAAACCCAAGCATCTACCTCGGGTGGTTAGACCTGCAGGTGGGCGGTTCCCCAGGGGCCCTTCCAAACCAAACCCAGAACAGAAAGAAGAGCTGAGGATTGGGGTTCCTTTCAAGGGCTCCAATCATCTTTTCTCCGCTTCACTGCCTAAGCATGTCCTCCAGATGTGGGCCCAGGGGCCAGAGCGACTGAATATTTATCAAGGGCCTTCTGGCAGATGTGAAGACTGAGAACAGGAAAATCAGGCCCTGGTGGGTGTCTACGGAGCCTGCCTGGGTGCTGGCCAGAAGTGTCCAGGTTCAAGTTGCCCAGGTGACTGCTGAGCCACGCCCTGCCCCACTGCCCACCTTGAGAGGCGTGCTGTGGACTTGGCCGCTGCCAGACTTTGCCTCTTGTTGCCATTCCCCACACTGGCCACACTGCTCACCCAGACCCCACTGTGGCTCCATTGTCCACGGTGGCCTGGGCTGACCAGCTCAGCCTGGAGCTCTGCCCTGGGAAGATGCAGGCTACCACGGCATCACAAAGCACTGCTTTGTGGCCCTGACAGGAGGAATTTGTCTTTAGCTGTGAGATGGCCCCTGGCAGATCCTGGCATGTGGTGAGCAGACAGCTCTGTGTTGGTCGCAGTATTTTGAGAAGCCCCAGTCGGATGTGATGCCTCCACCTCCACGTGGACTCCTACAGCCTCGGGTCCACTGGCACCTTTTGTGCTGACCCAGAGTATGGGTAGGGCTGGCACAAAAGCATGTAGTTTGTGCCCCGTGCCTATGGCTGTGCAGGCTGACAGCAATGGCGCCATGAAGATTGTGCCCTGAAATGGTGGTCCTCCTGGCATCAAGGCATGCTCGGAGCCCGTCCATCCCACCTGGGGCCTGGGCCTGGGTTCCTAAACAGTGGCAGCATCCTGTGGGTGCCATATCCGACCAGAAGAGAATGGAAGTGGGTATTGTGGCATAGGGAAGAATTTCTTAACCGAGACACACACACACACACACACACAAAATCACAAACCACAAAATTAAAGATGAATAATTTCAACTACTTTAAATTTGAGAACCTCAGCCCATCACAGGTGCTTTAAAGAAACTCAAAAGATAAGCCACAAACCAGGGAAACATATGCACACATAAGTGACAAAGGATTCGAATATAGAATATATCAAGAGTCTGGTCCTCCTAGCGGGGTGGAGGCGGTAGGGAAGGGTCTAACAGTTCAGTAGAAAAATAGGCAAAAACGATGGGCATTCTACAGAAGAGGAAACACACAGGGCTAAGTAAACATGGAGATGCCAACCTTGTCAGGATCCAGGAAAACGCAAACCAAGACCGTGATGAGGTCTGGCTCCTCGGGTGAGGCGTGAAGGGCTCCCGGCCTGGAGGGCTCTCTGCACAGGGTTCTCAGCGACCCCGGGGCTTTCCCTCGGAGGGAGGCCTGGCCTGCGGGGCCCTGCAGAGTGTCTGCTTTGACCTTCCCCCACGTATCTTCCCACCCAGAGCGTGAGTGTGACCCCTGTCCTTTCCCTTCCTGTCCCCACCGGTGGGGGTATGGGGGTGAAGACCCCCCGTCTCAGGCAGATCCCTCCAGCCCCTATTCTCGGCATCTTCCCTTAGCTCTCCTCCCAGGTCTCAGCCTGGCCACCTGGGCTGCAAAAGCATCTTTTCAGTCCGAAATTCAGACAGAAAATCTGTGCACGTCACCTCACAAGCCCATGGGGAACTCAGGGCAGACTATTTATGACAATGTAAATATGCTGACAATGAGCACCTTCTAGACTAAGTCCAGGTAAAAGAGGGCCTCCCTTGTAACCAAGCAAGACCCTATGGGGCCTTCCTGGGGCACCCCCAGCCCACCCCATGTCCTCCGCCTGCCTCCTCTCAGTAGAAAAACATTAGCCTCCTAGGCCTTCCCCAAGTTCCAAAGATTAAATTTAATCAGAGAAGTGAGAAAACGCAGAAAGAAGACAGTCAAGCAAGACAAAATGTAGCCATTAAACAAAGTCAAGGACCTTTAGTTCCTCCTCAAGGGCTATAGATAATATTCTGAGCCATGTCCTTTGAGCTGTTTTGCAGATACTGAAACCCGCACCAGGTGGGAGAAGTTAACTGCAGGCTGCCCACAAGCACGTAGACCACAGACTGACTGGAACCAGGCTGATGGTGTTGACTCCTGATTCCCTCACCACCAACCAATCAGAGGAACGTCCACAAGCTGGTCACGCACCCGGCAACCCTCTCCCTCATCCTGTCTTTTAAAAACCTTTCCCTGAAAGAGCATTGGGGAGTTCAGGTCTTTTAAGTTCTAGCTGCCTGGACTCCTTGCTCGGTGCCCTGTAATTAACACTGCATTTTCCATCACCGCAACTCCCTGTCAGTAGATGGGTTTTACTGCGCGCAGGTGGGCGGACTGAGATTTGGCTGGGTAACACCCTCTGGCTGATGGTAATCCGCTCTCCTCCCTCGTGGGCAGCACTGCCCTGCTATTGACTGAAGCAGAAGCCATGTGTGACAAGGAGCATGTGCGGACTTGGGCTGAATTTGAGGAGGCCCCGCTCCTAACCACCGCCCCCTTGGTCTGCCGACTCCAGAATCTCACTTGCCCTTTTCCTTTGGGGCTTGCCTGGCCATGAAACCTTTCCTGATCAGCCTTTAAGAACTAAACAAGCAGCTAAAAGAATATCCTGAAATCACGGAACCCACGTCTGGAGTGAGAACCAGATGCAGCTTAGCCTATGCAGGACTTTTGCATAATTATGTGTCCAACAAATAAACAGTGAGCAGTGGCGGTTGAGTGCCACTTCCAAACTCAGCGCTCTTAGGAATGGTGAGACGTTTAGTCAGGTGTGACTGGGTCGTGGGGCTGCTCTTGGACAGCTGGACCCCAGCTCCCCTCTCTCCCTCAGGGCCCGTGCCGTGTGTATTCCAAGGCAGCCCAGGCCACCGTGGTTGCCATCCTTCAGCGTGGTCTTTACAAACACAGCAGGCAGGGTAGACCTTTGATCTGCAAAAGCTCCCCCTGAACAGTGCTTGTTAACTGTATTCCTAAGGAGATTTACTTCCTTCTTTTCTAGTCCCTCTCTTTTTCTTTTCTTTTTCTTCTTTTTTTTTTTTTGCGGTACGCAGGCCTCTCACTGTTGTGGCCTCTCCCGTTGCGGAGCACAGGCTCCGGACGCGCAGGCTCAGCAGCCATGGCTCACGGGCCCAGCCGCTCCGCGGCATGTGGGATCTTCCCGGACCGGGGCACGAACCCGTGTCCCCTGCATCGGCAGGCGGACTCTCAACCACTGCGCCACCAGGGAAGCCCTCTTTTTCTTTTTTTTTTCCCTGTCTTTCTTTCACTCAACAAGCCAAGCTTTTATTAGGCACCAGACAGTCTTCTAGACACTGAGGATACGTGAGCGAACAACGTAATCACACAGATCCCTGCCCTCAAGAAAACGATATTCCAATTCGGGAGACAGGACATAAAATGAAAAGCAAAACCCATGACATGTGAAGCGTGGTAAACAGCCCTGAGAAGGATTTCTACGTGCCCGGCACCACAGCCATGAAAAGAGTTCACTTCACTGGCCATTGACAGTGAACATGGTTTGAGCGACCACTGTATACAGGTATAGCGCCCAGTGATTTACACGCATTACCTCATTTAGATCCCGTAACAACCCACATGGTAAGTGCTATTACCGTCCCCACATGGGGAATCTGGCACACAGAGAGGTTCAGGGGCTACCTAAGATCACCCAGCTGCTAAGAAAGGGAGTCAGGACTTGAATCTAAGCTCCGGGACTCTGCCTTCTTTGTTCTTATGCCTCCTAGCTCTGCCTTCACCCTGTTCAGTGCTCACGCTGCAGCCTCTGGACGACACCACAGTGAGGAGGACACCCCTGGACCACATCGCAGCTGGGAGGGGGTGCATAGCCTCGGAACATGCAGGTGATGAAAGGAGTTCTCAGGTGGGTCTCAAATGACCACCACTGTTTTCCTCCTGTGCCGAAGGCACTCGTCCTGGCAGTGGCTGCCTGGCGGTGCCTTTAGAACCTGTGGGGTGTGTGGTCAGGCCCCCGCCCACACCTGTCTGAGAGAAAGCACAGGTCAGAGGTGCCTTTCGTGGCTTCTTAGCCCAGGACCTCAACAAAGCAGGCCCTAAGCGAGCCTCCGGGTCTGGGGACAGCCTGAATGTGCCCGGGGCCAGACTAAAGGTGTTCTCAGACTCCAGAGATGCCACCAGGCCTGCAGCCCCTACATACTGGTTTCTTAAAGTGGGGTCTGTAGTATGGGGTCGGGAGTAACTTTCCATGTCCCTTCCCTGCCCATAGTGACAGGACAGTGAAGCCAGGAAAGAAACAGAACGTGAGTGTACGCGTGTATGCAAAGTGTCTTCCCAAACTCAACACATGAGGCTGAACAACGGCTCCCTCCTGCCTGGCCTGTAGTAGGGGGAGCAGCGAGTCTAGGGGGCATGAGTTCCAGTCCTTCCAGTAATAAGCTGTGTGACCTCGGCCAAGGTGCTCAACGTCTCTGGGACTCAATGCTTTTGTCTGTAGAATGGGGCAAAGGACTCCTTTCCTGCCTGCCTCGGGATTTGTGGTGACGATCACAGGAAACAGTGTACCCGAGTGTGCTGTGTAAAGTGACACGCACATCCATCTTCCTTGCAGCTGAAAGGACTGAAACACCGAATTCCACCAGAAGGAAGCGCGGTGAGGCTATTGTATAGGTTTAGGCCCATCGGGGTTAAAATTCCTGCTCCCGGGAACAGGCCACACGGATTGAAGACCCTCCACTCTGTTCCAGAGCCCTTATTGGCAAGACTCATCCCTCCCCGTCCTCCTCAGGGCCAACAGGTGAGAAGCTGGGGAGGCGGGAGGAGTGGGGGGCGGGGACGGGGGAGCTGCGAGAGCGCAGAAGATGCCTAAGGACGACGGGGGTGCAGGGAGGCCCTTCCGCAGGGCGCCGGGCAACAGCCGCGGCAGAAGGCCTCTCCCCAAGCTAAGTACCAGCCCAGCAGACGTACCACGCGCTCTCCACGGTGTGACCCTAAAACCAAGAAGGTTCCTGCCCCGACAGGCTCCGCGGGCTTCACACCCTCCCTCCGGAGGTAAGTGCGCAAGGATTCCAGTCACTCAGAAAAAGAGAACTCTCATTTATCGGGTCCCCTCCTGCTTGCCACATGTTCCTTGGTTTAACGCACCCATCCGCTCTGTGAAGCATGAGCCACACTGTACATCCGAGAAAGCTGAGCCCTGGAGAGGCGGAGACACCTCGGGCCTCGCAGCTCCAAGTGCAACGGGGATTCGTGGCGCCCCAAGGCCCCCTCTGACAGGGCTCATTATTAATCAGGCAATGAATACTGCTTAAGTACCTGTTCGTCCGGGAACTGCTGAGGACGTGAACCTTGCAGGAGGCAAGATGCGGCCTCCCGGCGTGGGGCAAACCTACGTAGGGGCAGCAGGGGTCCCGCAGGGGTGTTTCCCTGCGCCCAGGGCCGCGAGGGCCGCGAGGGCCGCGAGGGCCGCGAGGTCCAGGGCGCTCAGGAGGCTCCGCTCGCAGGGCGGTGTGAGTCCTCCGAGCCAAACCCCTCCGAGGCTGGAGGCTCCTCTTGGGCCCTGGGGACCCTGAGTCAGTAACTCGTGCTCGGGTGATGAAGCTCCTTAGTTGAGCCAGCACTTGAACTTCCAGCCCAGGGCTCTTTCTACACCCACCACTCGTGAGGCGAGGCTTGAGGCGGCGCGGTGGGCGTGGCTGCGACCGCTAAGGGACCGGAGCCTGGGGCTCCGCCTCCTGCCCTGGAGTCTGCGCAAATCTGCGCTGGCCAAGCCCACTGGCCGGCTGAGCAGCTGTTTCCACTTAACGTGCGGCCAGGGTTCTGGGAGCCCCGCCAGCATTCAGAGCCGTTTCCCTCCCTTTCCTTTGTGTAAAATAGAAAACTGCTCAAGGCTGCCAGAGTAGGCAGCTTGCTCCCGGGGGGCCTTGCCCACCATTTGCCTGGTCTGGAGGGGAGGCCTCTTGGGAGCCCCCTTTTTCTCTGGGGCTGGCCATCTGGGACCTTACCATCCAGCAGCTGCTGGAATCCACCCTCCTGTCCTCATGGGGCTCCCTTTTCCCAGTCTCAGCCCCCTACCCTTCGTTCTGAAATCAAGCAGTGTTACTGAACCAAACGTGGGTCCCATCACCTGCACACAGTAAAGCCAACCTCCTGACACTGGGTTGTGGTGAAGGAAAGTGCAGTGGTTTATTTTAAGGTGCCAGACAGGGAGTCTCAGGCATCTAATGCTCAAAAAAAACCCCAACTCCCAGATGGATGTCAGGGAGGCAGTTTTAAAGGCAAGGTGAGGGAGGGGAGGTCGCAGGGCATGTGATCAGCTTATGCACAATTCTCTGGTTGATGGTGAGGTGACAGGGTGGTGTCACAGGGGTTAAACAGTACTCATCTTCAGGCTCCAGCCGGTCTGGGGGCTACATGCTCATGGTCATCCTGTAGTTAACTTCTTCCACTTGGTGGGGGTTTTAGCATCTGTAAAACAACTCAGGAAATGTGCATCAGATACTGTTATCTAGGTACTTCAGGGAGAACTAAAGATTCTGTGACTGCCATATGGCTGATATACTGTTTAAATTGTTACCAGTTCTCCCGGTTCAGTTGCTACTTTTGTCACTACATGTTCACATCCTTTCAATCATTAATTCTTGAGCCAGGTTTCTGTGACTCAGGGGAGGCCTGGGAGACTACAGCTTTTATACACAGAAGAGGCAGGCAGAGGGCATGGGGGAAGGGGTCTGTCCCGGGAAGGACCCATAGGGTTCTGCTCGGTTACAGCAGCTTGTTGTCAGTCTGACACCTCCAGTGGATGGGGATCCCCTTGGTGGAGTGTCCTGGGACAAGGTCTTGCTGGCCACGGTGACATGGGTGACGTAGAGGCAGCTTGACCTGGAACTCTCTGAGGTGTGTCTGAGAGCTGAGTCTGAAGCAAGGGGAGGGAAGCCTCATTCACCTTCTTTCCTCAGCCCCTTCCCCTGCCTCCAGGGCTGGCTGTTCCTATGTGAAATCCAGTGTCCTGGGATGAGCAGGGCTCCTTTCCAGAATGATCTGTAGCTTGTTTTCTCACCCCACTGGAAGGCTTCTCCCAAACTCAAAGTGCCCCATGCCAACAGCAAATTATTCCACAAACACATGGAAGTTTCATTTACAAATCTCTTGCTTTCTTAAGTGACTTTCTATGACTTTCCCTGGAGACTTTTATCTACATAAGCTCTTTTTCTAGGTAAACAGGAAGGGAGATTGATTCACTATCCTCAGAAATTAGGAAGAATGCAATTATACAGGCTCTGACACTCCCATCAGCGCTCAGCCAGCGACTGCCCTGCCCCAAGCTGGACTGTGCTCCCCAGCATCTTCCTGGCAGCCAGGCAGCTCCCTTGAGGCTCTCGCAGGACCCAAGGACCCCAGCTTCCTTCATTCGTGACCTGGGACTAACCCCTGTCCCAGGGCCCCTCTGAGAGTTAAGTAGCGTGAGAGGAATTTCCATGCCTTTGAGTTGTTCCCCTTTGGTCTTGCAGATTTCTGGCAGTCACCACGAGACCCTGGTGTCACCTTAAGCTTTTTAACACTGGGCTACACGTGATTCTGGGTTGGTGTTAATTTAGCCTCAAGACCTATGATTATTTTCCAATCAAGAAAGTTATTAAAGGCAGTGGAATTCCACAGAGTCATTTGAAAGATAACACTTTTTTTTAGACCCTAGAGACAGTGTGAGCCAGGCTAGGAGGTCTACTTGTGCTTACCCAGTCTCTAAAGTGCAGTATGCTGGAGGAGAAAAAGTCAAACTATCTGAGATCAAATTCTGACCCTGCAGTGTGACTTAGGGTAAGGTGATTAACCTCTCTGCACTTCTGTTTCCTCATCTGTGAAAGGGGAATGACAAACCTATGTCACTGTGTTGCTGTGAAGATTAAATAAGGAAACAGATGTAAACTCCCTCACACAATACCTGGCATGTAGCAAGGGCTTAGTCAATGAGAATTCTCTTTCTCTTCTGAAATCTGGGGTTGCCTGAGAAGGAGTCTAGCATTAGAGATCTCTCAACATTTCAGGAGAGTTGCTTGAGAGATCAGAAATGTCTGGGAAGGGGCTTAGAAGGGGAAAAGGGTCTATGAGAATGTCATGTGGTCACCAGGACTCAAGGATGTGAGAAGTTCTTTAGCAGAAATTAGGAGATTACCTCTTTCATTTGAATCCTAGTGATGGATGCTTTACAGTATGAGTATAATTACACAGAAATGAAAACCTTTTCCATTGTGATATAGGAAAACCAGCTCCCTGACTTAGGGCCACAGGCTGTAGGCAGCTCAGTGCCACTCTCCAGGTACATGGGACCCATCGTACACCCTGGTTCAATCTCATCAGCCCTGGTCTTTGGGAAGTATGTAGAAGTCTTCATAAGTGCATGAGAATAACTGCTCAAGACCACTGGTGTGTTTCCCCCAAATCCTCTTGCTCATTAATAAAACAGAAACAACTGAGGTAAAGGGATATTACCCAGGGTCACTGGGAATTGATTTCCCGTCCAGTGCTCCTTGGACCTGCCAATTGCCAAGGCTATCTTAGGCAGAGACCAGCAGCAGCAAGTTCAAGGCCCTGTCGAGAAGGTTTTCCTTTAATAACACCCATCCATACACATGAAACACAGGCTTCCCTGGAATTGTTGAAAGAAAGTAGAGATAAAAATACTTGAACAAGAAAGTTCATTGCAGGGGACTTCCCTTGTGGTCCAGTGGTTAAGAATCCACCTTCCAATGCAGGGGACAAGGGTTCGATCCCTGGTCAGGGAACTAAGATCCCACATGTTGTGGGGCACCTAAGCCCGCGTGCTCTAGAGCCTGCGCGCCACAACAACTGAGCCCATGTGCTATGGAACCTGCATGCCACAACTAGAAAGAAGCCTGCGTGCTGCAACTAAGACCTGATGCAGGGACTTCGCTGGTGGTGCAGCAGTTAAGAATCCACCTGCCAATGCAGGGGACATGGGTTCGAGCCCTGGTCCGGGAAGATCCCACATGCTGCAGAGCAGCTAAGCCCGTGTGCCACAACTGCTGAGCCTGCAAGCCACAACTACTGAACCCGTGCGCCTAGAGCCTGTGCTCCGCAACAAGAGAAGCCGCCACAATGACAAGCCTGTGCACCACAACGAAGAGTAGTCCCTGCTCACCGCAACTAGAGAAAGCCCGTGTGCAGTAATGGAGACCCAACGCAGCCAAAAATAAATTTTTAAAAAAATCTGATGCAGCCAAATAAATAAATAAATATTTTTTTAAAAAAAGAAAGTTCATTGCAGCTTTATTCCAAACAACCCAAATGCCCATCAGCAGGAGAATGGTAAAAAATTGTGGTGTATTTATACAGTGGCCTATTACACAGCTATAAAAAAGAGCAGATTTCTGAAGCACACCAAAGTGAACCATTATGCTGAGAGAAATAAGCTACATACAAAAAACGTATACACTGTCTGATTCTACTTACATGAAGTTCAAAAAAAATCATCAAAAATAATCTAAGATGACAACATTGCAAAACAACTATACCACCCCCCCCCCAAAAAAAAATCTAAGATGATAGAAGTCAGAACACTGGTTACCTTGGGGTGGGGATGGTTACCTTGGACTTGGAAGGGGCACAGAGAACTTCCTGGGGGACATGGGGATGCTCTGTATCTTGATTTGGGTGGTGGTTACATGGTTTATGCATAGATACAAATTCATAGAGATGTCCACTTGAGATCTGTGCATTTTACTGCATGTAAATAAAAAACTGAAAATTTTAATTATGTCAATAAAAATATTGAAAAAGAAAAGAGGAATTGGAGAAGAGTGAATAGGTCAAGTTAAATGGGGGCTATCCAACTTGGAGCTGGCCTCAGTCATCAGAAAGCCCAGTAACCTGCTTCTCCTTGGGTTTGTGAGCCATAGGACTGAGGCTGAACCACGTTCTGACCCTGGCACCAGCAACAGACTACTTGCTATTGAATTTATGTCAAACAATGCTTCCAGGCCTTTACTTCAGTTTTGCAGATAATATTAAGCCAAAATTTTTCCCTTTGAAATTCTCCCCATTTCTCCTGAACTCCCTGAACCATTTACCTAGTCACCCCAATAGCCATCTGTGACCCCTACTTGTTTGCACCCCATCAATCACCAGGTCCCGTCAATTCTACATTCTTAATAGCTTTAACACTCATCCATTTTCTTCTCTACCTCTAACGGCCTAAATCCAGACAGCGTCATCCTCCTAGATTACGCACCAACCTCCTACCTGGTCTTCCAGCCTCCCATGGTCTTGTTCTCCTTCAGTGAGCTCCCCACACTGCTAAAGGGATCATTGCCCTAAAATGCAAATCACAAAATACTTGAAAGGATCTCTAAAGCTGCCAGATAGATAGGATGGTCATAAACGGGATGGTCAGGGAAGGTAACATATGAGCAGAAGCCTGAGGAAGGCATTGCTTGCCACCTCACACCTCACGTGTATCCCATAGTCATTCTGATCTCCTGGCAACTCCTAGAATAGGCTGTGATCCCTCCAGCCTCAGGGCCTTTGCATATACTGCTTCCTCTACCTGCAATGCTCCAAGCTGTCAAGAACTGTGAAGGGCCTGCAATTTTACCCTACTTGTGGGCTCATAAGTTAACCTGCCACAATTCATGGATGTCGGTGGAAGACATGAGACTCCTGGGTCAGAGAAGGACACTTTATTATCCCTAGAAATAGTAGTAGCCAGAGTGTCAGCGTTTTTTCACTGTTTTTCTGACCCCCAGATGACCCATCAGTCATTGGTGGTGATGAGCCACCACCATTCAGTAAGACAGATGAGGTCTAAATAAGTAAGTAAACTGTCATGCAAGGAACTGAGACCATAGCAATTAAGATGACAATAGTTGAGACAAGACTCTTTGGAACTGACTGCAATCTTCACAGAGCTTTGCCATTGGCAGAGGCCTCCTTAGTAGGTGATGGAAGCCCCACCCTGAACAGTTGCTGCCCTTGAGAATCTGCTCAGGGCCTGGTGGGGAGACTGACACATCTACAGATGAATCGCAAGGCTGTGCTCTTAAGCTCTGGTAGAGATGTGCACAAAGGAAGTGCACAGGATGGACAGGAGGAGGCCACTGGGGCTGAATCTTGACTGAGGGACAGGAATTCCTCCGAAGGACTTAAAGACTGGTCTTGAAAACAGCACTGCTTATAGGAGGAGGGCAAGCGTGTTTCTCAGGCAGGAGCTCCTTAAGTCTCACATTTATGCAATAACTTTGAGTGTTTTTTGTGGGGCAGGGGGATATGAAATTCTCTACAGATGTGCCCTTGGCTACCTGCCCAGATGAGGTGAAATTCCTCTCAGGTACTGCCTAGCAACCAATGAACGGGAAGAGGAAGCTGCAGGGCTGGGGGTGCAGGGGGGTGCTCTCTGGGGTGGGGTCGCTGTGGTGCTCACAATTCCAGAACAAATCCTCGGCACCTCTGCAGCAGCCAGAAGCGAGTCTGGCTCCTCCGGTGAGAACACGCCCTGGATTCCGCCAGGCCTGTTCCTCACGCCCAGCTGGCAAGATTTCAGGACCAACGCTGCCACACACTACTCCCCGCTTGCCAGGCAACGTAGGACACCCTGGGGCCGGCCATGACCGTCTTTGGTTTCTGGAGTCAGGATGAGTCTGACACATCCCAACCCCACCTGCACTGCCCTCGGGCTGGGCTCAGTCCCTCGAGAGCAGAAGGCTCTGCAGAGGTGTGGGGGAAGGGAGCCGCAGACACATCAAGCCAGCAAGGCCTCAGCGTCGGTCCCCGTCCCCTGCAATTCCTTTATCTGGCACGTGAAGAAATGGGCGCCTGGGAGGGCAGGGGACCTGACCAGGGGGATGTGACTGCTTGGTAGGGAGCTCGCTCGTCACCCCAATCCCCTGCTTTACTACCTCGCTTTCTAGCTTTCTCCCAGGTCCCCTGTCAGGGCCCAGCCTTTCACAGTGAAGACACCCATGAACTTGTCTCCTTCTCCCTGGACTTCGAGCTCCCTGAGGGAAGAAACAGCACCTTCCCCATCGGGGCACACAGTGGGAGCCCAAGGAACGCCTGGTGAGGGAGGGGTTAAGTGGACAGAGGCTACAGGCTGGGGGCTATTTTGGGTCATTGCTTTTTAGTCACAAACGACAGGGCGTAGCTGGACCCAACTTCAGAAAAAAAAAAAAAAGGGTTGTCTTTGTTTAAAAAGTAATGTTATCTGATTCACTTTATTATAAAGCAGAAACCAACACACCATTGTAAAGCAACTATACTCCGGTAAAGATGTTAAAAAAAAAAAAAGTAACGTTATAAGTTTAACAAACTCCAATGTTTCCTTTCCAAATCTTTGAGGAGGATTGAGGAGATGGTGCCACTTTGATTCCGTGGCTCCTCTTCTCCTTCCGTGGCAGCCCACTCCCCAGCTCCATCGTGGTCCTGTCCTCTTCATACTCCTACCCCAGTTTCAGAAGCAGGATTTGGGGAAGCTGGGCTGAGCGGGTGACTTAGTCACTGGCCGTCCCTCCTGTGTCTCTCTTTCCCTGCCTCTTGGTCAGAGTCGGTCTCTCTCTCTCTCAGCTCTTGGCTGGGCCTGTCCACTTGCTCTTGACGGAGGAGGTGCAAGTCAGACGCTGGGAAGAGGGCAGGGCACAGGACGCAGGGAAATCTCGTGCGTGTCCAGGCTCCCGGGAAGCCCTGCCCCGTGCGGTTCCTGAAGGAGCTAGAACCCCCTGCTCTTTTCCACCCCTGAGGAAACAGCTCTCCCGGTGAGGGGGGTGTGAATGAAAAATGTGGCTGCCTTATCAGTAGACAAAGGACATTACAGCCATCAAGCGGCTACAGCCACCTCTACAGTGCACCCTGAGGTGACATCAGGATGGGAAACCACAGGATACTGGCCTTCGGTAGCAAAGGTGCACGTCAAAGGAATGACTTCAATGAACCCAGGCTCTTGCGTCTTCTCATATGCAGAAAAGCACTAAATTCATTAACTTGAGATACTGGTTTTCTTTAATTAACAGTAATCTTTTGATGTTCCAGTTACCTGGTCTTTGTTGCAAAACTCCTATATATCCTGGCCCCTCCCTTACCTCATGGGAGCCGTCCCTTAGGACTATCTGAGAGGCTGCCTCCTGGGCTTGGAGTTCTCAGAAAGA
This sequence comes from Hyperoodon ampullatus, assembly GCF_949752795.1. Classification (NCBI taxonomy): domain Eukaryota; kingdom Metazoa; phylum Chordata; class Mammalia; order Artiodactyla; family Ziphiidae; genus Hyperoodon; species Hyperoodon ampullatus. Next base: position 13,941,029 of record NC_136922.1, read on the forward strand.
CCGCCAGGTAACACATAAGTCTCAAATTTTAGGTTGTGCTTTTTTTTTTTTCAGCTGATGGGCGAAGGCAGGAGAGGGCCAGATGGAAGGGGTCAAGGCCTTGCCATGTTGCCAGTCCCATCCCTTTTTCATGCCTGAACCCTCTGCTCTGAGCTCTGCCCTCAGCGCTGCTGTGTTAAGTTTACAGGAAACACGGTTGAGCAGACATCCCCTTAAGACTCTACAGAGTAGGGGGCTGTGCTGCTCCAGCTCCGGGCGTGAAGCCCAGACTCTGCCAGGGTTCTTGCCCCAGAGACTCTCGGTGGTTGGTGGTTGATGGCCATTGGTCTCTTGTAGGAACCTTGTGTATATTCTTCCCACCTCTTGGGAAATGACCTTTGTGGGCATTAAAAAGTAAAAGTACTTCCAGTTCCCTTCCTGAGCCTCTTAGGCAACATGTAGAAGCTAAATACCAGTTCCAGGGAGGGGTGCTGGTTTGGCGTTTGACCCACAAAGGGCAGGCCCTGTCATGCCCACCCAACTAGCGACATGAAGGTCCTGCCTGGAAAGAGGGAAGGATCAACCCTGGGCAGCTCTGGGCCTGCAGCAGGCATGGTGTTCACGATCCAGTACAAAGGTAAACAAGAGCATAGCAGTGGGTTAAAGAGATCGTTCATCTTCCTGTCGATGACAGACGTGAGCTTTGGCCCAGGGCCCAAACTCCTTATCCTTGAAAAACACATTTTACATATTGCTGGCAAAAGCAGCCAACCCAGATTAAGCCGCCAGACCTAACTATTTTCGATCTTCCTCCTACTCTTGAAAAATATGAGATAAAGATTTTCTAGGCTGCTTCTTCCCTCTCTCCCCCAAAAGACAATGAGAACCACTAAAAGGCAGGCAGGGGCTCTGTTGGGGGTTTGCTCCCCTCCAGAAAGCCCACTTCAGGCCAGTTCAATAAGGACGAGAGTATTTGCATTTCAGAAGGATTCTTCAGTTTCTAATAGGATTCCTTCAAAAAGCAGATTCCTGAGGACATTTAAGGATTTATGTACAGATCGTTAACTTACTCAACAGAGAGGCCGAAGGGCAGAGAGACTCTGAGCTGACATTTTGGAGGTGCCACCTCAAAGTGTGATCAAGCAGAAAGAAAGATACAGTGCTTTTGAAATGATAATGTGAAGTCATGGGGACAAGGATTTGCTCCATAGGCACCATTTTAGGAAACACGTACGGTATAAAGTGAAGTCCAGATGGATTGGTCTGCACCGACTATGTAATTAATATTTTAGTGAGGGGGCAACCCTCAGCTGTTGCTATAAATTTTTTCTTGAAACCATCACATAAGTTGGAGCATCATAAAACAGGTTTCTGCCAAGTGGACTGTATTTTTTTATCACGAGAACAAGGTTATAAACTTGGAGTTACATTCCTGATTAGGGATTTGACATCAAACACATCAGATATGATCTGATGATTTGTCAGAAATGTAAACTGAGGGCTATAATAAGTTCTCAAGAAAATGTTAACCATGAATCACACAGAAGAAAAGTACAAAGCAGGTTACAATATAAATGTGACCTAAAACGCTGACACTTACAATAAACATTGACTTTGCAATACCCTGATTTGTTTTCTCTAGAATTGAAAGGAGCCTTTTGGAACCAGATTTTTCAAACAAACTAAGCAAGGTCCCTGAGGAGCCTTAGCTGACACCTTTTTTGTTTCTTTCCTAAAGTTCGCCTGCGGAAGTTTTCCAAATCATTCCCCTGACCTTAGAGCTGCTGGAAGTGGCACAAGTGGCTTGACAGTTTGTTGACAAGAACAGCAGCACTTCACACTTCATTGGAAAGCCATAGAGGCATGTTCCAGGTCATTAACTGACACTTTGAAGAGGAGGTGCTTGCTGCACTGGGGTAGTGGGATTACGGAAAATTTCTTTTACCGTTTTCACAGCCTTTTTTTTTTTAATGATTTAAAAAATAGATTTCAAGTGCACAGAATGCAAATAATAGAAATTCTTGATTCACGGCACACTCTCATCATTGCTCCTTGCACGGCTTTATTTTACTTTGTTATTTTTATTTGCTAATGAACACCTGCTGAAACCAATGCCCAACCAAGAACTAGACCATCACCACCATTTTCCCTTGACCTCGGGGCACCCTCTCTAACCCTGTCCTCTGCCTGTCACATAGGTTGCTCCTCTCCTAAATTTGGTGCTTGTCATTCTTTTGCTTTTTAAAATGAATCTTACCAAATACGCTTATACACCTAAATAATATATAATTGGGTTTGCATGGTTAATAAAATGATTATCACATTGTATTTTGTTTTCTGTACCCTGTTCTTTTTACTCAACATTAATTCTGAGACATCCATGTGGTTAGTAACGCCGTAGTTCATTATTTTCACCTCTGTGTTATAGTCCATTGTGTGAGTCTACCAAATTCTCTATATATTTTCTCTTGCCAACAGATATTTGGGTCGTTTCTCTTTTTCTAGCTTTCCTGCTATGAACATTCTCCTATCTATTTTTCATATTACACAGGTGCTAATGTTTCTTTTGGGTATGTACCTAGGTGTGGAATTACTGGGTCTTAAAGCATGAACTTTACAGGTCAATGAAAAATTATTTTCCAAAGTGGTTGTATTAATTTATACTCCTGCCAGCAATGTGATCACATTGATTCACATTCCCTTCAAACTTGACGTGTCAGACATCTTAACTTTTATCAATAGTTGTAAAATGGTATCTCTGCATGGTTTTCATTTACATTTCTCAAATGTTTCTTTGCTCTATTTCCTTTTCTGTGAGATGCCTGTTTGAATCTTTTGTGCAGTTTTCTATTAGGTTACTTTTCTTTTACTTATTTGTCTGTAGAAATCTTTATATATTCTGCATGGTAATTCTTTGTGTAGTAATAACTTCTCCCAAGTTGTAGCTTTCATTTTCTTTAAAGTATCTTTTGATCACACGTTTTGATGGCTCATTTTAATGTATCTGAATTTAATATCACCTTTTATGATTAAACTTCTGTCTTGTTTAGAAAATTATTCCTTAATATCAGAAAGACATTCACTTATATTCTAAAAGTTAAAGTTTGCTTTGGACATTTAAGCTCTTAATGCTTCTAGATTGGATTTTTATATACGAAGTAAGAGCTGATTTCAATTTTTTGGCCCCATTTGTTTATTAGTGTTTCCTTTTCCCACGACTTCCAGTGTGTCTATACCTCCAGTGTCTTAAAATCTCCAGTATGCACAGGTTTGATTCTGGGCTATTGCATCCATCAGTCAGTTTGTTGGTGCAGTCCTGTACCAGTACTACACTATCTTAATTACTATAACTTTATAATAAACCATTGTATCTTCGAGAATAAGCACCCCCTCATTATGTTCCTTCTTCAGTAATATCTTGCTTAACCTTGGTCTTTGGCTCTAAAATTTTATAATTTTCCTCTGTATAAAATTTGCACAACTTTTGTTAGAGTTTTTCCCCTGGAATTTATAGTTTTATGGTATTGTAAGTCAGTATTCATATTTAAAAATAGTATTTTGTTTGTGTCTGATATATAGAAATGAAATTGTATTTTTTGTATTCATTATATCGAAGTCTTCTATTATGTCTAATTTATTTTTAGATTCTTTGGGGGATTCCTATGTAGACATTTATCTGTAAATAATGACAGTTTTATTTCCTTTTCAACCATTATGTGTTTAAATTTATTTTTCTTGACTTATTGTGCTGTACAGGGTGTCTATAAAGTACTGAAGTGATGAGAGCACTTTTTTCCTGATTTTCAAAAGAAAACTTCCAATGTTTTCCTACTTAGCATGATTTTTGTTAGTAGTTTTATTTAAGATTGGATTCTAGTGAAATGTTTGCCGTTTCACACAACATTCTGTTTTCACTCAGTTCGTGAGAACTTAGCCATCAAGCTACTCATAGCTGCAAGAGAGGTGGGAAATACAGTCTTTTAGCTGGTGGCAAAGGGCAAATGGTGTTCTGTTCATTTGATATAGAAAGTCAGAATGGATATTTGGTTGGTAATGAGTAGGCTCTACCATATCTTGGGGATGTTGCCCAGAAACCAAGATGGGCAGTTTGGCTAGTATCACTTGGATATCTTGCAAGATTTTAAAATGTCTTAGGCCTTTCTGTGAAATTATAAAAACAAATAATAACATTGCAAAAAAGCTGCAAGTTACTTTCTTAACCCACAGGTCAACCTTTACTTCCTTATCTCAGAGCTCCATTCTGGACCAAATCCAAGACTCTCCTCTTATCAGGGAGGGAAGAGTAGAAATCACATCACTGATCATTTGATTTAAGAGGCTCAAAGTGGAATTACCAGGACCAGAAGTATGAAAACGTTCACGGTAGAATGCAAATTCGGAGTCTTAACCGGTTGTAACCATCGGGGCCGTTTGTTACCCCTGCACTTTTTTTTTTGCGGTATGCGGGCCTCTCACTGTTGTGGCCTCTTCCATTGCAGAGCACAGGCTCCGGACGCGCAGGCTCAGTGGCCATGGCCCACGGGCCCAGCTGCTCCGCGGCATGTGGGATCTTCCCAGACCGGGGCACGAACCCGTGTCCCCTGCATCGGCAGGCGGACTCTCAACCACTGCGCCACCAGGGAAGCCCTACCCCTGCACTTTTACATAACTGACTCTAGAGTGAGAAAACAGTTTACCTTTTGTAATTTCAAGACTCTAGTTATATATCGTGAAATAGCCCAGCAGAATATGGGCTCCTCAACTGTAGGAACAGTACATCCATCATGTTTGTATCCCTGCATCTAGCAGAGGGCCCAGCACTTAGCAGATCAATATTTGTTGGATGAAACTGTTTTCCAGAAATGTTATTAGCCATTCGTGTTTCTACTTTAAATGTTGTGCATTTATTTATTTATTTATTTTTGCGATATGCGGGCCTCTCACTGTTGTGGCCTCTCCCGTTGCAGAGCACAGGCTCCGGACGCGCAGGCTCAGCGGCCATGGCTCACGGGCCCAGCTGCTCCGCGGCATGTGGGATCTTCCCGGACCGGGGCACGAACCCGTGTCCCCTGCATCGGCAGGCGGACTCTCAACCACTGCGCCACCAGGGAAGCCCGCATTTACTTTTTAAATAGATTTGAAATTTATTTGGGGGAATAACATTGAGAATCTAACTTGCTTTCCCCCTAAATGTCCAATTTTCTCAATACCAATTAGTGAATGATGCTTCCATAATCCACTGATTTCTGACATTTCCTTTTATTCTAAGTCACTGTTTATAAGATGGTATATTTCAGGGCTAGCTATTATACTGATGTGTCATTAATAAACTGCTTAGTTATTCCTTTTAAAAGTCACAATTACTCCTCGGCTCAAAACCTGCAAAGGGTCCTCGTTTAGTAAAACCAAAAGGAACAGTATCCAGAACATTATAAAACTAAAATAAATCAATAAGGGAAAAAATAGAAACAACCAAAACCAGTAATTTCACAGAAAAAAGAATATGAACATTAAAAAGTGATGTTTAACCTCACTCATAATCAGGGATATTAAAACCAGTGTGAAATATTTCACACTCACCAGATTGGCAACAATTAAACAGTGAAGCAACTCCAAGTGTTGGTAAGACAAACAACAGGCTTCTTCATCCACCACTGGAGGGGATGTAAACTGGTATAACCATCTGAGAAATGGTCTAGCATTACCTAAATTGAACAGGCATATACACTACAGCTCAACAACTCCACTGTATTATTCATAATAGCAAAAACTCCAAACAATCAAAAAGTCCATCAATGGGATGGATACACGAACTGTGGTATATTTATACAATGAAACTACATCAGTGAGGATGAATAAACTACAAGTAAATTCATCAACATGGATACATTTCAAAATGTCAAAGACAGTAAGCAAAAAATACCCCCATGATTTTATTTTTATAAATTTCAAAAGCAGACAATCAAAACCACAAATTATTTAAAATAGTAAAAGCTAAAGGAAGAGATTGGTGTAATATTTACAACTGCAGATCCAATCAGGGAGGGGTAGACTTTGAGGAGCATGGGAATGTTCTGTTTCTTGGTTGGACAACTGTACATTTTCATATACTTTTGTATATGTGCTGTATTTCATAACAGAATTTTTTTTTTTTTTCCTGCGGTACGCAGGCCTCTCACTGTTGTGGCCTCTCCCGTTGCAGAGCACAGGCTCCGGACACGCAGACTCAGCGGCCATGGCTCACGGGCCCAGCCGCTCTGCGGCATGTGGGATCTTCCTGGACCAGGGCACAAACCCGCGTCCCCTGCATCGGCAGGCGGACTCTCAACCACTGCGCCACCAGGGAAGCCCCAGAATTATTTTTGAATGGTATAGTAGGTTGAATATCAAATACTAATCCTTGGAGTTTATAAACGTTACCCTGGAAAAAGGGTCTTTGCAGTTGTGATTAAGAATCTTGAGATTACTCTGGATTTATCCAGTGGGCCCTAAATGCCATCATTAAGTGTCCTTATTAGAGGGAGATTTCACAGACACGCAAGAGAAGGCAATGTGAAGATGGAGACAGACATGGGAGTCATGTGGCCACAAGTCAAGGAAGCTGGCAACCACCAGAAGATGCAAGAGGCAAGGAGTGGATTCTTCCCCAGAGCCTCTAGAGGGCAGACACCTTTATTTCACAGATGAAAAGATTTTGGACTTCTGCCCTCCGGAACTGTGAGAGAATAAATTTTTGTGCCAAGCCATCATGTTTGTAGTAATTTGTTATAGAAGCCTCAGGAAATGCATAAAAATGGTGAAGAATGGGAGAGCTGCCTAAGAAGGGTTGCTAAGGAGACCTAGTAAAATTCCAGACATTTATAGTAAGATCAATCTGCACAGCTGAATGGTTTTGTCCAGCAATATTCTGCAGTCTTAATGTAGGAACAGAGAAAGCTGAAAGAATGATCTGTGGTTGGGCTTCCGCTAGCCAAGGAAGTAGAGAATGCTGGCATGAGAGTGGAGTAGCTAGATAGGGAAGAAAGTAAAACCAGAAAAGGTGGCCAGAAAGTAAGGAGACTGACCAGCAATTCTGATAAGATCAAAGAACAGATGCAATAGGAATTAGAATGAGGGAACTAGAAAGAGGGCTGGTTTGGTAAGAAAGATTTCAGAGGAGGGGCAATTAGGGTAAAGAGATCTAGTGTGTGGTTATGGAGCTAAGAGAATCAAGTGTAATGGAGTCAAGGAAAAGCAGAGCACGGCCCAGGCCCTTGAGAATGACACTGTGATTAGGGCCCTGTTCATTCATCTGAGATCTCTACCATGGTCATATACCTCCCTTCTCAGTTCTGATGATAGGCCAACACATTCTGCAAAAAGACTTTAACTTAATGTAAATCAATTTCTCTAGTTCTTAAAACAATCTGGTAATGGTCAGAACAGACTTTACATTCCCCATGTGGGATAATGGCTTGAGACTCCTTTCTGTAAATTATTGACAAATCTAGTTTTTCAGCTCTGTCCAGATGGTACTTTTTGTCAATAGGAAGCGATACTACTCAAACTTTAATATACATACAAAATCACTGGAGGAATTTGTTAAAGTGCAGATTCTGGTTCAGTAGATCTGAAGTGTGGCCTGAAATTCTGCATTTCTTCAGGCTCCAAATTGATGCTGATGGCTGCTAAACAGTGGACAAATCAGATTAAATATTTCCCTCTCTAAAAAGGTGATCCTTAAAAGCATGGCCCATTTGGAAGTGATCTTCCCATCAAGGAAATGAAGCTTCAGCAGAACCAATGATGAATTTGTCATTTCAAACTCCTGGGGTTATGATGATGGCTAATGGGGTACTGTGAATACCCAAAGACTATCAGTGTGTGACAGGAAATCAAAGCTATCCCTTGGAAACACATGAGATAGTTCATATCCATTAGAATAAGTGAAGTTAGCAAGGCTGCAGCATATAAGATCAATGTACAAAAATAAATTATATTTCTATAAAAAAATATTGATTATAATGGCATCAAAAATATTAACTACTTAGGGATAAGTCTGACAAAACACGTACAGAACCTGTACACTGAAAACTACAAACCACTCCTGAGAGAAATTAAAGACCCATATAAATGGAGAGCTGTATTATGTGCATGAGTTGACTCAGTATTAAGATACCAATTCTTCCCACATTGATCTACAGAATCAACACAATTCCAATCAAAACCCCATGAGGCCTTTTTTGTAGAAACTGACAAGACAATTCTAAAATTCATATGGGGGCTTCCCTGGTGGCGCAGTGGTTAAGAATCCACCTGCCAATTCAGGGGACACGGGTTCGAGCCCTGGTTCAGGAAGATCCCACATGCCGTGGAGCAACTAAACCCGTGAGCCACAACTACTGAGCCCGTGTGCTGCAACTACTGAAGCCCATGCGCCTAGAGCTCGTGCTCTGCAACAAGAGAAGCTACCGCAATGAGAAGCCCGCACACCGCAACGAAGACCCAACACAGCCAAAAATAAATAAATAAATAAATAAATTTATTTATTTAAAAATAAATAAATCAAATTCATATGGAAATGTAGAAGACCTCAAATAGCCAAAACAACTGGAAAAAGAAAAACAAAGTTGCAGGGCTAGGCCTACCTGATTTCAAGACATTATAAAAGCTACAATAGGGCTTCCCTGGTGGTGCAGTGGTTGAGAGTCCGCCTGCCGATGCAGGGGACACGGGTTCGTGCCCCGGTCCGGGAAGATCCCACATGCCACGGAGCAGCTGGGCCCGTGAGTCATGGCCGCTGAGCCTGCGCGTCCGGAGCCTGTGCTCTGCAACGGGAGAGGCCACAAAAGTGAGAGGCCCGCGTACCGCAAAAAAAAAAAAAATAAATAAATAAAAAATAATAAAAGCTACAATAATCAAGACTGTGGTATTTGCATCAAGATATGGGTCAGTGGAACAGAATATAGTGCAAAATGACCCATACGTACATGAACAACTTATTATTTTACAAAAGTACAAAGGCAATTTGGTGGAGAAAGTATAGCTTTTCAACAAATGGTGCCAGTACCATCAGATACCCATAGGCCAAAAAAAAAAGGAACTTTGGTCAATATCTTGCATCACGTACAAAAATCAACTCAAAATGAATGAACCATAGTCCAAAATGTAAAACCAAAAACAGTAAAACTACTAGAGAAAAAAATAGAAGATATTTATGACCTTGGGTTATATAAAGATTTCATAATACAACACCAAGAGCACAATCTACACATGATCAATTTGAATTCATCAATATTTAAAACTGCTCTTCGAATAAGAATGAAATGACAAGTCCAATAATGGATTTGTATCTAGACTGTATTCTTTTAAAGAACTCTCAAAGCTCAATAAAAATCAAATAAAAGTAGGCAAAATTTTGAATAGGTACTTCACCAAAGATATACAAATGGCAAATAAGCACATTAACCATTACAGAAATGCAAATTAGAATCACAAAGATATACACACCTATTAGAATGACTAAACTGAAAAAGACTGACCATACCAAGTATTGACGAAGATGTGAAGTAACTGAACGTTCACATTGCTGGTGGGAATTTAAAATGGCACAACACTGTGGCAGTTTCTTAAAAAGTTAAACATTTCAACCATATGATTCTGCTATCCCACCCATTCCTAGCTGTTTACCAAGAGAAACATATGTTCATACAAAGACTTTTATATAAATGTTTGTAACAACTTTATTTGTATTAGCCCCAAACCGGAAACAGCCCAAATATCTACCAGCAGGTGAAGGTATAAACCATATGTGCTATATCCACACAGTGGAATAACACCTATAAAAAGAATGAGCTGCTGATATACACAATATGGATCTAAAATAATTATGCTTAGTGAAAGAAGTCCAACAAGAAGAATACATGTTGTATGAATCCATTTACATACAACTCTAGAAGATGCAAACTAACAGTAACAAAGATCTTTGGTTGCTGGGAAATATGTGAGATGGATGGGTGAGAGGGATTATCAAGGAGAATGAGAAAATACTGAAGGGTGATAGATAATAGGTTCATTACCTTGATGTGTTGACAGTTTCATATATACATATATTTTTAAATAAAATAATACACATATACATATTGGGTTGGCCAAAAAGTTCATTTCGGGTTTTTCTGTAAGGTTACAGGAAAACCCAAATGAACTTTTTGGCCAACCCAATACTTATTGAATTGTGTTCTTTAGATATGCATTTACTGTATATCAATTATATCTGAATAAAACTGTTTTTAAAGCTCTAAAGAGCTAGGAACTTCCCTGGTGGTCCAGTGGTTAAGACTCAGTGCTTCCACTGGAGGGGGCATGGGTTCGATCCCTGGTCAGGGAATCAAGATTCTGCATGCCACATGGTGCAGCCAAAAAAAAAAAATCTAAACAGCTATATTTTTCAAATTTGACTAGCAAGCAAGGCTTCACTTGTAATTATTATTCTTATACACGTAAAGTCCAAATTGTAACCGTTAAGAAATAGACTCTGTACGACAATATTATAAAATATATTAGTATTATCTTAATCAGTTTAACTGATAAGTATTTTCCATCTATTTGTCCGTTCCACAACACAAGAATTGTTGATATTGATCAAATTTTACATATCACTAGAATGACCAATATACAATATGGTGTAAATTTGCAGTTTTGTGGTTAAGTTTACTACACTGAAACAAAATGGCAGCTATTATATTTTCAAGTAACTATATAGTTTTCTATTTTTCATGGATTCCAATCACAAGTATAATGTAACTATAATTAGAGAAAGATAACAGGAGAAAAAAGACTCACTCTAACTTCCCAACACAATGAAGAAACAAAACAATCATTGTTTGCCGATGATATAATTATCCACAGAAAAAGTAGGAGAATCTACAAATTATTAAAATTACCAAGAGGTATAGAAAGATTGCCTTGTAGAAAATCAATAGATAATAGAGAAATCCTGTATACCAGGAGTAAAAATTACAATTTAATTTAGACTATAACTTAAGTGTTACTATGTATAATAGTAACCAAGGCTACAAGACACAAATGTAAATCTAAGTCTTTATGCAGAAAATTGTAACTTTATTGAAGGACATAAAAGACATAAATGGAGGGACATACTTTGTTCATAAGTACAAAGCCTTGGCATTATAAATATGACAATTCTCCCAAATTGATCTATAAATTCAATGCAATTCTTTTCAACTGAAACCCCAAAGGTTTTTAGGAACTTGACCAGCTGATCCTAAAATTTCTATGAAAGGGTATAGGGCTCATGACAGCCAAGACCACTGTCAATAACAATAATAATGGTGCTCTGGTGCTTATCCTCTCAGATGGTAATTCTTTCCATAAAGTTACATAATTAAAGGGTGATAGAGCTGATATGATATTGGTATAGAACATAAAGAGCTACAAATAATATGGAAATGATAAATGAAAGAGGGAACAAAAAGAACTTAAAAAATTTTTTTTTTCTTTTTTAGGTAAGAAGTGGATTTATTTAGAGAGAAACACTCCACAGACATAGTGTGGGCCATCTCAGAAGGTAAGAAAGGCCCAAAAGATGAACTCTTAAATAAAGGGTACTATGAAAGCTGGGTATGAATATTAAAAATTATAAAAATTAGATCCCTACCACAAACTATATATAAAAATATATTCCCAATGGCTTAAAAACCTAAAAGTGAAAAACAAAACTAACATACGCAGAAAAAACAGGGGTGGATATCTTTGTGATGGTGAGAAGAGGATTTTTTTAAAAATTTTATTTATTTATTTATGGCTGTGTTGGCTCTTCGTTTCTGTGAGAGGGCTTTCTCTAGTTGTGGCAAGTGGGGGCCACTCCTCATCGCGGTGCGCGGGCCTCTCACTATCACGGCGGCCTCTCTTGTTGCGGAGCACAAGCTCCAGATGCGCAGGCTCAGTAATTGTGGCTCAGGGGGCTAGTTGCTCTGCGGCATGTGGGATCTTCCCAGACCAGGGCTCGAACCCGTGTCCCCTGCGTTGGCAGGCAGATTCTCAACCACTGCGCCACCAGGGAAGCCCCAGAAGAGGATTTCTTAAGACACAAAAAGCACAAACCATGAAGACAGTGAAATCAGTATTACGATAAACTTTTGTATGACAAAAATCACAGAGTGAAAATACAAGCTATGGACAGGAAGAAGATATCTGCAAAGGATTAGTATCCAGAATAAAGAGCACCTCACATCAATACGAAAATGACAACCACAACAGAAAAATTGGCAAAGGATATGAATAGGCAGTGTAGAGTAGGGCAAACCTAAGTGGCCAATAAATACAGAAAGGGACCACCAAACTCAAATAGCAATCTAAGAAATACAAATTTAAAAACATCAAAGACACTATCTCAAATCCATCATACTGGCAACAGTACAGTAACATCAAGCATGGGCAAGAATACAGGGCCACAGGGACTCATACATATTGTTAGTGGGAGGCTAAACTGATACGATACATGCACCTTATTGAACAATTTTGTAATACCTAGGTTACAACTGAAAATGTGAATACCTCACATTCCAACAGTTCTACTTCTAGTGATATGTCCAAGAGAAGCCTTCACACATCTTGCAAAAATATTTATTTCAGTGCTATTTGTGCTATTTCTAATAGTGAAAGGTGAGACAAATCTACTTCAGTAAGGAAAAGGCTGTATCTGTAATGTTTTATTTCCTTAAAAAGACAAAACCAAATCCGACATAAATAAAACAAAATGTTAACATCTGTTTTCTTTAGTGGTGGAGACTTGGTTATATACTATTTCTTATACTTACCTATCTTCAATGCTACACAATTTAACATTTTTAAATTAAGTGTGAAACATAAAGTACATAACAAGCAACTGACCTTAGCATTTACAGTAGGCTAAAAATTAAGTATCTTTATCCAAGTGACTTCAATTCACAAAAACATTAGTAATAACACTGTTTACAAAAAATTCTTTGCAACCTATCACCTAGTAAGTCAAAGCTTTTATTGCTTCTGTCCTGGAAATTATCCTATAAATCACTTAACCCTGTAATGTTGACTCAAAATCAGAGAGTGAAAGGCAACAGAACCGACTCTTTCCTAGATCTACTGTGATCTCATTAGCTATTAACATTTAATGTCATTAACTTTATGGACATCTAACATCAACAGAAAAATATACATCAAAACATCTAGGACTCTGAGAAATATAAAGGGAGACCCATGTAATCCTGAAGCTCATCCTACCTCTCTGCCCAAGACCACCACCCTCCCCCCACCTTAGCCCTGTGGACTCAAGAATCTCTTATCTTACATGCTATCAGAAGTTAGTAATCATAGGCAAAATTTATAAAGTAATGCTAAACACTGTTTCAAGGACTTCATATTTATTAACTTACTTCAACTTCATAAATACTCTGTGAGGTGAGCATTCTTATTCCTGTTTTTCAGATAAGCAAACTGAGGCATACAGAGGGTAAGTAATTTGCCTAAAGTTAAAGAGCTAGTAAGTGGTGAAGACAAGATTCAAATTCAGGCAGTTTGGCTCCAGAGCATACACTCTTAATCAAGAATCTCTGTTGCCAATTGGACAGTCAATTAGAAAAGGTTTATCAGTAAAACTTAATCTGAAAGTTAGAAATAAGCATTTTAAAAATGAGATTGAAAGAAAAAAGGATAGAACCAGTGTCTCCAAAGCATTTTTTCTTTTATTTCTTGCCAAATATTAAAAAAAAAACTATTGTGATATTCTATTTCTTGCTTTGTAAATCCATTCCATTTTGCATTGCTCATGCCTTTAAGAGGAAGGTTCTTTGTAATATAACAATCAGTGGACTCTTTCCTTTAACTTCTTTATTAAGCCGGTTGCATAAAAGATATACATTCTCATATTGACAATTCTTGCCATGAACAAAAGCAACAAAAATAAGGCAATAGTAAGATGTGCTTCACATATAAACAATTATGTGGTAGTAGGAAATCTGGCCCTGTACAGCAAAAATATTAGGTAGCAAAATGTGAATAAGCCCTATATTCAGAAGATACCCAAATGTGTGAGCAAAGACAGCACACCCATAATAGAGCCCACTTAGGTTCCTTGTTTATTATGCATAATTCCTTACTTATCCATTTGTGAAATAAGAATAACATTAAGAAACATGAGATCCAAACTGCATTCATTTTCACAATATCAATACTAAACTCAAGCGGGCTTCCCTGGTGGCACAGTGGTTGGGAGTCCGCCTGCCGATGCAGGGGGCACGGGTTCGTGCCCCAGTCCGGGGGTATCCCACGTGCAGCGGAGCGGCTGGGCCCGTGGGCCATGGCCGCTGGGCCTGCGCGTCCGGAGCCTGTGCTCCACGGCGGGAGGGGCCACGGCAGTGAGAGGCCCGCGTACTGCAAAAAAAAAAAAAAAAAAAAAAAAAGAAAAAAAAAAAGAATACAGATGCAATACTAAACTCAAAATAGCAACTTCACTGAATATAAATGTTAAATGTTTCAAAAGTAAAAGGCAACCTTAATTTTTTGTAACCCTACGAATAGAGTCTGCAAAAAAAGGTAGATTATTTTACTGTAGTTACAAGGAAATGAGGCCTCAGCCTGCACTGAAGGAGTATGAGCAACAAAGGACAGCAAACAGATATCATTAGGAGTAATGCCCATACATATCAAAATATCTCAGTGAACCACGTTCTACTTATATAGCCAATCTATTAAATAACCAGCATAATGGAAGCTTACACCTCATGCAAGAGAATTACTAAATTAACTATATATCTATTAGAAATTTCTAAACCCCACTCCCAAAACAACTTTAGTATACCTGTCAAGTACTGTAGGTCATTTAGAAAAACAGAAATAAAACATACATGCAGCCTTTGTATTAAAAATTTTTCATAACATATAAACAATGTTCAGATATAAACTGTGAACTAAATGTTTTTTCTAAATATGATTTACGTAATCAAGACTTTCTTAGACAAAGACAGGTCTTAGGAATATGATCTGTACAAACTTACAGTAGTGTATATTCCAATAGAGATTTTCTTCCTATTATGATATAACAATATAACTCTTTTCTGAGTGAAGATATATGTTAAGGCTTAAGGTGTAAACACTTTGGAAGGCAAACAACTTAGTGAAGAAATTACTGTTCATTTAAAAATGTGTATCATCTCATAACAGGCCCCAGAATTTTCAAATTCACATGTGAGAATACATTTACATCTTAAATTTCTAGGAAAGGCACAAGCTTTATGTAAAAAAGCAGCAAAATTTTAAACCCACCAATTTATTGAAAAAACCATTACTTTTATTAGAAACAAAAAATGCTTCTCAAGATGTTGGCAACAGGTCATAGTATAGACATCTATTTCAAGCAGTGTACTGTACTTCTCCTCCCTTCAATTATATTCCAGTTGGAGGAGGAATACCTCCTTGGCTATGGGAAGCAGAAGTATTTGAGGGACTGTGTAAGCTGGTCTCCTTGTACACAAACCATGCATTTCCTCCCCAAAGTATCATATTCAGAAAGCCAAAGATCTAAGAAAGAGAAAAATAAACATGAAATCTAGTATATAATTAAAATTTCATAACTATCTTTGTTTTCCTGTAAATATTTAATATCTACAGGCTGTATACCATTATTTCATTTAAAGTTTGAACTACACATAAAGTGGAATTAAAAAAGGAAGACTTTGCATTTCAGTGCCAGATTTGGATACATAATGACTTATTCCCAATGAAATCTCTAAGTTTGTAACATATAAAATCATGACTAAAACATATCTTATTTTTGCATGCTCATTATTACAAGATGGGATTAAATTTGAGAAAAGTAACTAAAACCTTCCTTTGATTACTTTATATTTAGACTTCAGTGCTTCCAGGTGAAGAGGAACAATAGGAATCCATGGTTCCTTCCTTGGGAGGGCTTTCACTTTTCTCCCATCTGAATGGCTATAAACATCCTTCGTGCATCTTTTCCTATTTCCCTACTTCATCCCCCTACTACCATCTCCCTTACTTCCACAGCTGCAGCCAGAAGAGAAAAGGAGTCACAGAAGAACTTTACTTCACATCCTGCATTAGTCAACCTAAAAGGAATTAGCCTTCCTAGGTATAAATCTGACAAGATGAAAGTCTCAGAGATGAACAAACGGAAGATACCCTATTTTCAGTTTTTTATAAATACAAGAATAATAGTGACTTATGAGGTAAGGGTGAGGTAAAAAGCTTGAGCACTGTCATATTACTGAAGGCCAACTGCTTTCTATCTTTTTGTATATTTGGATATAAAAACAACATTTCTGAAACTGTCCATCTCAGATCACTGTCAATATATATGCAAAAAAACAAAAAAAAGACTTTTCGATTACAAAGTTATAAAACAAAAGTTTGATCAAATTGCTTTATAAGGCAGGACTGACTTTATCCACTGGAAAAATATTTTCCTGAAAAGACATGAGACCTCCCTAAAAATAATACCCTTGTTATATTAATAATGTATCTATCTGAATTTGGATAAAATAACAAAATAATACTTAAATTTAAATAGACCAAAAATTTAGGATTTTTTAAGGAACTCTAAAAGTGTTTTTTTCATACACCCAGAGCAAATCAGATTAGAGAAGGGGCTTGCTTTAAAGTCAGATCTGGTTCAAACCTTGGCTTTGCCAACTTACTAGTTGCATCACCTTGGGTGAATTAACACATGAGCTATGTTTTTTCCCAGTTGTAAAATGAAGACAGTAATACCACTTTCCACATTCCTCTCAGAATTGTTGGATAACTTAAATAAGATATGAGTGTAATGACCTTAGCACACAGTCTTAGTAAATGTTAGTGACTATTATTAGTGCCTTTTGGGTCAAAGTCTTGCCTAATCAATGTTAATGAAAAGAAAGACTCAACCATGATCTTGTTCAAACCTATTTACAAGTAATAATTTTTTTTTACAAACTTTTTTTTGTTGTTACAAAGGTAAAGATTATATGATAACTAGGATTCTGATAAGGCTGGTAAAAATAAAATACATTCATCCAGAGATTTATTAAAAACTACTGTTTTCTTAAATCACTATTAAGGTTTTCCTAATAAGTGAAATAACATATTTTATAAACACTGCATACTTACCACAGATACATTTAGGGATCCCATACTAGTCACAGAGACAAAATGACATATCACTCCGGGTTGCTTACAAGGCAGAAGTTCCTGGACAATATTGCGACCGGTAGCCATTTTAATATCTGTAAGAGCTTTAGCCCAGGCTGAAGTGCTCACCAACCACAGAAAAGTGGCAACAAGAGTAACAACAAAGTCCTAAAGCAAAAATAAGTATGAATTAATAATGAACAGTTAATTTAAAGATACTAAATTTCAAATCCATGATGAAGGAATTGAGATCACAATGAACCCTATGGTACTGAGAAATGGCCTTCATGACATACTTCATAAAAAAGGCCACAGTCAACACAGCAAACATTGCTGTTTACTATTGCCAGCCCAGTGCCTGAGATACAACAGTAAACAAGACTTAGTTATCTCCTGAGGAGTCAGATTTTCACATGGAGAAATCAAAGTTTTACACAGCCCTCACCACAACTTATCTAAGCCTCTCCCTCTCAGGATCATATATTGGATCCTGTTATCACTAATAACTGTATACCTCCATCATCTCTGTTATAATCACCCCCTCTCCAATATCACCTCTCTCTTTCTAGCTTACTCCCTCTGGCACCCCAACCTCAAAAATCCTTTGACCTCACTGAAACCTACAATCTCACCTTCATTTCCCTCTTTAATTTATATTCTGAGGTCTTTCATTATAATCTCTTACATATACTCTCAATTCCCTTACCCTTCACCTGCTTCCTCATACTGCTCTGGCAAACCTCTAACTTTAGTTAAATCTACCTCTAATAATGAAATGGTGAAAAGCACACATCCTGGATGACTTGTCTCTTTTTAAATTCATGACCACAAAATTTTAAGAATACGCATTATATTAAGAAAGGGACAACAAAAAAAATCTCTCTCAAGACACCCTGTCACTACCAGTTTTCTAAGAAAGTCTTTGCCACTTATTACATTCCAAGAATAGGACCGAAGTTTTTAATATTTTGGATAATCTTTTACTGAACTAATAAGATAAAGAAAAAAATTTATTTTCCTTAATCTATTCTGCTGGGGAACTAGAATTCTGTCAACTAGTACTGGCTACAAAGACCTAAGTAACACTTTTTTAAAGTATGCATTTGGATAGTGTAAAGTAAAAGTTCCACCTCATTTGGTCTTCCTTTAAATTAACAACCAAAGTGGGAACAATATGAAATTTGTATCTTTTAATGTTATGTATTCTAAGCATTCAGATATGCTCAAGACTATGAGTTCTTACATATCTGCAGCAAAAATCTCTCCAAGCTCAGAAATGGGTTTTGGAGCTTATCACAGAATTGTTTTGTTTTTTAAATAAATCTGGTTAGTTTTAAGTTACTTTTGCCAACGAACTTTTAGTCATTTATGTCGGATAAATACCAGTGGTCATGTACGAGATATAGAAACTGTGATATATATAGCTTGTCCACCGGGTCAAGATGGCACTGAATAAACGTCTTGTAATTAGAGAACCAAAACAATGACTAATTTTACAAGCATGGTGGTACAATGTATTTGCATTTTGCACTTGAGCTCCCCACTGCTACTGGCCCTCTTAAAAAATGTATATCAAAGAGAAGAGAATAGAAATATAGCTGAAATATTTTGCACTGTGGGAGTACTCGCCCTCTTGCTGCTGTACTCTGCTGTACTTTGTGCTGCAGGTAAACATTTTCTAAGCACTTGCTAGAAATACAATGCCTTTTGAAGAACTAATAATTAGTATGAGGTTATTATCACGTTAAACAAGTTCTCTCTGGGCTAAACTTCATAGTTTTGACCAACAGATGTCAAATCCTCTTAATTTTTAGGTTTCTTCCTTCCAAATTCCTAATTAAAAATACACTGTTTTTTTCTGATTATGCTCTTTATGTCCACGTCGTCGATGGCTTAAGGCATGACATTCTTATATTCAAAAGCAGGTACTTTTCTGAAAATGATGCACGAAGTAATCTTAGGATGAGGGGAACTGGGAGAAATGTGGGCCTCTGAAGACAGTATGTGCGACTCAGGACTCTAGTTAGTTGTGGAGTTATGCAATGCACAACCTGCCTGTGACAGCCCTAGTACTACCAATAAGTTAGGATATGACTCGTAACAGGTCTTTATGATTTGGGACATCCTATCTTTGTTTAGTTTCACTTTATGCTATTTCCAACCCTCCACATGGCCTAGAACCCTTACGTTCCTCTTACTTACCACAAAAAAGTGCTACATTTACTTAAAAACTAAAGTTGATTTTAAAATGTCACAGTTGAAATTCTCCTAGAAATACCTTAGCAGAGAATTGAGAACATTGATAAAACAGCATACCCTCATTAACAAATAGTACTTAAAAAAAAATCCATGTTGTATTTGGCTATAGTTAAAAATTTAGGCATCACAAAAAAATTTTCTTTACATTTATACAGTTAAATTAAAAGTTGAATCCAAAATTTAATTCAGAGGCCAGACTTTTACAAATAAGAAGTATCCATCATACATTATACCAACAAAAAAATCACTCATGGAACTAATTCTGGATTATTCCTCTATATGACCACTAATTGATTACTCTAAGGTGGAAAATTACTTTTGACGTTCTGAATGATACAACTAGATCAATTTTATAATTTTATTAGACAGAAAAACCCTCTACAAAAATAGATCTGAATGCTGCTTTAAAAAGTGTCATATTTTTAGGGCTTCCCTGATGGCACAGGAGTTAAGAATCCACCTGCCAAAGCAGGGGACACGCATTCGGGCCCTGATTCGGGAAGATCCCACAAGCCGTGGAGCAACGAAGCCCGTGCGCCACAACTACTAGGCCTGTGCTCTAGAGCCCGCGTGCCACAACTACTGAGCCTGCATGCCACGACTACTGAAGCCCACCCACCTAGAGCCCGTGGTCCGCAACAAGAGAAGCCACGGCAATGAGAAGCCTGCACAAACAAGGCAGAGTACACAACAAAAAGTAGCCCCCGCTCGCCACAACTAAAGAAAGCCCACATGCAGCAACAAAGACCCAAGGCAGTCTAAATAAATAAATAAATAAATAAATAAATAAATAAATAATCTTTTTAAAGTGTCATATTTTTAAAGCTTACTAAACAAAATACAAGAAATAAAAGGCTCATTGCTAGATTTAACTTAAATTTGTTGGGATAATGACAAACTGGCAAGAAATGTCTTCATTTGGAATTTAAACTATAAAGAATTTTAACAAAATATAATAACTATATGATCACCATAGTTTTTTTTAAATAAGGCTTGTAAAGTTCACAGAAGTTATAGATTACTGATACATAATTTCTGTTGATTAGGCACTGCAAATTTAAAAAGTTGATGTCGGGGCTTCCCTGGTGGCACAGTGGTTGACAATCCGCCTGCCAATGTAGGGGACACGGGTTCGAGCCCTGGTCCAGGAATATCCCACATGCCGCAGAGCAACTAAGCCCGTGCGTCACAACTACTGAAGACCGCGCACCTAGAGCCCGTGCTCCACAACAAGAGAAGCCACCACAATGAGAAGCCCGTACACCGCAACGAAGAGTAGCCCCTGCTTGCAACTAGAGAAAGCCCGCGCACAGCAACAAAGACCCAAGGCAGCCAAAAATAAATAAAATAAAATAAAATTTTTAAAAAAGCTGATGTCTATCTTTTTGAAAGGCACCTAACAACCAAGAAATATTTTATGAAAATGTCAGGTTTGAGAATTTCTTCTCAGATATATGAAATGGAATAAATATGAAGGGTAAAATATTGTTTTATTCCTTACTTACCATCTGCATTCTTATGATCCAGGCAGCAAAAATTAAAAATAAGTAAATAAATAAAACCTGTTATTTAATAATTTGGCCTACCCTTTAAAGTAACTTCACAAATAATAAGCAGATGTTAGTGGTCAGTGTTTTCTCAGGATATAAATGACCAGTATCACGACAACAACCTCTGTTGTCCCTTCAAGTCAGTAACACTAATAATGACTTTGTAGTTATTCTTTGGTAGTGGAGGTCCAGTTTAAAACCACAGCTTATCTCTGGATTTGCCACCAATAATCCAGGGCAATTTTACTAACTAAGTCTCAGAGATTATTTTTATATCTAGCTCAGTAGACCCTGAAGCCAAAAAAGGTATCAGGACTTCAAATCCAAATCCTTTGTTGCCATTTTAAAGATTCAAAATTAGCTCATGAATGCCACTAATGCCAAATTCTATAATTCTTATAGAATTACCTGGGTCAGATTGTGAATTAAAGAATTTAAGAACACAGGGCTTCCCTGGTGGCGCAGTGGTTGAGAGTCCGCCTGCCGATGCAGGGGACACGGGTTCGTGCCCCGGACCGGGAAGATCCCACATGCTGCGGAGCGGCTGGGCCCGTGAGCCATGGCCACTGAGCCTGCGTGTCCGGAGCCTGTGCTCAGCAACGGGAGAGGCCACAACAGTGAGAGGCCCACATACCGCAAAAAAAAACCAAAACCAAAAACAAACAAACAAAAAAAGAATTTAAGAACACAGACCAGGAGCCAGCAAACTTTTCCTGAAAAGGGCCAGACAGTAAATATTTTTGATCTCTGTCACAATGACTTAACTCTGACACTATAGCATGAAAGCAGTCATAGACTATCTATAAATTATTTGGGTATAGCTCTGTTCCAAAAAACCTTTATTTGAAAAAAACCCCAAAAACAATGAGTCAGATTTAACTTGTGTGTCATAGTTTGTGGATTTCTGATATAGACTATTAAGTTGAATTAAGGCATGAAGGGGGTCTCTCTGAGAAAAGAGAAAAAAGATAAGAAACAGGAACACAGTTATGGGACTACTAGCATGGTCAGCAATTCTTCGAATCAAAGGCATTAATTTCTACTTAATTTCTCTGCTACTTGCACCCTAATATGCTCTATCACATATCTGAGTTCTTTCCAGGTTAAAACAGAAACAAACAAAAAAACCTCTGTACTCTAGAGAGTACGGAGAAAGTGCTCCAAACAGGCTACAAGAATTGGGTTAAACATGACAAGGAGAGCAAGCTCAACCTCTTGGCAAACACAGGTCAAAACACAATGAAACTGGTTTATGCCAAGAACTCTTTTTTCCAGTGTAAGGAAATCCATATCTAAATTCAAATATAATGTATACTAATATCTTATATAAATTATTCTTTTTATAAAAAGAAAGTGATTACTTACAACCATGGGAAGTTTTCGACTATCACGATACAGGTTTGTGTAACCAACATAGAGCAGAAGCGCAGCGACGCAGTACAGGAAGACAAAGACTGCAAAAGTGACGTAGAATTGTGCAGAAGAAGAGTAATCTCCAATAAGGACATGACTTTTCCAATCTACGTCACACACATTTACACCTTCAGGTGTCTGAAATGATGCTTCATTCAACCTATTAAAAAAAAAAGTCTCAAATAAATTGATGAATTACTTGGACTCTTCCAACAGAGACAGAAATACATCTTCTGTATTTCTAGTACAGAAGTATTAGAAAGGCAGAATATTGAAATAACATTTCAAAAAAAACACTCCCCAAATATATTAAAACATTTTCCTTTTAAAAAAATGAAAAATTCAAATATTTAAGTAAATTAAAATTTTCATAAGAAATGTACATAAATCATAAATTATACCTCGTAATTGGTTATGATAGACTGAATATAGACTGAATTAAACACGTTCACACCCAGATACTATCTTACTGTAATAAAAACTTAGCAGATTAAGAGCGTTGTTACAAAATGGTTTACAATTTGAGACATGATATTCCATTCTAGGAGGGAGAGTCTGTGTGACTAGCACCAGGAGAATCAGTTGTAATGATTCACATTTTAACTCTGCGTTAATTAGCTGCTAACTCCACAAAGTCTTTAATTTTCCCTATCCATAAATCACAAAAGCACTTATCACCAAAGAGGCTGTAACTGTTCCTTGTACTGGAATTTTATAAGAGAAGGATTGAGAGATGGAGAGGAAATGACTGATTACCAAGCACTTGCTATCTGACATACCTTTAATGTAAGATTTTATTTAATCATCAAAGCAACCTTAGAAGATTTAAATTTATTGAACAGAAAAATTGAGTCCTGGAGAGGTCAAGTAAGTAGTTAGTAAGTGGAAGAAGATTCACACCCTGACTTAAACACAGGACACACCCAATAAACCTTTTAATGAATACTGAGGTCAAACAGAACTTACAAACAAAATAGTCATAAAATAAATATTCAGAAAATAAAGTTTTATGCTAGTGAAAGAAACACAAGGAGCTTTTCACTTTATATAAATACATGTCTTAAAGCTATATAATGCACATTATTATTTAGTAATTGCAAATACATGAGAAATTTGGATTTTTCAGAAGTTGTGTTTGCTTCCACAACATGGCCTCTCAAACTAAGGTGATAGAGCAGGCTTGTTTTGTTTTGAAATTTCCAGTCCACTGTGGGATGACAGAATAAAAGTGTCAAGGCAACATCATATGAAAGTTTCTAAATGCTTACTGTCATTTTCTGTATTTATTTCATCACAGTCCAAGAAAATAGTCTGCAGACAGGTACTGGTCCCACGCATCACACTTTCAATAGCAATGATCACTACTTACAAATGAGAATGCAATTAAACAATTTCTACCCCCCAAGATCAGTAAGTTGTTGGAAATTTTAATGAGTCAAAAAGAGTTGTTAAACCATAAAAACAAACAAATAACTCACCTGAATGGATAACCAAAAGCAGCTGTAATCGTTTTATTGTCAGAAGATTTATTAGTGTGACAAGCCACTTGAATTTCTGTTTTGCCCTTAAAACCTCCACAGGTGGCAAAAGCAAAGATAGAAGCAATCTACACAAAGTGAGACCAAAAAAGAAAAGAAGCATTACTGTACCCAAACATAGGCCATTAAAATTTTAAATACAGTGATTATTAAAAATTGGCTCACTAACATTCTTAGAATTCTTATTTACAAATTAAGATTGTGCAAATTATTTAAAAATTTATTTGCAACTCTCAACAAATGTGATTTTATTTTCCCGAGTATAATATAGAAACTGGTATAACAGTCCATATAACAATACATTTTAATACACCACTGTAAAGCAACTATACTCCAATAAAGAAGTTAAAAAAATACATGTGCTCAAATTACAGTGTACCCACTAAATATTAGTATGAAATTCAGAGGAAGCCTTATTTATTAGTATCAAAATTAAAAGGGGGTAAATTGGGGGTATTTTATTTGGAACCTAAGGGTAACTATAAGGCCAAGAGACTACAAGCAAAGAAGAGATCTTATTTCATGAGCTTATAAGGCCTCACTTGTGGGTATTTTGAGGTCTCAAAAAGTAGTTGGAAATTTGTTTTCCTGATCATAAATATGCTTAAAGAAATGTAATAGTGTTTTCTCAAATGCTATTCAAACAGGAAAAAAACTGAAAGCATCCTAAATATTGACAGGGAATCAAATATACTGTAATTCATTTCCACAAGGGAACATTATGCAGTCATTAAAATGTTAGGAAATATCTAATGATAAAGAAAATGGTTCAATACATATAAAGTTTGTTTAAGCAATGCGTTGTGCATGAGTCTACATCTGTGCATACACACACAACAAAAACTAAAAAGTCTATGCACCAAAATTTTATGTGGTCACCTCTGAACAGAAGACGAAAGATAATTCCTTTTTCTATTTGTATCTTACGAATTTTCTACAAAACAAGACAAACAAAAAACCCAGATACAGTGTAGTGACCAAGAGCTCAATGCTTCAGCAAATGCTGATGGCTCTATTTATAAAATATATTTGGAATTTGATCACTTTTTACCACCACCATCACAACATCCTGATCAAAACCACTATCGCCTCTGGCCTGAATTATACGGTGACAGCCTTTGAAACTGATGCTCCCTACTCCTGTCCCTGCCCCTGCGTCAGTCTACTGTCAACACATCAGCCAGCGTCATCTTTTAAAAATATAAGGCAGAAACCTTTATTGTCTGCTCAAAACTCTCCAGTGGCTTCAGGGTTCTCTCCAAATAAAATCAATGTTCATATAATGGTCTACAAGATCCTTTCCTCCTTTAACATTTCTCATCTCACGTTGCTACTTTTTCCCTTGCCAAATCTCTTTACACAAATGGTCTCCCTGCTATTCCTTAAAGACATGGGATAAACTCCTTCAGAACCTTTGCACTGAACTATTCCCTCTGCCTGGAATACATGGCTAACTTCCTACTTCACAGCTTCCTGTTCCAATGTGACCTTATCAGAGAGGCCAGGCCTTTCCCTAACCTCACTATGTTCAATAACAGTGCCCCTACCACCCCACACTATCTATTCTCTTTATTTGTACTGCACTATTTTTCCTCCATTGTAATTACCAGTGCCTGACAGTACTTCGTTATTTGTTTGCCCACTTTTCTCTAGGATGTAAACTCAAAGAGGGCAGGAACTTTGTTTTGCTCAAGGTCACAGACATCCAGCAAATACATAAAATTCAGGACAGGTCTGGTATCAAAGCCTATACTGTTGAACACTGATATAATGCCTCTCGTGGATTAATCCAGGACCTTGAATCAGGCCATAATCAGGATCATAACCATCCATGAAACTTTTTTTTCCATGAAGAAGAGATACATGAAAAGGAATCTGGTTATAGATATGAAGAGTTTGGTATAATGTCCGCACGTAGTTTGGAATCTTCAGTTAAAAGAGTTAAAAAATAAAGAAAGAAGAATAGATACCCTCTTAGCATAAATGTGCAGGAATACACAGAGTGAAAACAGAAGGCCAGGAAATGAGTCTCGGGTATATACCTGCGTTTAGAATTAGAAAAAAGAAACAGGATACACAAATTGAATCAATGGAATAAAGAGGCCAGAAATAGATTTGTGTGTACAGACAAATTATATCTAACAGAGCTGGCACTGTAGGGCACTAGGGAAAAGAGAATGGTGGTTTTAAAGATGTCACCACAAACTCCCTGATACTCCTCCCCTCAAGAGGTGGAGATTAATTTTTCCCCCCTTAAATGTGGATAGGACACAGTGACTTGCTTCTAGTGAACAGAATATGGTAGAAGGACTGGGATGTTCTTTCTGAGGTAAGGTAATAGAGACTACAGCTTCTGTCTTCATTTCTCACTCTCTTGAATCACCTGCTCTGGGGGACGCCAGCTGCCATGTTGGGAGGATATTCAGGCAACTTATAGACTCATGTGGGTAAGGAAGCGAGGACTACCATCAACCATGTGAGGGACCTTGAAAGTATACTGTCTGAGGCTTGCCAACAGTCATATTAGTGAATTAGAGGGGGGCCTGAGATGACTGCAACCCAAGCCAACCTCCTGGGAGACCCTGAGCTGCAACAACTCAGCTAAGCCACTCCCAGATTCCTGACCCACAGAAACTGTCAGATAATAAACTGTCTATAGTTTTAAGTACTAAGCTTGGGGTAATTTGTTATTTGAAATCAATAACTAACACAAGGAAGGACGGTCCAGATGGGCTAAAGTCTTAAATGTAAAAAGTGAGTCTAAAAATTATGAAGACAATATAAAAGAAAACTTGTGATCACAGAGAAGGGAAGAATTCTTAAGAAAAAAAAAAAGCTAACCATAGAGATTGTTAAATTCAACTACAGAAAAAGAGGTTTCTTTTAAAATCAAAAGTCAGCTTCTGAATGTAAAACAAGCTATAAACTAGGAGAAAGTATTTGCGATAATGTCACAAACGATTAGTATCTATGTATACAGACCTAAGAGAGACTCTTGCTCATGCATACTACATCATGTGCACAAGAATGTTCACAGTAACATTGTTTATAATATCAAAATATGGGGAGGGGAAGCAACAGGAAAGTAGATAAAATATATTGATATACAGTACTTACAATGGGAAGTTACATAGCAATGAAAATGTACAAACTACAGCTACCTACTTCAACAAGGATGAATTGTAGAAACCTAACGCTGAGTGGGAAAGAAAAAAAGTTGCCTAAGACTACACAGGGGGTATTCCCTGGTGGCGCAGTGGTTAAGAATCCGCCTGCCAATGCAGCGGACACGGGTTCAAGCCCTGGTCCGGGGAGATCCCACATGCCACGGAGCAACTAAGCCTGTGCACCACAACTGGTGAGCCTGCACTCTAGAGCTCACGAGCCACAACTACTGAGCCCGCATGCCACAACTACTGAAGCCCGCGCGCCTAGAGCCTGAGCTCTGCAACAAGAGAAGCCACGCAATGAGAAGCCTGCGCACCGCAACGAAAGAGCAGCCCTCCTTGCTGCAACTAGAGAAAGCCCGCGCACAGCAACGAAGATCCAACGCAGCCAAAAATAAATACATAAATTTCTATTTAAAAAAAAAAAGAATTAAAAAAAAAAGATTACACAGGGTATAATGCCATTCTTTTAAAAGCTCTGTTTACTTGTCTACATCACTCCTGCCACTGTCTTTGTTCAGGCCTGCACCATTTTTCCCTGGGACTAACCCAGCAGACTCCTCCTTTCACTTTTAAACTCATTCCCAACACCATTCATCTTTTACTGTGGGCTTTAGAGCTGCAGTATCCAGTAAGGTGCCATAAGCCACATGTGGCTACTGAGCACTTTATAAATGGCTAGTCTGAAATGAGATGGCTGTTAAGTGTAAAATATACCATGGTTTATGAAGATTTAGTATGAAAAAAGAATGTAAAATATCTCATCAATAATTGTTTATATTACTTGTTGAAACAATAATATTTTGGATATATTGGGTTAAGTAAAATGTATTATTAAAATTAATTTCACTTGTTTCTTTTCACTCTTTTAGGATGGCTAGTAAGATGCTTAAAGTTACTGTATGGCTGGCATTTGTAGTTTGCACTGTGTTTCTATCCAACAGAGCTGTTTAGAGTGATGTCACACTGATATGAAATAAAAATCTGGTCATGTCACCCCCCTGTTTGAAGAGATTTCCTCAGCGGCTTTCCAGATCTAAATTTAAGGGGAAAAAAAAATTCTTTTTAGGCCCAAACTTCTTAATTTGGCATAAGAGGCAGGGCTGAGGTAGCCTCAACTTTATCCTTCTAGATTTATATGCTATACTCCCTGCCAGGTCCTGTACAACTCTGTCACACTGCACTATATACCGTATTTACTGTTCCTGAAACACACCAAGTATTTATGTCTTGGATATGTGTGTTTATTCTGCCAGGATTCCTCATCTCTGCCCCCACCCTGGTTCTCCAAGAAGCTCATCCTTTAAGGCCCTGCCCAGTTCCTTGTGGTGGTACTATTCTGTCTCCTGGGCTGAATAGATAAACTTGAGTTCACTACCTCTATTATAGGCATTTTTCTTGTGTATCTTGCCTTATTAAAAAAGACAAAACAAAACAAAAACCCAAAAGCAAAAATGATAAAAACTAGTTTCCCATTTAATACAAAAATTAGTATATCAATGGCATACTGTACCACAGCTTATTGCTTTTAAGACTACTGCCTTTATCTCTTCCTTGGCAGACTGTCATGTCTTTGCATTTGCTTTTATTCAGGACTTTCAGTGCCTACCTAGCAGGCCTGACATACACCAAATGCTCACTAAATAACTGCTTAATTAAAGGAAAAAAAATCAATTTCCAATAATGTACAAATAAAACCATATTTCAAGTCTTACATACTCATTATTTCAAGCTTGTCTTTTTGTTATGAGGGTAAATAAATGTCATGTTTGCCATTTTGGTCTTTATCTTATGGGAAAAAAGGGATAAGGTATACACTTTTTACTAAGTGAAGTACAAACAATCTGAGGATAAACTATCCAACCATCTCACCTCTCCCTATATTGCACTAGTACTCTGATTTCGATGAGAAGTTATATACTGGCAGCCCATGGGTGAAACCTGGCCAGAAGATAGATTGTGGTTTTCCCAGTATTCATGAAAAATGTGAATTTGTTGTCAATATTTTCATATCAGCATGTTGCACATAAAAATTTGGATTTCCTGTGTGGGTGTGGATAAAGATATGCCAGTATCTGACCTATATCCCCATAAAGCAACAATCACATGGCAATGAGTGACAGATGACGCCTAAGACAGGGTAGGTGCTTTCCAGACTGCTGTCACTCTCTGTCGTCTCTACAACCCTCAGGATGCGTGTTAGTTACCAGTAATCAATGAACTTCCACTATTCTTTTTTCTCCCAAACACTTGTTTCACTCATTTACTTTATGAGGGGCTCCTATCAGCACTTCAGTTTGTACTTCTAGTCTAAAATGAGGTGTTCTAGTATGCTGATTTATATTTCCTTGCCACTTATGAAACTAATTCCCCCTTCTCTCTATCCCATATAGAATGACTGAAACTGCTGATATGAAATTCCACCTGTACAGTAACTAGTAAGAATCCAGGGACAGGATGACAGCAAGCTTCTGTTCAGGTCAAAAGGTTCCATATTCATTATGACGGCCTCAAGTTCTACGTATCTCTCTGCCCACTGGACCCACATTAGTGACACGACAGATGCCTCACTAATTTAGATATCTAGAATATCTATATTCTATATCTAATATCTGGTCCTCTAGAATACTACTCTCTAAAATAGACTGGAGTACTCATCTAACTGGTGTACAAGAAGAAAATATGCCTATTTATATCTACTTTTAGACTTAAACAAGGAAATAAAGCTTTATTAAAATTAATATAGGGCTTCCCTGGTGGCGCAGTGGTTGAGAGTCCGCCTGCCGATGCAGGGGATGCGGGTTCGTGCCCCGGTCTGGGAAGATCCCACATGCCGCGGAGCGGCTGGGTCCGTGCGCCATGGCCGCTGAGCCTGCGCATCCAGGAGCCTGTGCTCCGCAATGGGAGAGGCCACAGCAGTGAGAAGCCCGTGTAACGCAAAAAAAAAAAAAAAAAAAAAAAAAAAATTAATATACTGCTGAAACCCATGCTGGGTCTGTATGTCAGAGAGTCAGATGTCGGGGCAGTATGTTGGGTATCCTGAAGGTAAGGAACATAACAGAGAAGGACAGACAGTGATACCTTCACCTACTCTTCCACTTTTAGAGTTCATGTAATAATGTGAGTGTGCCTGGCTAAGTGTCTTTATGGAATAAATTATCTACTTTTAACCAAACAAACCTTCACAAAATGGACTGGTGGCTTAAATATGTCTTCACAGAAACTACTGAGTGATAAGACAAAACCTCATGTCCAAAAGAGAAAACAGAAGCATTAATACTCTACATGAGCTGCATTCATGAGCCACATTACAAGGTAAAAACAGATTCTACTTAATCAGATCAGAAGTTGGCAAAAAAAAAAAAGAAAAAAGAAAGAAAAAGAAAAGAAAATATTAGACAAATATCTGAAATAAGGATTTTTAAAAATTTGAAATATGAATGAAATTTACCCTGCGTGTATATAAATAATATGCCATAAGATAATGACATAGTAAAACATGCATCTAAGTCACAGATGCATACTAGGGCTTTGTGTATAAAATCTTACAGTGACAGAGTCAGCCAGAGTCCCAGTCCTAGTTCCTATTCTCAGACCCTGCTCAGTTCACAGAGGGTTCTACTGGGGAACACTGGTACTCATCTAATTTATGGGTATCTTTCACATGTTTCTAGTTGCAGGGTCCTCACTGCTATTTAATTTCATGATTAATCTGTTCAGGAAAATGATATAATTGAAATCTTCAGAGATATTAACAGATCGAAAAGTATACTGTATATGAGGGTTTGTGTGCCAAATCAAATGCATGCTGTTTTACTAAATCAAATGATCATTCAGTACTTAAGTGAACTATCATAGCATGTTTGCCTTTACCATCAGTCAGATTAGAATGCCTGGAGCCAAGGTATTGATTTTTCTAAATCAAAGTCTGAAGCATTTACCACAGATATTCATTTTAAAAAACATTTTGTTATTGATGTTAATATTTCAGTTTACTCCCCCTGTGCACTGAGCAGTGAAGTCAGTTTCAAAGTTCTTCAATTTCACTCTTCTATGATTTCCCTCTGCTTGGAAAGTGCAATCATAGAAAGCTCTAAATAGCCTTCTAGTACAGTTCCAAAACCCTTAAGAATTTGGATCATGAGACGTAAACTTGAGTTCCTGCTGAAATAAATAGCTAGAAGATTTTTGCTAGCTCAGTTATTACTGTTGAAAACATCTTTATGTCACGTTTATTCTTAAACAATTGTGAACCTGAGTATGGAACTAGAAGTCTCTGAGGAACCTCAATATACTTATTTTAAAATCATTTCAGACAGCTCTATTATTTTTATGTCTTTTGGAGCAAATCAATATTCCGATTGTTGATCTGGATGGCTGTCTTGAACTGAGTCTGTCACTTCACGGAAAACTGACAGTATTTGTTGCCACTGATATAATTTGAGCTTTTAAGCAAACATTAGTTTTCCTCATGTATTTTAGGATATTTGATGTAAGGTCAACTTGAGAGTATGTTATTTCCCCCTTCCCCGTCCTGGTCCAGTGGTTTTATAAGTCACCTCCCTGCCCAGTAGTTTTCTGGTCATTTCTACCGGGACTTCTTAATCCCCTACTCCGGCGGTCCCCGAGCTTTTTGGCAGCAGGGACCGGTTTCGTAGCAGACAATTTTTCCCTGGACGGGAATGGGGTGTGTGGGGGGGTGGGATGATGGCTCAGGTGGCAATGCAAGCGACGGGGAGTGGAAGATGAAGCTTCGCTCGCCCGCCCACCGCTTACCTCCTGCTGGGGTGGGGGACCCCTGCCCTATTCCACAAATACCTTATCCTATGATGGGACCGCAAACTACCAACATAGGAGAATATTGCACTTAACGCAAATCCAGACCTTAAGCAGGTAGGTTGATTCAGGTCTTTGTTAGGGGGCTATTTCTCTCTCTCTCTACTTCTTTAAGTACTCCACTCCGTGGAAGTTATAAAGCCAAACAACAGGTTGAAGCTTTTTCTCAGATTTATTTCCCAGATCCAGGAATAGTCCTTCTCCCACCCATATTTCCATTCCATTGCTGGTCCCCAATGATGTTTATCCTGTATTAGAAAAGCAAGTCTCAATGTGTGGTCTGTGGACCCCAGGGAATACCCAAGACTCTTTCAAGGAGTCCATGAGGTCAAAAATATTTTTACAATATTATTACAACATTATTTGCTTTTTACACTACGTTGACATTTGCGCTGATATGCGCAAAAGCATTGGTGGGTAAAACTGCTGGGCTTTAGTAAGAATCAGCAAAAGCATCAAACTGTTATTTCACTGCCATGCATTTGCAGTTAAAGAAAAAAAGCCAGTTTTACTTAAGAATGTCTTTGATGAAGCAGAAAAATTGTTACTTTTATTAAATCCTGACACTTGAGTCTTCTTAATATTCTGTGTGATGAAGTAGGATGTGCAAATACTTTTATTAATGAAAAGACAACCTACAGACTGGGAAAAATATTTGTAAACGATGCAACCGACAAGGGCTTGATTTCCAAAATATACAAACAGCTCATACAACAAAACAACAAAACAACCCAATCAAAAAATGGGCAGAAGACGTAGACACTTCTCCAAAGAAGACATACAGATGGCTGATAGGCACATGACAAGATGCTCACGCTAATTATCAGGGAACCTCAAATCAAAAGGACAATGATGTATCACCTCACACCAGTCAGAACAACAGTCATCAAAAAGTCTACAAATACTAAATGCTGGGGAGGGCGTGGAGAAAAGGGAACCCTCCTACACTGCTGTGGGAATGTAGACTGATGCAGCCATTATGGAAAACAGTATGGAGGTTCCTTAAAAAACTAAAAATAGGGCTTCCCTGGTGGCACAGTGGTTGGGAATCGGCCTGCTAATGCAGGGGACGCGGGTTCGTGCCCCGGTCCAGGAGGATCCCACATGCCACGGAGCGGCTGAGCCCGTGGGCCACGGCTGCTGAGCCTGCGTGTCTGGAGCCGTGCTCCGCAGCAGAAGAGGCCGCGACGGTGAGAGGCCCGTGCAAAAAAAAAAAAAAAAACACTAAAAATAGAGTTGCCATATGATCTAGCAAATCCACTCCTGGGCATATATCAGAGAAAACTAATTTGAAAAGATACGTGTACCCTAATGTTCATAGCAGCACCATTTACAATAGCCGAGACATGGAATCAACCTAAATGTCCATCAACAGATGAATGGATAAAGAAGATGTGGTATATAAATACAACGGAATACTACTCAGCCATAAAAAAGAATGCAATAATGCAATTTGCAGCAACACGGATGGATCTAGAGATGATCATATTAAATGAAGTCCGAAAGAGAAAGATAAATATCATAAGATATCACTTATATGTGGAATCTGAAATATGATACAAATGAACTTATTCACAAAACAAAGACTCACAGACATAGAGAACAAACTTATGGTTACCAAAGGGGAAATAGGGGGCTGGGGTATAGGAGTTTGGGATTAGCAGATACACACTTTTATATATAAAATAGATAAACAACAAGGTCCTACTGTATAGCACAGGGATCTATAATATCCTGTAATAAACAATAATGGAAAAGAATATGAAAAAGTATACATATATATGTATGTATAACTGAATCACTTTGCTGTACACCAGAAACTAACACAACATTGTAAATCATCTGTACTTCAAAGCAAACAAACAAACAAAAAACCCCACTATTACGGCATACCTAAATACAATGGTTGTCTGCAGGGAAAGCATTTAAACAACTGAGTTTGCTGAACTAGTCACTTTTTTTGTTAAATACTATTTTTACTTGAAAAAATAATAAACAAAATATAGGTATTCAGACTTGCATATTTGTCAGATCTTTTTCTTGAAAAAGATGAGCCTTTCACTTCAAGGAAAACCAGCAGCATCTGTTGCCATTCATGTAATCAAACTTTCAAGTGATTAATTATCGTTATTTAAAAAAAATATTTTTAAAATGTCTCAGCTTAAATTTCTAACATGGTAAGTATCAATCGATACAACCCCATAAACAAAAGCTCTCTGAGGCACTCAATATTTAGGAGTATAAAGGGGTTCTCAGACCAAAGTGTTTTGGGAACCACTGTATTAAAGCACTGCTCTGTTATCTTAATTTTCCCTTTAATGTTTTATAAGAGATTGCTATTCGTATGTGTGAAGTGAGTGTGTATGTGTATATATGTACATTCTAAAACCACTGACAACACACACACACACACACACACACACATATAGTCTATGAAAAAAACATCTAGTATATCCCATGAGAGGGTTCAAGGCAAACACTAAGAGGATTCCAGGTAGAAGAAACAGAGAGCAAAGGCATAGTGGTAAGTCAGTAAGTCTATTACAAGTTTTACATGTATATAGAGTCCTGGTAGGCACAAAATGCCATTTGAAATCATTTTTTCCCTTTCTACAGTAGGGGAAAAAAGTGAACACAAATGGCAAGGTTAAGAGAAAGATAAGTTTCTTAAAAGGTAGTCTGTGCCATAGACTGATAGCCTAAAAATTTAAGTATTAAGCAAATGGATGAAACAAACATCATTCTGAGTATGCCTCATCCCCTATACTCTGTAATATCATTTGTATTTTCTAGGCTGCTCCTCTGTGCTATATTATAACCACAAAATTAGAATAAAACATTGTCCCTGTTTGTAAAAATCCTATAATCTACTTGGGATGACTAAACTCTTAGAGTATTTTAGATAAACTAGTACATATTTCTGAAAGCTTGTTTTTTAAACAAATTGATATATGTAATGCTCAAATGGTTATGGGTTTTCTTACTCATTGTTTTTCACACTAATTTTCCTGGATAATAATTTACCCCAAAGTAATGCTTTTAAATGTTCTTTTGAATTTGCTCATTAATTATAAGTATAAAATCAGAAAAAGGTCTTCCCTGGTGGCGCAGTGGTTGAGAGTCCGCCTGCCGATGCAGGGGACACGGGTTCGTGCCCCGGTCCGGGAAGATCCCACATGCCACGGAGTGGCTGGGCCCGTGAACCATGGCCGCTGAGTGAGAGGCCCGCATAATGCAAAAAAAAAGAAAGTAAAACTGTACAAAATTAGAAAAAAAATTCAAACTTGATAAATGAATCAAGAAAACCCTACTTGTTTTTAACTCCTCCTAAGATCCTGTTATAAACATGCATGTAACAAGAAAAAAATTACTCCAGGTACCTATGTTTTTGTTTCTTTTTTTTTTTTTTTTTTTTTTTTGCTGTACGCGGGCCTCTCACTGCTGTGGCCTCTCCCGTTGCAGAGCACAGGCTCCGGACACACAGGCTCCGCGGCCATGGCTCGCGGGCCCAGCCGCTCCGCGGCATGTGGGATCTTCCGGGATCGGGGCACGAACCCGTGTCCCCTGCATCGGCAGGCAGACTCTCAACCACTGCGCCACCAGGGAAGCCCTGTTTTTGTTTCTTAAGCCTGAAATTTTGGGTAATCTTTTCATTAATTTATTAAAAGACCAATCAGAAACACAAAGGTAAGTTACTGAAAAGACTAAGAACAGACTGTTTGAGTCCAGGATGTAGTAATCACAATCATGGGATCTGAGTACATTACTTAATTTCTCTAAGCCTCAGTAACATGGAGATGACAACGGTAACATGTAATATAGAGATAACAACCCTCATAGGTTGTCAGAAAATTAAATGAGAAAATACAGGTAAAGCCCTAGAACATATATTGAACTCAATAAATATCTCCTGTTAACACTGAGAGTAAACTTGGCCAGCACAAAAATATTCATAATTCTAAAATTCAACCTAATTAGTCTATAATTCCTTTACATACTCCCAAACAGTATCTCTTCCACAATTTTGTGTGTGTAGAATTAGGAAAGCATATTACTTACTTAGACTTATTTAGAGCTAAACATTTGACCAGTGTTCACCCTAAGTAGCAAGAAAGTCCAAAACACAGTGTTCAAGGAGACATTAAAAGGAGATAAAGTCATTTTAATGAAAAACTTTAAATACTAGTGATAACTGACTACAAAGTAAGATCCAACTTAAAATTTACTAGAAAAATATTAAATAATTGAAAAGGCTGCTTTGATAACATTAACCCTTGCCTTTTTACTTCCATGTTCAACTCCTACACGTGGGGCATCTAATCTCACTTAAATTTTATCTTATTACCTTGACAGGCTGCTAAAAGCAGGAAAACATGCAAACAAATGAAAAGTCTACAATATACCATTTCTAAAGTTTAAAATATGTAAACGAGAACTTAGTGATCTTGAAGGACCGGAAGATATGTTAGTCATATAGGGCTCAAATTGTATCCACTGTCTGGATCTAGTCTTCCTAGAAACACAGCATTTCAGTTCTGAAGAACCTACTAAGAACTGTTCAAATACATTATCATCACTCACATATTTATAACTCAGTCATTCCAACAGCCCTGTGAAGTATTGCTATTCCCATAAAAGTACAACAAAAATTCAACCTTTACTGAGTACTTATTACACAAACAGAACTGAGGCAATGTCACTGCCAGGCACTGTAACTAAGGGCCAGAAGTAGATTAAAGTAGATTTATATATATATATATATATATATATATATATATATATATATATATATATATATAAAAGCATGGTGGCTACAGTTCAGAAGCAAAATAGAAATGCTTCTGCTTTGGTGACTGTATTTTTATTTTGTCAATAAATATTTACTGAATACTTGCCTTCATGTCTATGAGGCCTTCATATTTGTGACCCCTTGAAAGTTACATATTATCAGGTTATATCTTAGTCTAACATCTTCTAGAACATTGCTAAAGGTAAGCTGATTTGGGGAATTATTCTCGTAGTTATATGGATAGTAAGCAGCCTTTATCTAGATTTGTTTGTAAACGTATTTATTGACTATTTTTAGAGGTAACACATACATCTCAAGCAACACCTTATGAAACTTGAACAATTTATTCAAAACACATTTAAAAATTCCTACTATGGGCCTTTCTCCTCTAGAACCTTGTCTTATGCCTCTCTGCCTCTGTTTTAAACCTTCCATTCACAAGTCTCCTCTCTACAGCGCGCACACACACATTCAATGATTGCCATCTTTAAAATAGGTTACCACCCAATCTCTCCCATCTTCATGGTCAAACAGTGGTCTCCTCTCACTGTCTTCTCTTTCTTACCATACATCCATTCAGCCTACTACCATCTGGTTTCTGATTTTACCAAAACTGCTCTTACTAAAGCCTCTTGATTACCAAAATCAAGGGATGCATTTTAGTAATTATTTTTCTTAACCTATTGCACCTAATATTGCTGAGTACTCTTTTCTTGAAATATCTCTAATAGTGATGCTAAGATGTTATTCCTCTCCATCTTCCTAACAATACCTTCTTCCTTTGCTGCCAAATACCTGCTGAATCTCCAGCCCATACTTGTCTTTTAAACTCTAGATCCACGTATCTAACTGTCTACAGGATACCTCCACTTATATGCTCTAAAGAGACCACAAACTCAATCATTCAAAACCTTACTGACCTTTCACCAAACACCTGCTGCTTCTCCTTAGTGATCTGTCTTAGACAGATGTGCCACTACTAATCCGAGTCAGAAATATGGCAGTCATCTTACAGCCCTCCCTTTTCTTCACCCTACAAATATATTCTAATTTCTAAACCTCTCTTTTCTAGTCCCACTGCAATTAGTTTTAGGCCTTCATTATGTTTCAAACAACAGATTTCCCTTTCTTCAATTATGACCTTTCCTCTCCAATTCATCCCGCACACTGCTGACAAAATAAAAACTTCTAAAAGGCAAATCTAATTATATTATTCACATGTTTATTTACTCTTGAATGAGTGAATCCACCCTACACGGTAGGAATTCTGGGCTTAGATGGAAGCTGTACGATAAACAACCCAAAATTCTGTACCTGCACATATGCATTTTCTTAAGGAAAGGGCCCAGGTTATCAAAGGTTAACCCAAAGGATTAAGAACCACTGGCCCATAGGATAAACTCCAAACTATTCCGCAAGCCCTTTGAAACCTTTCAGAATCATCTCAAACCACACCATCCCTCCCGGTATATGTTCCAGTCAACCCCAATTACTTTTAAATTACTTTTAAATAGGGTTATGCTGCTTCAACTTTTCACACCACTGAACGTAAGATTCTCTTTGCCTGGAAAGCCACTCCCCAACCATTCCCCAAGTGAACAAGTACTCGTACTCATCCTTCAAGTGTTCTTTCATCTATGAAATTCTCTCTAGCACCTCCAAGCAATCGATTTCTCCTTCCTTTCACCTACTACACTTTGCCTATACCTTTATTATAGTATTGGCCATATGGCATATTCATATTTGTTTTCATGTCTTTCTTATTAGGTCATGAGGAAAAGACCATGTTTTATTCACATGGTCTAGTGCTAGTGCTTAGCTCAGCACCTATATATAAAACACACTCAAATATTTGTTGAATAAATATTCTCTACACCATGAACAACGAATACTCTTTTCATAAAAGATTCTCTTGTGTAATAGTAAGTTGTTCAAACTGAAAGTAGTATTTCCTTAAGTTTAAAAAAGACATTTTTCAAAATATGTCAGACCTATGATCACTAATAAACATCACTGTTTTAAAATATTAAGGAAAATATTAAGAAAAAAATTAAGTCTACATTTAAAAAAATTGACAAATAATATAAGCATAAATATAAACAACTGCCTCTTCATTTAAGTGAAATTTTAAGTTAATTATAAAGTTAATTATAATCCTCAATGATATTAAACTACTAGGTATAATAAGACTTTTTCTTAAACCTGATATTTGATTAGCTCAGTTAAATGTTTTTCCTCCTGCAATTTAAAATGTTTATATACTCAAATAAGAATCTTCTTTATATTTAAATCTGGGCTTAGGCTTAACAGAACCCTAAATATATACATTGAAGTGTCTTTAAAGTAAACATTTGTGTGAAATTAGCACTATTTCAGCTTTCAGAAAACACCAAGTAAAACTTTGGAGGAAACGTAGGAACCCTTGGGTGCAGGAAGGAAATCAGATTGAGCACCCATTAGAGAATGTGAGTTTCTGTGTTACTTTAAAAAACATCCTCAGCACGTTATTTAAAACAGAAAATCCTAAGTTCTTACTCTTCACCACTTTATCACTAACATACGGGGTTGAAGAGTTACGGATGTAAATGCTGCTGGCTGAACAAGCAACTTGCCTGCACGCTGGACAGATGCCAGCTGCCTATTAACACGGGCCTGAAAACCACCACTGGAATATGTCCTAGGCCACGAACTCCGAAGGCACTGTGCAGTGCCTGGTGTATTCATCAACTCCTCCAAAGTGACTGATCATCACCAAGGCCGAAGTCATAAATCTGCTTTGATGCTAATGACTGAGAGTGTTCCCAAGGAAGGACTAAGAGCTGACTGCAGGATATTGCTGGGAAATACCTAAAACAAGCTGGATGGCGATTCCTAACTTGTGTTTCAGTCGACCGGACTCACAACGCATTTTGCTTAGACCTTCTCCCCTTACTCCGCCCACCCCCGCCCGCTTCCCTGACCCACAGTTTATTTTTATCCATTTTTAACTTGGGGCCAATCTTAAAAGCAAATTAAGACCCCAGAAGCTCGTCAGATCACTTGGGGAAGGCACACCAGCTTTCGACGGAGCGCGGCCTCCAGTCCGCATGGGGCAGAAATGCACGGGCTCTACCGGAGGCGCAGAGGCAGCGCCGGCCGGGGTGCTACTCCGGCCCGCCGGGTTTCGGTTAGACCGCAAGAGGAAGTTTTCTCTTCCCTCGCGGGAAGCAGTGAAGCCAAAGAGAAATTTGAACCACCACTCCCCGAGGGATACCCAGAGGTGAGCTTCGGTGTGGGAGGGCGGCTCCGCCTGGGACGGAGGCAGCCGAGGGACCCATGATTCGACGCCGACCGCAGCGTTCCCGCCCCGCGCGGGCCCAGGCCGCGGCCTCCTGTCCCCTCCCAGCGATTCCAGTCCCGTCCGGTCCCGTCTCGGGGAAGACGGCGGCTTCGCTTCCCCCGCGGAGCGAGCCGCGCCCCGGCTCCCGGAGCCCCCAGCCTCCCCGCCGAGGGCGCCGGCCGGGCCGGAACCGGAGCGGGAGCGGCGGCGCGATTCCCCGCCCGGGGGGCGCGGGCTGCACTCACCCACTCGAGGACCTTGATGAAGCCGAGCGGCTCCTTGAGCGGGTTGAGGTTGAGCTGGAAGGAGGACATCCTCTGAGGGAAGGAGGGAAAGAGAGTCAGGACGGCAGGGCGGAGGAGGAGGGGGACCGACAAGACAGAGCTGCCCGGCCGCGAGAAAGGGCAAGCGGGGCGGGCTCCGGGAGGCGGGCCTGGGAGGCCGCGGGGCGGGGCGGGGCGGTGGCGGTTGAGCCGCACGCCGAAGCGCTGGGGCGGAGACGGAGAGAGGCGGCCGCGGGAGGCAAGGGCGGGCAGAGGCAGGGAAGGGGCGGTGTCTCCCCGGGCCGCACCTGGCCCAGCCGGCTGATCCGCTGGCGAGCTAAGTAGACGTTGGACGCCCGGCTGCGTGCGCCGCGCCCCCTTCCCTCAAGTCCAGCCCGCGGAGCTCGGGTTCCTGTCGCGCATGCGCGCGCCCAGTCCCAAGCCTGCGTAGCGGGGGCCGCTGCCCAGCGCGAAACGCCAGGTTTCAGTTAGGTCTCCTCACGCCTCTCCGGGCAACAGCTGTCTTCCCCTGGCTTCCCTTCACAGTTCCCAACTTTTACGTGGATTTATAAAATATTAACACAGATGAAGCCGCGATTCAAGGCTGGTGTTAGGGACCTT
Organism: Hyperoodon ampullatus; assembly: GCF_949752795.1. Taxonomy (NCBI): domain Eukaryota; kingdom Metazoa; phylum Chordata; class Mammalia; order Artiodactyla; family Ziphiidae; genus Hyperoodon; species Hyperoodon ampullatus. The sequence continues at coordinate 13,981,932 of NC_136922.1, forward strand.
TTATTAAAATGGTGGAAAGTTATTGCAGAACAACGGACTTTGAGCGACCTTGCGGTAGGGTCTCTCTCAGAAGCGTGATTCACCAAACATTCTTACAGAAATTAAATTTATTGTCAGAGTTATCATTGGAGTCAGGGTTGGAGGATGTACAAGGAAGGTTATACCTAACGGAAAAAGGCTTCGCCGGCCAGGCGTCTCCTGTTACCCAGCTCTCGTACCCTGTCGGTCCAGTTCTCTCCGTGGGGCGCTCTTGGAGTCTTCCTACAGAAGGCTAATGCCTGCTCCCCCTTCGAGAGTCGCCTTAGGTGACGCCTCCCTTCTGGCACCCAGTTATCAGAGCCCCGAAGAAGTGACCTCCTTACTGGCTTCCCCAGTATCTTGGAAGTTATTGGAGAGTTGGAATGCTGGCCTTTGGGCGTGTTTGGTAAGGGGGCTGACACATGTAACACTAAGTAAATAAGGAAGAAAGGCGTTTAGCAATAGAATCTCAATATACCAACTTCGAAGTACCTACCTATATATACTAACTGATTTTCCAAGCACTTACCTGTATGAATTAAGTCCCTTGTCATGGAAGTTATTCAACTGATACTGACCGTCTTTCTAGGAAGCTCACCCTTTCTCATTTGAGACCTGTTTACCTCCTTGTTTGCTTCCCAGAGAGTACAAAGAACCTATTTCAATTTCCTGGTCCACAGAGACATCCTTATCCTTTTGATCCTGACTTCCGTTCCTCCATCCCCAGCACAGTGCCTTATGTTCAGTGGGCACCTGCTGAATGACTGCAGATTCCTCTTATTTAAAAAGAAGGCATCACATGGCCGCTGAGCCTGCGCGTCCGGAGCCTGTGCTCCGCAACGGGAGAGGCCACAGCAGTGAGAGGCCCGCGTACCGCAAAAAAAAAAAAAATAATAATAATAATAATAAAATAAAATAAATAAAAAGAAGGCATCAGAGACACCCCTCAGGGCAGAATCAGTGGAAGGTGACCATGCATTGGTATCCAGCGCACCTGAGACCGGCGGAAGTGATACTTCAGGTCTTCCTGCTTCCCCCGCTTTTTAAAAATTTTCTACTTTGTTTCTGCACCTTTTTTCCTGGCACCCAGTTATGGGAGCCCCAAGGTAGTGATGTCCTTACTCGCTTCCTCGCTCCTCTTCTCGTTGTATTCTCTTTAGTCCATTTTTCTCCCATTCTGTTGAGGCTTTTGGGTTGGCACTGGAGTTGGGTTGTGGATAGCAATGCTATTTGGCTTGGCCTTCATAGTCACAAAGATTCAAATTAGTCTCTCATGTTATTTCCGAAGGAGAGGTACGCTGACAAATCAGAACGATGCTCCCTTTGCAGCTTATACTGTAATGTAGTAACCCAGTTTGGGCATTTCTCCTTTTTTTTTTTTTCATTTTTTGAAGGTCTCAGAAATCGGAATTGGCCCAACCTCAACTTCTGAGAAGCTTAACTTTCTGTTCCTCTCTTCTGCCTCTTTTTGCTTTCTTTCCTGGTTCGGGTTCACGCCCACCAGTGGAAAGCATGGTTGTTTCTCTTCAGGAGACCCTGAGTACCAGAGGATGCACCTTGAACATTAAGAAGTTCTCTCCTCCTTGGCCATGTGCCACTAGTTTTGAAAAGACAGAGATCACTTAAGGTAGCAGAAGAGTAGTGTCTGGTCACTTATTAGAACTCATTGACAGGCTCTGACTGGGCAAAACCAAGCAGGAGTGAGCGACTGCTGTTACCCTCAGTGATGTACAGCCCAGCGCTGCTTGTGCCAGTCGGGTGAGCTCAGAGGAGCTCCTACTTTCCTGAGAAGGAGCTGGTACTGGCTGGCAGAGCGAGTGAGATCTGATTAGGCCACCTGATAGTTGTGAATTTTTTGAATGCTGTAAAAACAAGAGTGTTTAAACAATAGCATCTCACTGAAGGCACAACTGTTCAAAATCTGGGAAGAATGTTCAGATGACTCTATAACATTGACTACAACACTGGTCATGTCTGATTCGTTCTTCAAATCTGAGGAGAGAGACAGAAGTTCTGGGCACAGCATGTTCCACCCTCTACCAGGGCCATAATGGAAAATAATACTTGTAATGCAAAATTGCCCTGTCGGAGGTAGTATTATTGAGAATTATCTCTGCTAGTATAATTATGGCTAAGTTACCTACATAATTTGTTATTGTTTTACTCTCTCTTTGCTGTTTATAAAACATGTGCCAGGTTAAGATATTGGGATTTAAGGATGTGCCAGAGGTCAGGAGGAAGCTGTGTTTACGGAAATCATATCATTGGCTAACTATAACATTCTTTTGGGTTTCTCAATGGCAATAGAGCGTTCTGATCATTTTATTGGGAAAATGAGACAGTAACTCATTCTCAACCAATGTTTATCCTTTTTTTCTGAAAAGATAGTGTTTAATATCAATGGGTTCAAAATCTGAGTTTTGCCTTTAAACACAGTTCTTTTCGCGGATGAATTCAACAATCATTTTTAGAAAATTCCAGAAATCACTCTAAATTTGTTTAAATTGTACAATAGACTGTAGACTGACTCAATGGACCCAGTAAATTAATCTCAAAATAATTAAACTGAAGTCTTTTAAATGTAATTTTAGATTTAAATGTAATTTTAGATCTCAAATATAATTTTAGATCTAAATCTAGATTTCGATTTTTAGATTTAGATTTATAATTTTAGATTTAGATTTAGTTGCAAAAGTCAAAGGGTTCCTGTATACACTTCAGCCAGTTTCCCCTAATGCTAACAACTTCTATAACCAAGATACATTTGTCAAAACAAAGAAATTAACATTGGTATATTACTGTTCTCTGAACTACAGAATTTTGCAAACTTCACCAATTGCCCACTAATGTCTTTTTACTGCTTCAGGATCTGATCCGGGATACCACACTTAATCTAATGAGCTCTTTTTGAAGGGGTGTTCAGGAGTGGGGGGAAGTGTGTGAAACAAAATCATTTTCCATTCTGTTGAAAATTGAACAAAATATATGAGGAGGTTTCAGTATATGACAAATTGCCTTGCGCCCAGTAGCCCCCTGCTTTGTGGCTGCTGCCTGGGTGTCATCACCTGCCCCACTTTGACTCTCTTAGGTGATGGTGTCCAGATTTGTGGCCGTGACCTACTGCAGCATATGACTGATTCAGGCGCATGCCTAAAGCATGGCATCCGCTCTCATAGCCCTGGGCCTCACCACCCGTTGTACGAAGTGTAAGTTTCTGGAGAGCAAGGGAGCCCTCCCGTTGCTCTGCAGTCCCTCGGAGATGTGGTAAAACTCAGTGGTTAGCAGCAGGGCTGTGTTCTCAGACGCCTGGCTTTAAACCCTACCTCTACTTTGTGACTTTCAGCAGGGGGTTTAACTTACCTAAGTTTCCATTTTCTCATTCTTTTTTTTTCCCCCTATTTTTTTCATTCTTATTTTGCAAAGAGGAAATGAAAGTTGTAGTGAGGTTTAAATTTTACAGTCTTTAGAGATCATATAGAGGAGTACAGAGTAAGCACTTAGTAAGTGTTACCTGTTATAATCACTGTGTTCCAGAAATAGTGGGTGGATCAATCTCCCAGCTGGGTGGTTAAGAAGCAAAAAAGACTCAATGTGAGAGGCAAAAGTCATTTAAGGAAATCAAACTTTTATTTATTGGCTAGAAGAGAATTAGAGTTCTAAGGAAGACTTTTTTTTTTTAACATCTTTATTGGAGTGTAATTGCTTTACAGTGGTGTGTTAGTTTCTGCTTTATAACAAAGTGAATCAGTTATACATATGTTCCCATATCTCTTCCCTCTTGCGTCTCCCTCCCTCCCACCCTCCCTATCCCACCCCTCTAGGTGGTCACAAAGCATCCAGCTTAAGGAAGACTATTGCATTAATGAAAGAAATATGAAACTTGGGAATAGAATTCCAGAAAACAAAGAAAATGCAATTTTTCACTACTGAAAATCGTGGGGCAAAGGTCATGCTAATCCTCTCTGTACGGGTCCAGTTTTAATCTATTTGTAGCTGAAGTAAGCACAGTCCTCATCACCATTTTAAGTTTAGCTGACATTTAAGCAGTGAAAAACGAGAAACATATTCTACTTTGTAGAGGCTAATTTCATGCTAATCATCACAAGTACTGTAATTAGGTTTCTAAAGAAAAAAGGCTTATTGTATAATAACTTGTATAATAACCTGGAGTTTATATAGTGTTCTGTGTTTTTCAGAGACTGTTCATAGTCATTTTTTTCACGTGAGCCTGGAATTAAGGGAGGGTATAGGAATTATGATCCACATTTTGCTGAGAGGGAAGCTCATGGGGAAGAAAGCCTATCAGGAAAGGCCTCATAGAAGAAGTGAAGCTTGAGAGCTGTGAAGGGAGTTCCACAGGTAGATGAGGGGGTTCCCTAGAGAGGTGCAGCCGAAGGTAGGGCATGGTGGCAGAGGAGAGGGGAGTATACTGAGGCGCCAGATACCTCAGTACCGGTAAGGGGAGCAGTGTGGAGGCAGGGCTTTATATGCCAGGCTAGGAGCTTGGACTTTATTCTCTGTCAGTGAGTTGCTCTGAGGCAAAGGAGAGAAACACGGTCAGATTTCAGTTTAGGAAAATCACTACAGCAGTAGTATAGAAGATAAACTCGAAAGATCTTTAGCAGATAGGTTCAAGAGAGCTGATATTTTCTAACCCTATTGGTCATGAGATCTCGGGTCCCAGATGTGGTGACCATGAGCAAGAGCAGACAGCAGGTTCGCCCCAGCAGCGCTATACTGCCTTCAGCAAAAGCACAAGATTTAGATGCCCAAACCACTGGTTCCTGCCCTGGCTTTGTCAGATCTACAAATTTTCCTGGAGCATTACCATTTGATTTCCTTTGGCTTACTTCTGTTTGATGGGAGTATTTGTAAGGCACCAACTCTGCATATGTTGATTAATATCAAAGGAGTACTTCTTTTTCTTTTTTCTTAACATTTTTATTGGAGTATAATTGCTTTACAACGGTGTGTTAGTTTCTGCTTTATAACAAAGTGAATCAGTTATACATATACATATGTTCCCATATCTCGTCCCTCTTGCGTCTCTCTCCCTCCCACCCTCCCTATCCCACGCCTCTAGGTGGTCACAAAGCACCGAGCTGATCTCCCTGTGCTATGCGGCTGCTTCCCACTAGCTATCTATTTTACATTTGGTAGTGTATATATGTCCATGCCACTCTCTCACTTTGTCCCAGCTTACCCTTCCCCCTCCCCGCGTCCTCAAGTCCATTCTCTAGCAGGTCTGTGTCTTTATTCCCGTCTTGCCCCTAGGTTCTTCATGATCTTTTTTTTTTTAGATTCCATATATATGTGTTAGCATATGATATTTGTTTTTCTCTTTCTGACTTATTTCACTCTGTATGACAGACTCTAGGTCCATCCACCTCACTACAAATAACTCAATTTCGTTTCTTTTTATGGCTGAGTAATATTCCATTGTATATATGTGCCACATCTTCTTTATCCATTCCTCTGTCGATGGACACTTAGGTTGCTTCCATGTCCTGGCTATTGTAAATAGAGCTGCAATGAATGTTGTGGTACATGACTCGTTTTGAATTATAGTTTTCTCAGGGTATATGCCCAGTAGTGGGATTGCTGGGTCGTATGGTAGTTCTATTTTTAGTTTTTTAAGGAACCTCCATACTGTTCTCTGTAGTGGCTGTATCAATTTACATTCCCACCAACAGTGTATGAGGGTTCCCTTTTCCAAAGGAGTACTTCTGACAACAATCAGGACTTGGGAATGAAGACAAACGTGAAGATATCACAGGCTGGTCTCAGAGTCATATCCAGGGATGGAGGGATAGAGGCGGCCTAGGCTATGTAGCACGGTGGATATGGAGATTTTAGAGTCCAGTTCTGAGCCGTTTTTATCATAATTAGTTATTTTTCCATATTTTATTGTCTCCCCGGAAAGCAGAGGGCCCTCTAAATTTTACACAGAGATTTTAAGTTTAGTATTGTATTTTACTCTCTTGAAATCAGGTGGGAAACAAAACCCGAAATGTCCACTAGTTCTGTATGGATGGTTTGTTTATTCTGTTTGAAGTGCAGAGAGCTGACTTCCTGCCAGGGAAAGAGCAGGGCGTGATAGATGGGGCACAGTAAAGTGAGCAGATGGAGTGCTTTGCTTTTAGCAAGCTGGACGGGCTCGCCTCAGGATCTGAACTTCCTGTTCCTAACATAGGAAACCCAAAGAAATGCACGGGAACCCTTCCCTCCTGATTCTTGCCCCGTCGATTTTGTTTCAGGACCACCATGATCTTCTGAGTGACACTGTAACATTTATTAAGAGAGAACAGATCACCAAAATGACCACTTTCGGTGTTGACCAGTCACATGCCCAGGAAGTCTGTCATCTTATCAACAACAAAAACCAATCTTCTAATGTGATACAAAAGGGTAAAGAAAGGCCCGAGTAGGGACTGGCCAGGAAACGTGGGACGCTGATAGAATGACAGCAATGGAAGTTTGTTTATAATTTCTCTAGGAGGCAGAAAAAAGTGTTTTATACAGTAGCTTGTTTTCTAGAAAGTCAACTGTAAATGTAATTCTTGTAAATGGAATTTCACTTTAAATACACTTCAAAAGTTGGCCATTTAAAGTATTCTTTGGGAGAACCTCCTTGTGATCATTCTTTAAGTTTCATAGGTTTGTATTTTTTATGCTCTCCACCCATCCCAATTTTCTTAAAGCAACAATCACTTGTAATTTTCTTACAAGGTAAGTAAATTGGTCTTTCCTCTCTGAAACAATCTCTTTGATTATTGTTATTATTTTTCTTGAGGGAAAAGCAAAGTTTGTTGTTAAATTCTACTGATTTCTTATTTGTCTTCATTTTTTTTTCCATTTCCTAGAATGACCAAATGGTGAGAAGCCTAGGAATTTATTGACTTTGACTTTGTTATCAAGGCATAACCCTAAGAGAATGAGGAAAGCGCCAGCCACCCCCCAACCCTGGAGAATTATTGCATTAAATAATCTATTACAGCATAGCACTCTAATGGAAAATTATCTGATTATTTTTTTCTCCTGGCAGTGAGAAAAATGGGAGTTTTAATGGGAGTGTAGGAAAGAAGGAGTAATTTTAGAATCTGGGGCACCATCCCAGGAGGACAGTCTTAAATAAAGAAAAAGTTCCAGGCTGCCAAGGAGTTGCAAAAGGGATTCTGAATGCCTGGGAAATATGGTGGAGAAGCGGCTCAGTGTTGAAGAAAAGGAAAATGGGAAAGCAGAAATAAAGCAAACTTGGATTCCTGCATCATTTAGTTTAGGGAAGACTGAATCTTTTTAGCATATTTAATTTCAGTGGTTGCCAATCATTTGAGAAGGAGACCTGAAGAGAGACCTATTCCTTCCAATATTTATTGATCACCGATACGGACCAGGCACTTTGCTCATTTTCTTTTTTTTTTTTTTTTTTTTTTTTTTGCGGTAGGCGGGCCTCTCACTGTTGTGGCCTCTCCCCTTGCGGAGCACAGGCTCCGGAGCACAGGCTCAGCGGCCATGGCTCACGGGCCCAGCCGCTCCGCGGCATGTGGGATCTTCCCAGACCGGGGCACGAACCCGTGTCCCCTGCATCGGCAGGCGGACTCTCAACCACTGCGCCACCAGGGAAGCCCTTTGCTCATTTTCAGTCATAGAAAGTGGAACAAGATAGTCTTGCCCTCAAAGAGTTTCCTTTCTGAAAGGAAAGATAGGCTGAAAGAAAAAAGTGGTAAACAAAAATATTTTTTCAAGTTGTGGTATGTGCAATGAAGAACACAAAACATACGCTTTTTATATTTCTTGTTTTCTGTTCTTCAATTTTACTGCCCTGCAAAATTTGTGGTAAAACAGAAATAAGTTGGCAATGACTGCCATCTTCATAATTTACATAATCAACTACTGTTGGCTTAGATCCTCTGTAAGTTAGGGCCTATGTAAGAATTCCATGTAGGATTTCCAGGGATAACATTATGACACTCGCAGAATCTTTTGATATTCTGTAGACTCAACATTGTAAGCACTGCGGGGCTCCTCAGAGCCAATTCTAATAATTAAGTCGGTGAGGTTGACTGCTGCCTGTGAGGTTTACATTAAGACCAACTTTCAGGGACTTCCCTGGTGGGCCAGTGGTTAAGACTCCGTGCTTCCAATGCAAGGGACGTGGGTTTGATCCCCGGCTGGGGAACTAAGATTCCACATACCGCGCAGTGCGGCCAAAAAATAAAAATAAAATTTAAAATAAACTTAAAAAAAAAAAAGACCTACTTTCTGTTTGCTAGCCCCACCACCAACAATGCCCATCCTTTGGCCAATTTCCAGAAATTTCAGGGTTGAGAATTCTAATAGACTGTCCTGAAGGAGAGGAAAACAGAGAGAGGTGTTTAGTCATATGCTGGTAACAAGAAAGAGAGAGAGGAATAAGGAATATACCCAGAGCCCCAGAAAAAAGCAAACAAGAAAACTGAGTGAAAATGTTCCATGTAGGAGAGTGAACTCACAACAGTTCCAGAGCAGTAACCAAGGTAAAGAGGAGAGGCGGAGTGGAGAAGAGAATTCCTCCTAAACTGCAGGGTAGAGTGTGGGGAGCCACTTGTGGTCCCCGCTTGCTCAGCTGTTAGAGGGGACTGAAATATGTACTATGGTAGGCTGCAGGCACAGTCCTAAACATCCTTTTATGCATGTGATTACTAAAGCCATTAGAAATAGGAAGATGACTTCATTATTTTTATATTGGAAGGATAATTGTGCTGTAGTTGATAGAATGCTGAGGGACAGCCTCCTTTTGGGAGAACACATCCTCCACCCTCACTCCAAAGTATTCCTGGTCAGGTGGTTTGACCCAAGGATGGCTATGTGATCCAGGCTCAGTCAATCAGAGTATTTTTATCTCCCTAGTCACCGTGATTGGCTCATGAAAGAGTATGTGATATAAGTTGTACCAGTCAGAAGTCTCTCTAGGTATTTCACCAGCTATCCAGAAAAATACCCTTCTCTGGGATCACAGGCTCTAAGAACTCTAGAGGTCTGGGACAGCCAGTAGTTCATCTTTCGGCCACATGGAGTCAACGTGAGGATGAAGCCCAGCAGAGGCAAACAATGGATAGGGAGTGGGGGAAGAGAGGGCCTAACTGATACTATTGATAGATCCATTCTAAGAGATTCTTGTGTGGGTGAAGCTGAGTAGAAGGCCAGGTTTCTAGCAGTCTCTGAGGATGGGGCAATCAGGGCTGTGGCTCACTATAGAACCAGTTGTCCTTGTCAGGAAGAGCTAAGCTCTCCCAGGAAATCTACAGTGGAAGGGGACTGATGATAGCAAGTAACCAGGATGGGACTGTTTGAAGCTACTTGCCTTTGTGCAACTTCAAGATTAGTGTCTACCTGCCCACTGTCCTTGAAGCTTTCCTGTGTCCCCCACTGCCTTATGTCAACCAGAATTACTCTATTCACCTGGGAAAGTTTGTGAAGAAGAAACAGGAAGACCAAGATAGCATCCAAGTCCAATATAATTAGTCTGCTTATCTTTCTCACACATCAGACTTTAAGATGTTTGCAGGCAGGTCCTGTACCCCCCACTAGTGGATTTTCATGCCTAGCACAGCCCCGGAACTCAAGCATTTCAATGAAGCATTGAGTGAGTGAATCTGATATAGCGTATAGAGTTAAAGGCCCTGAACTATTCAGCCTGAGAAGTTCATTGCTTTGGATTAAAGCACTGCCTCTCCAAGCATCCTCTTTAAAAATGCAAATAGCAGAAGAGACATGAGGTATTTCCCTGTCAGCCAGCAATTCTCATTTTTGCCAGCTGTCAAAACAAGGGGAACTATAAAAATTGGATTTTAGAGAACACCCTTAGTGTGATTAGAAAGGGCATACATTTGTGTAACTAATTTGGAAAACACTTTGGCATTATCTCCTAAAGTTGAACATTCATATACATATGACCCAACAATTAATTCACTCTGAGGGATGGACCCAAGGGAAACCCAAGCAGATATACAGCAGGAAACGTGAAAGAATGTTCATAGTTGCACTGGTCACAATGCAAAAACCTGGAAACAACTCAAATGCCCATCAACAGGAGAGCGGATGGATAAATTGTGATATATTCACACAACTGAATATTTTATGGCAATAAAAACAAATGAACTACACTAATTCTCAGCAATGCGGTAAATGCTAGCAATGAAACAAAACATTAAGTGAAGAAAGTAAATGCTCAAAAGGTATACAATATGGGCTTCCTTGGTGGTGCAGTGGTTGAGAGTCTGCCTGTCGATGCAGGGGACGCGGGTTCATGCCCCGGTCCGGGAAGATCCCACACGCCGCGGAGCGGCTAGGGCCGTGAACCATGGCGCTGAGCCTGCGCATCTGGAGCCTGTGCTCCGCAACGGGAGAGGCCGCAACAGTGAGAGGCCCGCGTACCGCAAAAAAAAAAAAAAAAAAAAGTATACAATATAATATAATTTTTATAAAGTTGAGAACAACTAATATGAGTATACTTTATAGAAAAATATATAGATGCAATAAAACTATATATTTGAAAAAGCAAGGGAATTCTGGATCATGGTTGTATTTGTGTGGGGAAAGATGGGGAACGGGATGGGAAACCACATGGTTAGATGACGGTTATGTCAAGGTTCTAGCATTTGTTTTAACTGTAGGCTTGCAGCTACTTATCACATTATTAAGAACAATGAAATAAATACACAAGTAAGTGAAAACAAAACCAGAAAGCCTGGGTTCCCTAGGAAACAGCCTGATGCTGGTGCTTTATTTAGAAAGTGCCATCTCAGAGTAACGATGGTAAGGGAAAAGTGAAGGGAGGCGGGGAAGGGTGGGAAGTGATGCCAGGAATGTTTTCATGAGCAGCTCTGAAGACACAGGGCCAGTGAGTCCACAGGTGTGTCTGTTTAGCCACACAGGAAGTCTTCAGGGAGGATGTTCAGAGAGTCTGTGCCTTGGAGCAGTCCTTGGGAGGGAGGAGAGACAGGAAAATTGTCAGTCTGGGTCTCTCCAAAGGGAAGGTAACTTTCCCTGGGCACCACTTCTGGGTTGCTTCTCTGGCCCCTTTTGGTGGCAGTTAGGGAAACCAGATTTCACAGTCTGCATTTTAGCTAAGTCCAGAAGTGGTGGGAGAAGCCAAAATCTCAGGCCATGTGGCTTCTTGGACCAGCCGCCCAACAGTAGCACGGGGCAGGTCCTGACCCTCCCAGGCAAGACTCTGGTTGACCCCAGGTGGAATAAGTTCCTGGGCTGTGGAGGCAAATGAGCCAGAGCTGGTGGCCGAGTATCCAAGCCAGGATGGCACGGATGGAGTCTGAAAGTGCACGAGACCTGTCCCATATGAGCAGGGGCTTGAGAGTCAGACCCAGGTTTCAATCCTGTGTGAATTTGGATAAATTCGTTAACTTCCTTTGAACCTCGTATGGAATATGAGAATAGTGACAACTACTTCCAAGAGTTGTTGTGAGAACTCAAAAGAGATAATGTTTATAATGCAAACAGCAGAATCTTTGGCACCTAAGAAGTCCTAAAAAAGTGGTATTCCCCTTGATCCTGCCCTGTACGGGGTGCAGGAGCAGACCTGGCTTCATTCCCCTTTACGTCTCCTCATCCCACCTCACCCTTTCCTGACTCTGGGCAGCCCGAGGGCACTGGGCACTTGTGTGTTAGGATGAGGGAGAAAAGACAATTTTTACCCCCTTTCCAATACCTGTAGTCCTGAGGCTGTACCTCTCCTCTGCATTCTCAGTTTGAAAAGCTATTATGTTTACAGAGATGGGTGCTTCAATCAGGCAAATAATCTGCCACCACCTCAAAACAATATTCTTCAAATATTTGTCCAATATTTACTTTGGTTGTGGGCAGAACTGGCCATCTTTCACCAGTGTAGCCAGAGTTGGACATGAGAATCTGAGGTCACCAATGGCACATTTCCAATTCACTTCAAGGATGTGTTTGCCGTCTATGACTTGCTACCCCGGCCACCTGTCCACCTGGTCGTTCCTTTACGTGTCTAGAACCCTTCAAAGGGTGACTAGGTCAGCCGGACCCCTTGGTAGTTTATGGACATCACTGGAATTCAGGATCCCCTTTGTTTCTGGTCATTTAAGAATATCCATTTCCTGAGTGGCTTGCCTTATACAATGAAGTGCAGTGCCTTTCATAACACCTCCAAAGGTTCTTGTGTTTGAATACTTGCCACCGACTAAAATAAACACACACTGCTCTTTTGCTGGTAAAATGTAGTATTGCAGAAGTGGAGGTTTTAATTTTATAGGTTCGAGCAACTTAAAATTTTCCTTTCGTGTTCTTAATTTCTTACCTAATTTGTGGGGAAAACGAAGTTACTTGGGGGCTGGAAGAAGCTTTCCAGAGGGGATCTCCTTATCATTAATGCATATTTTACACGTGCTCCAACTCTGAGACACTCCTCCTCAGAGCCTTTTTGAGGACAGAGAACATTCCTAATCGCTAGGTTGCCTCTCTTCCCTTGGCATTAACCCTGTGGCCTCCACAAACATGTAAAAAATTCTGGACGAGTGGCACTCTTGAATGCTCTTCACAAATTTCCTTCAGCCTCCCCCTCCTGGCTCACATCCTACGTCTACACATGCATTTGGCTGCAATTTTTCTCTAGTGTGCAGGGGGCAAGGGGTAGGAAGTCATTTGAAGACCTCATACCACTGACCCCAGTATTACCGGAGAAATTATTTTCTGCCTGTTCCTGTAATGCCTCTTGGGCCCTCAGGAGCCTGGAATTCTACTACCAGAACTTCTTTCCTTCGGCTGAATTTTGATTATTACTAAAAACCAAGTGCTCTGGAGGACAGCTTTGATAGCAGCCATCAGGACCTGTTACAGGCGGCAAGATACATTTGGACCTTGATTTCCCTCTCACTTGCTGGCATAGCTGTTCCCTGCCTTTAACTTTCAACTTAGAAATGTTTGTTTATGGTAACCCTGGAAAATAGTGTAGGTTAGCAAAGTGAGCAGAGGTGGGGGAACCCATAAAAAATAAAACACCAGAAAAGTGTCACCCAAAACGCAACATAAAAAAAAAAATTGAACATTGCAAAAACCTGAGAGGGACTTCCGTGGTGGTCCAGTGGTTAAGACTCTGCGCTTCCACTGCAGGGGGCTCGGGTTCAATCCCTGGTCGGGGAACTAAGATCCCACGTGCCACGTGGCACAGCCAAAAAAAACAAAACACAACAAAAAACCTGAGAGCCAGGAAAAAAGGCTCCTCAAAAGAAGAAACATACGCTATGATGTTTTCTGCCCTCACTTTTTTTGTTTTTGCCCTGTGATATTGGGCCATATTTTATGAAGGTCATTGCTTATGAAAACCAATAACTTTAATGTTAGGATGTCTCCTGAGGCAACATGAGATAATATGGTAAGTAAACAGTAGGCAGTTGCTGAATCAAAGGAAAGGCTCATTCAGGAATGAAATTGGCCCAGCACAGGAGCCCCTTTTAAACATTTTGTTTTGTTTTGTTTTAATTAATTAATTTTATTTTTGGCTGTATTGGGTCTTTGTTGTTGTGTGCGGGCTTTCTCTACTTGCAGTGAGCAGGGGCTACTCTTCGTTGTGGTGTGCCGGCTCCTCATTGTGTGGCTTCTCTTGTTGCAGAGCACGGGATCCAGGTGCGCAGGCTTCAGTAGTTGTGGCTCGCGGGCTCTAGAGCACAGGCTCAATAGTCATGGTGCACGGGCTTAGTTGCTCTGTGGCATGTGGGATCTTCCCGGACCAGGGCTCAAACCCGTGTCCCCTGCAATGGCTGGCGGATTCTAAACCACTGTGCCACCAGGGAAGTAGGGAACCCCTTTTAATCAGACTCTTCACTCTCTGTGGGGCTAACCCTTTGGCCTGGGCTTTATTTAGGCGTGTGAGTCAAGCCTCATTTTCTTCCATTTCTAATCTTAGAGAATCCATTTATTCCTTTTGTCAGTTGTCAGGACTAGACCCAGAAAATGTTAAGAATTTGGTGGATAATAATTACTAATATTATATGGTTCCTTGTAGTTTGCAAAGCATATCTACATGCATTATTGCATTTAGTCCTTCCAATCACCCTGTGAAGTAGGCATTATTATTACTATTATTATCACAATTTTGCAACTGGAGAAACTGAAGCTTAAAGAGGTGATATGACTTGTCTAAAATCATAGAGAAAGGGAACGGGTCTAAACTCAGATTTTCTCACCCGAAGTCCTGTTGTTCGCTTTGATTCTGCACCCCTCACTCTTACCTTATTACTAAGAACAGTGGTATGGTGGCTGGCATTTGGGGTAGTCACAGGATGACAGGTACATGTCATTGAATCCTCGTACCAATCCTATGATACGGACCTTTAACTTATTTTACAGTTGAGAAAACTGAAGCTCAGAGAGGTTAGGTATGTTATCTCAGGCGCATAGCTAGTAAGTGATGGAGACAGGCTTCAAACCCAGGCCTGTTTGATTCCCCAGCTCTTCATCACTCCACTCTATGACCTTGCTGGGTCCTTTGGTTTTTCTTTCAAGGTTTCCAGCTCTTTCCAAATGTTTGATTCAACAGAGCAGAAGCAAACAGTGTGCTTTCAAGGGCAAAGAACTGAATTACAGGCTGTGGGAGAATACAGAATGAACCATGGCTCCTCCAGGACTTGTTCTGGTGGGAAACATAACTGACCGGTAGAGCGGAGCTACAACATGAATGCCTTAGTCAGGAGGGGCATGGAGCCCAGTGTGGAGACAGGAGAAATGGGGCCGAACCGTGCACGCTGAGGCATTAAGTCCCCCACTAAGGGACTTACTATGGATCCTCTACCCTGAACCGTTTGCATTTTGTAGGCAGATGGGTTGCTTAACACCAAGATACCCTTTACTAATGACCTATGGCTCAGCGGGTGCAATGTCACCAGCGGGTGTGAAGGCAGCAGCCTGTTCTGAACACGGCAGCACAGACTGAGGAATGTAGGATCCTCTGGTTGGTTACAAACGCTCCAATACTGAGTAAACCCGAAAAGATAAACTTCTTGGAGGTAAAGGCCTTAATACCCTTAAATGCAACTTAGGAGTTTGCTTTAATTAAAAACCATAAAAAGTTCTCAGTCACCTTTTCAAGATATTTAGCTCATTCCCTTGCTGAGCGATGCTGGCAGAGGGGTGGGGGAAGTTGGTGAGAGGAGGTCTGGGAATGAAGGTTTGCCCAACCCCATGAAGATCTGGAGGAAGTAGGAGCACCCACGTGCCTTTCATCTTCCTCCATTCTCCAGGGAAGCAGCAGGGCTC
The DNA here is from genome assembly GCF_949752795.1 of Hyperoodon ampullatus. Taxonomy (NCBI): domain Eukaryota; kingdom Metazoa; phylum Chordata; class Mammalia; order Artiodactyla; family Ziphiidae; genus Hyperoodon; species Hyperoodon ampullatus. The sequence continues at coordinate 13,997,223 of NC_136922.1, forward strand.
CTTTTCTCCCCGTCATGGCTCGCGGTTCTCAACCTTGGCCGTACATTGGGATCACCTGGAGGGCTTTTACAATCTACCTGTGACGGGGACCCACCACCCAAGGATCTCTAGTATTGTAATCCCAGGTACCTGTAATTCTTACAAGCTCCCCAGGTGATTGTGAAGCACAGAGGGTATTACTGCTCTAGAATTTCACAATCGGAAACAAAGAACTGCCACAAGCGTCCAATTAAACTTCCCACCATTTTGGTGAGTTTGAGAGGGAAAGAGGCATTGCAGACTGATTTTAAAGACAGGGAAGAGAGACACAAAGAAAAACAATTTGCCAAGGCCAGAGGGCTGCTGAGGGCAGGGCTGGGGTCGGAGACAGCCTCCGTTTCTCTTAGTTCTCCCACATCCTTTTTTCTGGAAGTATATTGTAGTATCAACTGTACTGATGGCTTTGTTTGCACATACCCAGGCGTGAGGTTTCTTCTCTTTTTCTGGGACGGCCTTTCCAATTAGACCCATGATCCTGTTTTCATGTGTTTCCTGGTATGGAAGCCCAAATCTTTCTTTTGTAATTCTTACCACTTTGCCAGCCCGAGCAGTGGGTTATCTGTTTAGAAGGGGTCAGGGACCGCCAGTTTGGTGTGTTTTATACAGAGCATAACATGTGAACGTGCAGTGAAAACCCATCAGTGAGGGTGGAATTCACACCTCACTCAGTCTCAGCTTTCAAGCCACTGGATCTACAACAGTTAATTCACTTAGAACACAAAGCTAAATCCCCGAGGAGGCCTGGCCCGGAGAGGCCACCTGAACTGCTGTCTGCTTAAAGGTGCACTCATGTTTCTTGATTTAACTGGGTTAGTACGTCTGTTTATTTTTGCCAGTTGACTTCTGTTTATTTTTGCCATTTGACTTCTGTGTGTTGGCAATTCCCAGTGAGTACAGGCTCTGAGTGACTGGGGCAGGTGTGCAGGAACCCTCAGTGACTATTATTTCATTTGGTTCCTCCCCCAGCCTCACAGTTTATGTATGAGTTGTTACATGACCAAGCCCTTTTTTAAACTGCCAACATGTTCTGTTCAACTGGAATCATGTTCTTTAGACACTGCAATATGCAGGCTGGCTCCCAATTTTGCCAGGAGTGCTAAACTCAACTGTGACCATTCCCAGCCATAGTCACCGAGCCCCCCTCAGTGAAGCAAACAGCATGCTTACTTGCTGCAAGATAGAGTTGCAGTAGTATTTAATAACTGTCTATTTCTACCTGAGGAGAAAGCTATGTCTGGCCACTTCGATCAGCTTCTCTCATCTTGTCTCCTGTCTAATCCCAGAATAAATCCTGTGGGCCTTGGGGGAGGGCATTAAAAAGGCTTCTGGCGAAGAAGATTAAATTTGAAACAAGTGGCACAAGCAATGTAATGCTCATTGTGTTGTATCTTCTCCGGCGTGAGCAGGAAGGAAGGTGGTTTCAATGGAAGGCATCCAGCTGAGGAGTTGCTCTGATGTAGTGTCCCAGCTGAGCCACTTACTATCCAATTTTGGACAAGTCCCCTGGTCGGTTCTCAGGTTTTTCCTTGGGGTAATCACAGAGAAGTGTCTTTCAAGAACTGCACAGAGCTGGGATCTTTTCCTCTGACTTCTTCTGGAGGACTAGCATCTGGCTTACCCAAGGTGACCCAGAGAAGGGGCATAGCTAGCATTCTCTGGAGGGAGAATGTTAGTATCACTTAAGACTCGTTGGTGGCAAGCAAAAGAAATCAACTCTTTAATAAGGGTTCACCTACTGAAGAAGAAATGGACTTGTTAGAAAGTAAGTTCCATGAGTGCTGGGGCTAGCTTGTTCACTGCTGTTTCCCCAGTAGGACAGTATCTTGAATATATAGTAGGCATTGACTATTGACTATAATAGGTAAATGTTTGTGGAACTAAAAGAAGATATAGGGTGGATCAAAGAATTGTTAGGAAGACTGAGAACCAGCTTCAGAAAAGGATAAACATGAGAATATCTCTGGAGGGGTTTAGGTAGCAGGAACTTAGTCCCTGACAGTTCCCATCAGGACACCACTGCTGGAATGAATGCTCTCCAACTATTCTTATGTTTTTGAGTGTCTGTACTTACGCATCAAAATCCAGAGGGAGAGTGTATTAGTCAGAGTTTTCCAGAGGAAAACAGAATCAATAGGATCGATCGATCTATCTCTCTATCTCTCTATCTAGAGGCAGAGACAGATTGATTTGCAGTAAGGAATTGACTCACACGATTATGGAGGCTGGCAACCCCAATGTGCAGCTGGGCTGGCAGACTGGAGTTGGAGACCCAGGGAGAGCAGATGTTTCAGTTCAAGGGCTGTCAGGCAGGAAGCGCGATGTTGGAGATGAAGTCCAAAGGTAGTACGCTGGAGAATCCTCTCTTACTCGGGGAGGTCAGTCCTTTTGTTCTGTTCTATTCTATTCAGGAGGAGGCTCGCCCACATATGGAGAGCAATCTGTTTTACTCCAACTGATTGAAATGTTAATCTCACCCCAAAAGACCCTCGCAGAAACAACCAGAATCGTGTTTGGCCAAACATCAGGGCACCCCATGGCCCAGTCACGTTGACACATAGCATTACTCCCTACAGTGAGGACACCACTGGCCTAGCTGGAGTCACATGACCACCCCTCTGGCCAGCACAAGGCAGGGTGTTTTGTTTGGTGATTCTGGAGACTTTGCACAAGGGGCAGATTGTATTTCCCGAAGGGGAAGTGGGAGCTATTACCAGGAGAAAGGGGAATGGCTACTGGGGGGCAGCTGGCTCTTCTCTCAGGAGAGTCTCACTTTGGCGCTTGCTTCTGTGGGCCTGACGTCAAAACACAGTCCTCTGTTTTGACAGCCTCTTCTGGCTCTTCTCTGTGGGAAAGGAGAGCCGTCAGAATGAGGAAAGAAATCATTTCTGCGCCTTTGCCCCTTCGCCTCCAGTCACGAGTAGAGGAGACTGTTAGAGGGTAGAAACCAGCTCTGGGTCCTTGCCCGTAGAGGCTTGTGCTCACGATTCAGCACTCAAACGCTGGCTCCTTCTGAAAAGTGCCCACCACACTGTAAAGGCGGCTCCCAAGATACCTCTGCCTCACAAGAGTTTTAATCTATTGTATTCTGTGTATTTCCCTTCTTCTCTATTCTTTACCTACTAGAGGTGTCATATAGTTGTGGCTGCTGCTAACCCATGCAGTGTGGAATTAAAAAGGCACCCTTTCCTCAAGGTACTTTTATTCATTGGTCAGAAATTGTCATAATGTACTGATCTTGTTAGAACAAGATGCTGCTACATACCAGAAAATTGACATAATAAAGTCTACCATATTTACTATGTGAATGATACCACCTTACTTATGGCCCCTTGTGCAGTGTACAGTCTGTTCACCTGTCCATGGCAGGTCTGACTACCAAGAAAGAGGGAGACCATCAGAGGCCAAGGAAGCACAACTTGTTCAACGCTCTTGTGAATGGTATGTGTGTGTGTGTGTGTGTGTGTGTGTGTGCATGCGCGTGCGTGCATGCAGGGGCAGGGGTGATGGCGTGTTCCCTTTCTTTGGGTTCTGACCAATAGCTGAGCCACTGGTCAGATTTAAGACTGTGAGTCTAAGACTCCTCTAGTATGACAAGTCCACCATACTCCCCAAAGAAACTGCCTTCAAGGAATTAGGAACCACAGCTCTCCTCTTGGGTAAATTCCAGGGAGACATGCATAGCTCAGACTGGACCAGCAGGGAGAGGCAATGGGAAGGTCTTGCCAATCGAGGGAACATCTGCTGTGACATTCTCTTCAGAGATTTGTAAGCCTGACTTCTAGGTAGTACATTATACAGGACTGACTCACTGTAGATTCCATGGATCCATGGTGAAGCAGACAAGGTCAATAGTCTAATATGAAAACAGATTAGATAAAAATATATAGAAATTCTAATTTTTTTCACATAACTCAATGAATCATGCGGTACACATCCTGGGGGGGAGCACAGCTCACTTTGTGGACCACTGATTTAGAATCTCTTACTCCCCTTACAGCACCTGCGCTGACACTAATTGATTACAACCCTCTCCCTGAGCTTGGAGGCATCTTGATACTCCGTTACAACACAGTGGTCAGTGATTGCTAGATGGGGGGCAAGTTGGCAAACTATGGCTGGAAGGCCTTATCCTGCCTACTGCCTGTTTTTTTGTTTTGTTTTGTTTTTTGGTTGCGCCATGCAGCGTGTAGGATTTGATCTTAGTTCCCCAACCAGGGATCGAACCTGTGCTCCATGTAGTGGAATCATGGAGTCCTAACCACTGGACCTCCAGGGAAGTCCCTACTGCCTGTTTTTATAAGTAAAGTTTTATTGGGACACAGCCACACTCATTTGATTATGTATTGTCTGTGGCCACTTTCCTACTCCAGTGGCAGAGCTAAGTAACTGCCACAGAGACCATACAGTCCAAAAGCCTAAAATACTTACTATCTGACCCTTTACAGAAATGCAGGAAAGCTGATCCCTGCTCTAGGAAGCCAGTATTGATCACTGTGTGTTGCTAATGAAAGGTACACTGGTGTGCCATCCCTGCTCTGGAGTTAGGCTAGAGTTTAGAGAATAGCTCATAGTGCTAATGAGGCCAAGTTTGGCCTTGCTGTCTTCTGTAGGTACTTAATCTTTGCTAGCTCTTAGAAATCGAATCCATTGGTCACAAGGACACAGAGAAGTGAGTGTGGATGAAACTGGTCACCTGAAGTCCATGTCCTACACAGTACGGTCAGCAGTGTCCACTTCACCCGCTGCTACTTGCCTCCAGGTGGATGTACGTGCCCCTCAACACAGGTAGCACCAACAGCCCGGAGGCCTCCACTGCTAGAGGGCTGCAAAGACGCTGCACATCACCTAGGGGCCATGGGAATCTGCGCCGAAATGTTTAAATTTCTCAAGAGGAATTTTTTTTTAATTCAAGATTTGAGGTAGCAATTGGGAAAGGAACTGAAATGGTTTGTTTCCACTAGTTCGGGCAGTTTCCAACTCTGACCACACTACCCCACCCCTTCCTCTTTGGCTTCAGCCACTGCAAGTAGGAAAGAGAAAAGAGCATCAGTAACAGCTGATACAGGAGGTGAAGAGAAAAGGAAGGCAAAATAACAGATAATTATGTTCTGAAATATTAAAAGTGTTTATATATACTAACGTGGTTGAATTTGAACCTAAGTAAAGTCCACCCCGGTCACGTTTGGGCAGTTCTCACAAACCGTAAGGTACCAGCCTAAGTCCTTACACAGAGGCTAAGAAATCTCCCGGGAGAGAAACGTCATCCGGGAAGAGGGCAGCAAACGAGCTGACCTTGGCCTGGTGAGCGCAGAGCGTGGGCCACTAGGAGCTGAGCGCGGGAGGCCTCCTCCCCGCCCTCGCGCTCGGCCCCGCCCATTTCCCCGCGGCCCCGCCCCCCCCCAACGCGCCGCGTCTGCCTTCAATTTTGAGGAAAGGCCCCGAGAGCTGGAAGTAAGAACGGCAAAATCCGCTCCTTGAAAGCCGTCCGGCGCTGGGTAGTAAGCATACTGTTTTGGCCACGTCTGATGGACTGGAACGCAAAGAAAAGGACGGGAGCTCCCTGTTCCCTGGGTGGCCACCTGCGGCTCCAGACATCACGTTTGAGGACCTCGGAGATTCCCCTGGCAGCCGCTCCTCTGTGGCCCCAGGAGGCAGCGGCAAGGCCATTCGCACAGTTTAGCAGGAGCAAAGGGCTTGGCAGAGGGTGTCCCTGGAGAGAGCCAGGGCAGGAAGAGAGCAGTGGACACTCCGTTTCCTGACGGGACCTGCTGTGCGCTCACAAGGGGATGCTGGTTAAGGTACGGCCCCGCTCCAGCTAAGTTAAGGCTGGGCCATACCTGATTTTGTTATGTTTCGTTTTTGTTTATGGCTGTAACCCCTCTTTTGGGAACTGCCACTTTCCTCCATGAGGCTCCAGTGGGGCTGTTAATCAGGTGGCTTTGGCTAACCAGCCACAGAGGTGGTCAGTGTTGGAGACAGGGTCCTCCCTGGGCTTCTTGGGCTCACACGCTGGGCTGTGCCTGCCTGGAATGCAAAGTCCTGACCGGTGTATTATCTCAGCCATTTCTCAGGCTGTTTATGTGGTTGGTAACCTTTTGAGACGAGATATTTTCTCCTCCTGGACAAAGAGCAGGCTTGCTTGCTATAAAACCAGTGGGTTCCCCAAGCTCAGTGTTCCTCGGCTGTGATGCACACAACTGCGTGCGTGGTGTCCCTCTGGGTTATGTCATCTGGCTGCTCCCATGAGGCTGGGGGAAGCCCAATGCAGTGATGCTGATGTTCACGTTGCATGCTATGATGTAATTAGGTCTCTTATCTCTGATCTGTCCCTTGTCTTCTGGCAGCATGAAAGAAACAGCAACAGGCTAACTTATCAGCTTGAAAATAGGGTAAAATGTAATCACAGAGAGGGTGGACATTTGGTTTCCAGAAATGGACCCAAACAGGACTTCTCTCAAGTCCTTTTTAGGGGTTGATGTGGATTTAGGAGAGAAAATATTGTGCACTTCCCCGAGTTTTCCACTTGTGTAGAAGATGATCTGGCAGCTATAAATGTTGGGCTTTGATTCATACTTTATAAATGTAGTTGCTGTGCCTGTTACTCAGATTCCTTCCCATTAGAGCTTTGGTGGGCTATAAGTTACACATATGAGAACGGGGATTCAAATGCTAACCTGCTGTGTACTCTCCCTCCCCCCAAGTAGCCCCATCTCCACCTGTATGCAATGAACACCACTCCCCTCCTGATTTTTTTCCTGTTAGCAAGGGAACTTGTCCCCCTGAGGTCCGAGAGCAAGCTGACCAGAGTATAAAAGTGGATGCCACAGCAGAGGTGACATTTTGTACCCTGCATAGCCTAGAGTACATGTCCACAGGCACTGAAACTGCCATGCCATTGAACTTGTGTCTGAACAGCTTGGCACCTGCCTCTGCGGGGACACCTGCCACACTCCCTTTCTCCCCACACACCCAACTTGGGAGTGAACCCTCTGAGCCCATCTGATGTATTGCCTAGGTTTTGCCAGGAAATGGACCTCTAACTATTTAATTTCCAGCAATCACTGTGGATTTGGGATGGTGGTCATTTTCACTTCAGAATTTAGGTCCTAGGCTTCATATAATTCAGATTTCAGTACTATATGAAAAACTCCTGAGGTTCATTTGAGATGTCTTGACTACCTTGGTCAGTATGGTAGCAACAGCTATAAAACCAGGTTTGTTGGTGGGGTGTCCATCAGTAAACCGTTCATCCAGGGGTGGGGTGAGTCCTGCTTCACCTGCTCAGAAGGACGCCTCTCTTGTACTTTGCACAAAGGTGCCACATGTCCTAATGCTGGCCCTGGTTTGGGGCCACAAGGAAAAGGCTGAGAGAATAGCAGTGGTATCCTGTCCCCCACCCCACCCAATCATTGAACCCACACCAGCAACGACTTACCTGAAGGTTCATTGTTAGATGAAAGAAAGTGAAAACCTCACCTGGTTCCACTGGTTTCCATTACTCACAGCTGAATAAAATTCCTTAATGATGAATGAAAATATTAAGGAAGATCTCCAAGGGAACAGAAACAGGAGAGAAGCTTTCCTTCTAGGAGCATGGATAATGCATCTGGCCTGGGTTTGAGGTCCGGATCTGTTATCCTGTTCTGTGCCCCTGAGCCTGTCACTCTACCCCCGGTGCCCCATGTCCAGGCAGGACCACCTTCTTCTGAGCACCAGCCCCCCTCAGTGGGGTGATGTCCTCTCTGTTTTGCCTTGGGCTCCAGGCCTTGAGTATAACAAATACGGGAGATTTTCATCTTCCCTCACAGAGCTTACAGGCTGGAGGAATGAGAATTACCTGTCTCGTGTGATGGGCACAATTCCAAAAGAAGTGATTTAGCTTACTTCCTAGACACCAAAACTCAAAGTCTGGTGACAGCTATCCTATTCCTCTGCAGCAAGGCCGGTGGAAAGGCTTTCCCTGAAGGAGCCCAGAAACCTGTGGTTTCATTTCAAAAGCCATCTTCCCCTAGGCAAACGTGGTGCAAAGGACTTTTGTGCAATAACAGTGAGAGATTTTAGGCCAGATTTTAATTTTTTCTGCAGATGTTTTATGCCATTTATTTTAAATCTCTTCATTGTGAGCTATAGCACTCATAGAGAAAAGTATATTAAACATAATATACGATTTAATTTTTTATGTAAAGTAAATGTATCAGGTCAAGAAATAAAACACTGTTAGTCCCCTGGACCCCTCCTGTGTATCCCTTCTCCACTGTAGTTCCCCTTTTCAAAGATAATCACTGTCCCTACTCTTACGGTCATTCACTTCTTTGCTTTTCTTTAAAATTTGACTAGGTAAATAGACATCCATGGATGCTGTTGTTTGATTTTTATATCAAACTATTTAAGTGTATAGAAGTGGATCCATACAGTGTGTGTTCGTTGTATCTGACTGCTTTTACCAACATAGTGTTTGTGAGGTTCCTGCACGTCGTGGCACCCAGCTGTAAATTCATTGTCACTCTATTATTGGATTGAGTAATCAACAGGTGTTTACAAATCCACCTAGTTGTAGACATCTGCTTGTTACCAGTTTGGGGATTTTATGAATACATCAGCTCTGAGCATTCTCATCGATGTCTCCCTGTACTCAAGTACACACATTTAAGTAGGGTAGATACCTTGGAGGAGAATTGCCAGGTCATTGGATATGTCCAGGCAAGTTGTCTTGAAGAAGCATCCCATTCTGCGTTTGTCTGATGTTCCCTCTTGGTGTCTCACTTGTTCTTCCCTGGTATTTTCTATACATTGGAAGTTAGGCGTAAAGGCTTGATTAAGCTAGTCTCATTGTGGTTTTAATTCACATGTGTTGGATTTCTAACCAGACTGAACACCTTTCCATATATTTGTTGGCCGTTTGGATTGCTTCCCTTGTGATGTGCCTATTCAAGTCTCTTGCCTACTTTTCTGCTCCGTTGTTTCTCTTTTTCTTACTGATTTGTAGGAGTTCCTTATTCTAGATATGTGTTGTGTTGACTGAAAAAAAAATGCACAACCTAAAAGTTGAGAATTATCTTTTATTTGGTGGATAAACTGAGGACTTAAGTCCAGGAGACAACCCCTCAGATAGCTCTGAGGGACTGTTGCAAAGAGGTAAGGGAGGAACCAGGATACACAGGAGTTTTTGCAACAAAAACCAGGTGGTCAGAACATCAAAAATTACTGCTAACTAAAGAAAAAACAGACATCTCAAGTTAATGAATTTAGCACTTTTCTGTGTATGGAAAGAGGCAAGAGTCTGGGCTCACTGAAACCATTCCTTTGACATGCTCCTTAACTTTCTAGGACTGGTATCCTGTTTTCTTCCATCCTGTATCCCCTGAGGGTGCACAGTCCAGGCAGCTGTAGTGGCTGATGCCTTGATGGCCTTACTGATATGGCAGGTGACATTCTTTGTCAACTTGAAAATATCTTCTCCCACTTCGTTGTTTGCCGTTTTACTTTTGTAAGAATATCTTTTGACAAGCTTAAGTTTTTAACTTTAATATCCAATTTATCAATATATCTATGACCTGTTTAAGGAACTTTTCCTAACCTGGGGTCAAAAAGATATTCTTCTAGATTTTCTCCTCGGTTGCCTTTAATCATTGGATCTAAAGTCCTCTGGGAAGTGTTTTTTGTGTATGGTGTGAGGCACAGGGGAGGTTTTATTTCCTCCCCACAACACCATGTTTATTAAAAAGATGGTCCTTTCCCAGGTACTCCGTAGAGCTACCTTCCTCATGACCCAAGGGTCCCTATGTGTGTGGGTTGGGAGATCTCCATTCTGTCCATTGTTCTGTTTTTCTATCCTTGCACCAACACATTTTCTTAGCTCCTCTAGCTTTTTTTTTTTTTGCGGTACGTGGGCCTCTCACTGTTGTGGCCTCTCCCGTTGCGGAGCACAGGCTCCGGACGCGCAGGCTCAGCGGCCATGGCTCACGGGCCCAGCTGCTCCGCGGCATGTGGGATCTTCCCAGACCGGGGCACGAACCCGTGTCCCCTGCATCAGCAGGCGGACTCTCAACCACTGCGCCACCAGGGAAGCCCTACTCTAGCTTTATACTAAGTTTTGACATCCAAATGTTCAAATTCTCCCTCTATATTACTTCAAGAATGTCTTGGCTAAGATTTTGACATTTTGCACAAGAACTGTCTCCAATTTGGAACTTCCTTTTTGGAATAAGGATCACGGGGTTATTATTCTTTCCTGGGCTATGTTCTCAGAAGTGATTTACCTAAATTCCCAGTTGGTCCTTTCCAGGAAATTTGCCATCCGTGTCTTAAATAAATATCTGATTTGAGTCCATGCAAGTCCAATGTTTGGAATCCCCATATTTGTTACATTCTACTTCTCGGAATAGGCTGAAGTATAGCAACTGAATCTGAAATAGCTGGTGAACTTTTTAGGACAAAGCACCTGATCTTTGGAAATGGATGGCTGACTGAGAGGTCATCCTCCCCTGGGGACTGCACCCTGGAGAGAGAATGAGCTCTGGAGTCAGGTTTTTGGGTTCAGTTCTCGCATATACCAACTGCTAGTCATGTGACCTTGGGCAAGTTAGTTAACATCCCCATCCTCCATTTCCTCATCAGTAAAATGGGATAATAATAGTATCTACATCATGGGTGTTTGTGAGGATTAAATGAGATAGTACATGAAAAGTTCCTAGCATAGAATAAGTGTTTGGTAAATGTTAGCCATTGTTCTTTTTGAGAAGAATTCCTCTTCCCTCCCAGGGCTTTGAGACTCCCATAGGAGAATGGCGGACCGACATTCCTCTTGTGTTTCTAGATGCAGAGGGCTTTCCTTTGCACAGTCATTGGCAAGGTGGCCTAACATTATCTGTCACTCAGCAGTATGAAGGGAAAAAACAGTTGGTTTATGTCCTTGGCTGAAAACTACCTAGCACACTCAACTCCTTCAATTCTTTGAACTTAATGTTTCCAAGGTCATAGAAATTACAAGTGGAGAGAGTCAGGGTGATGCCCCAGGGTCCTGTTCAACAGCAGTTTCAGATCAGCCCTTCCTTACTTACTAGTGCAGTGGGGTATTTACTGCCTCAGGGGTGTGTGCACCGCCTCAAGGAGAGTCGGGGTTGTTAGGGCTGCTATATATGTCAGGGAGAAACTTAGAGTGTACGTTTAGTTTATTATTAGGGAACCAACATGAAAGAGCCCTGTGGAGCGGAGCAATGAGATTATACCTCTGTCTGGAGAGCGATGAGAGAGAGAGAGACAGAGACAGACAGACAGACAGACAGAGACGGGGGGGGTGCCCTGGAGCACACTGGAGGGGGCTAAGGCCCTGGAGGAGGGCAGAGATGTGATCCTAGGGGAGTCGAGGGGCTGGGGTCAGGAACTGCACTGTGTAGTTGGCGTCGGCCAGAGCAGCCTACACGCCCAGGGGCAAGCCAGCCAGCGTGCCCCTCCGCCCAGCCGTACCAGTTGGTAACAGTGCAGAGAAGTGGCTTTGGCTGTCCTGGCCTCAGGGCCATCCCCTGAAGGTCTCCACTACCTCGGAAGCCCTTCTAGAAACAGAGAGGGAGGTGGCGGTATGGGAGGGACAGTCCTAGGTCCAGTATCTGGGTGGAGATGGACAGAGGAGGGTGCACTTGTTTCAATGAAATGGAAAGATGTTTGCCATGTCCTGAACAGGGGTTGCAGCTCCACAAGTATACCTATAGCATGATCCTATCTAACGATAAATGCATGCATTGATATGTGCATCTGTCTGTCTCAAAGGATCCGAGAGGTTATTTCCATGGCATAAAAGTTACTCTCTCTGGGTGGAATTATGGGTGCTTTTTTATGTCCTTCTGTTTTCTGCATTTGTAGTATGCATCTGCAGACTTTTGTAGTTAAATGTGTTTTTTTTTTAAATTTATTTATTTTTGGCTGCATTGGGTCTTCGTTGCTGCACACGGGCTTTCTTTAGTTGTGGCGAGCAGGGGCTTCTCTTGTTGCGGAGCACGGGCTCTAGGCACACGGGCTTCAGTACTTGTGGCTCGCAGGCTCTAGAGCGCAGCCTCGGTAGTTGTGGCACACGGGCTTAGCTGCTTCGCGGCATGTGGGATCTTCCCGGACCAGGACTCGAACCCATGTCCCCTGCATTGGCAGGCGGACTCTCAACCACTGCGCCACCAGGGAAGCCCAAATGTGTTTTTATATTACTTTTGTAATTAGAATAAAAAGGGAAGGAACTTTATTAGGACGTTTCCTTTAATTTGTCTGGGATGGGGGTGGATTTGTGGATTCCCATTAGAATCAGCATTTGGAATCAAGCCTCACTCGTATTATACACATAATAAGTATCATTCACGTACACACCTGTAACAGGTTTACCTCCACATGTTGGCCACTGACCAGCTGCTAAAATGTGGGGCTCCTTCCAGTTTTAGGGTGAGAGCCAAAAGATCCCCCTGACCTCCCCCCGACCCCGACTCCTTAAAGGTTCTGGCTAAGGTTGTTTGCATGGCAGTATGGGAAAAAAATAAAACCAGAAGATTAAGTCTATCTGGATTGGGGAAAGACTAAGGGGGCGTCTTTTGTCTAATTATCCTCAATATCTGGCAGTGATGTTCGTTATAACATCAGTCAGCATTGCCTTCTGCAGTTGATAGTGGAGGCTAATGTCAGTGACCCAAGAAAATTAGGGGTCTATTCTCTCAAGTAACAGAAGGAGGGAGGAGTCCAGGGCTGGTGTGGTGGCTCCAGAGATCCTCAGTGCCCAAGCTCCTATTGTCTCTGCCCCGCCACTGGGCTCACAAGACCACAGCTGGACCTTCAGCCATTGTGTCCTTGTTTAGGCTGGGACTGGACGAGGGGAGAGGCAGACATGCCTTCCAAGAGGCCTCACCCCAAGGCTTGCACTCGTATCTGGTGACATCCAATCCGCACAAGAGACTCAGACTTGTTAGTTTAGTTAATTTATTTATATATAAATAAATATTTGTTCATTTTATTTAAATATTTATTTATATAGGTAGACAAACAACCTGGCACATTGCCCTGAGGTCTGTTACTAAAGAAAGAGAGAGACTAGGCCCTAGGCAGGCAACTAGCAGTCTCAGATATTCTAAAAGCCTATTTATTTATTTTTTTGGTCACTCCGTGCAGGTGTGCGGGGTCTTCCCTGACTAGGAATCTAACCTCTGTCCCCTGCCGTGGAAGCACAGAGTCTTAACCACTGGACTGCCAGGGAAGTCCCTAAAAATTCTGTGTTTTTTTTGCAGCAAAGTCCATTATTTATAGTGTTCCAGAGATCTTAGGATCAAGGTGGATTTTGGAAAAACTGGAAAACCAAAGGTGTCACAAAGAGTCCCCTGGGAAGAGTCTGCTCAACAAGATGGTTCTTTTGCTGCAGTTGGTCAGCCCCATGTTCACCCTCAGGGCAGAGTGTAGCAGATCCGCCCCTGGGCTGGCGTCTGTCAGTGCTCAGTGGTCTCAGTACAGATGATCAAGGAGAGCTAGCACAGGAGCAGGAGATTCTTATTTGTCATTCCCCTAGTCCCTCTATTCACATATGGTTGGGCCCCCTGGCACGCTTTTGACAGTCACTAAAGTTGCAGACACGCTTGGCATTGCAGTTTTTAGAGGGAACACTGTACCCTTTTGGGGAGTGGGGAGAGCCTTGAGCAGTGAGACCCAGGGACCCCCAATGGCCAGAGATGAGCTTCTTGTAAAAAGAAGAACTGTCATGGAATCTCTCTTTTAAACATGTACTCCTTAAAGTATGGAAAAAAATTTGTGCGAATATACATTATCTGGGCCTGAAAATAATGATGGTCCCTTTCAAAACCTGGGTGGGACAGACCTTAACTGCAGAGAACCTGCTGACCAGAATCAGGTAAGGCAGGGGATAGTCCACGGAAGAAAACATAAGGCTGCTTCACGAACTGGCCCTGTTCTTAGACAGCATAGGAAAGCTGCCCCTAGGAGGAATTCCCAGGGAGAGGCAGGACTTAGAAGGAAGGTGGTTTTCCAGGAGGCAGGTTTTGAGTCAGGAGGAAGGTTGCTTCAGGATGTTACATAAGAGGAAACAGAGCCCTGTACTCCAGTCCCCGCCAACCCATCCTCATCCCCTGCAGTCTAAACTTTGAATAAGTACAGATCACATCAGGGCTGTGGTCACTTTGAGATCTAAGAGGATCGGGGAGCATTCTAGCTTTGCTTATTCTCTAACTCTGGAAAACTTCTGCCTTGAAATGGGAAACTCAGGACTTCCCTGGTGGTCCAGTGGTTAAGACTCCATGCTTCCAACGCAGGGGGTATGGGTTCGATTCCTGGTCGGGGAAGTTCCGCATGCCCCACGGCCCAAAAAAAAAAAAAAAAAAAAAAAACCAGACTAAAATGCCTCATCCCCTCATGATCTCCCAAATGCATACCAGAGCCCTCCAACGGGTTACAGCCCTTCGCTCGGCCCTCTTCTGCCCTCTGCTGGAATGTTACTGCCAGCGCCACTAGAGTTTACTCTCAAAGCTTTCTAGAGCTTTTGGTCAATCCTTGATACTTCTTTTTGGTCTATAACAGAGAAGCTGACATACAAGTTACAGACCTTTGTGACTTATAACTGAATACTAAGTAAAATCAATGCTATATTTACACAGAATGAGTAACATCACTGTTAACAAGCGACTGATGAAGACGGTTGCTTTTTAACTGAACTTAACTATCAATCAAGAAAAAAAGAGGGGCTTTCCTGGTGGTGCAGTGGTTGAGAGTAAGCCTGCCGATGCAGGGGACACGGGTTCGTGCCCCGGTCTGGGAAGATCCCACATGCCGTGGAGCGGCTGGACCCGTGAGCCATGGCTGCTGAGCCTGCGCGTCCGGAGCCTGTGCTCCGCAAGGGGAGAGGCCACAACAGTGAGAGGACCGCGTACCGCCAAAAAAAAAAAAAAAAAAAACAGAGTAAATTTCTTGTACTTAAAAGAAATGCTTATTGATGGCTATACAAGATATTGTACTCATCCTTAAAGGGACACATAGAATGAATTATACAGTTTCTGTTTGCAGTGAGTTTATAATCACATAATTCAGGAGGAAGGGAAGTAATTATAAAACCAGGCGGCTCAAGGTAAGTCCCGTGAGACAGTACGAGACCGTGATGGGGCTCAGATGAGGGAGTGCTCAGGTTCAGTTAGAGATCAGAGAGGTCTCGGACAAGCAGCAAGTGCAGGTAGGCTGTGAGGAGGTGTGAGTGTTCCAGTGACAATGAACAATAGGAACAGGTCTCAACAGAGGGGAGAATGGGCTATCTTGGATGAGCTGTGAATTGGAGAGTGGTCAAGCGTGCTCTAGCACATGTAGGGTGGCAGGGAGGAGCTGGGGAAGGCAGGTGGGAATGTAGTTCTTTTTTCTCTCTTCATTCCATATTCTGGTATTGTTTGAAGTTCATGGTTAATAAACTGAATTTACTTATTGTCACTCTACACACACACACACTCACACACATATAACACATGCATATATATATATATATATATATATATACACACACACACAAGTATAAGAGACCTATATATATATATATCTGTGCCCATATGTTAGTAAAAGAGTGGAATGAGATTGTCTTAGCTTTCTTAGAGACTAATGCTGAGATCTATCAAATAGTTCTTGTGGGATTGGATCAGTAAAGGCTATGCAATGAGATAATATTTTGAGATATCATTTTCCCCCACTTTTATATTTTTATTATGAAATGAAACCAGATACAGAAAACCACAGAAGTATAGCTTAATGAATTATTACAAAGTGAATATCCACCTTGTATGAACAAACATCCAAACACAACTGCTTCCTCCCCCTGAAAGTAACCATTATTCTTCTATAGCATTTATCCATACTTCCTCACGTTTGTCTTTCTAGTTTGTCAACCAGGTGTGTAATTCTAGACACTGTAGTGTAGTAGTGTCTCCCCTTTGAAAGTTTATTTGATACATCAAGTCCCTTTTAATCTACAGGTTCCCCCTCCATCCTTTTCTTTTCCTTAAAATTTATCGGTAAGGGCTTCCCTGGTGGCGTAGTGGTTGAGAGTCCGCCTGCCGATGCAGGGGACACGGGTTTGTGCCCTGGTCCGGGAAGATCCCACATGCCGCGGAGTGGCTGGGCCCGTGAACCATGGCCGCTGAGCCTGCGCGTCTGGAGTCTGTGCCTCGCAACGGGAGAGGCCACAGCAGTGAGAGGCCTGCGTACCGCATTTATCGGTGGAAGAGCCTGGGCCACTTAACCTGTAGTTCACGGGAGTTTTTTTGTTTTTTTTGTTTTGTTTTTCTTTTGGCCACACCCAGAGACATGCGGGATCTAAGTTCCCCGACCAGGGATCAAACCAGTGCCCCCTGC
This sequence comes from Hyperoodon ampullatus, assembly GCF_949752795.1. NCBI lineage: Eukaryota > Metazoa > Chordata > Mammalia > Artiodactyla > Ziphiidae > Hyperoodon > Hyperoodon ampullatus. The sequence continues at coordinate 14,013,624 of NC_136922.1, forward strand.
AGTGGAAGCATGGTGTCTTAACCACTGGACTGCCAGTGAAGTCCCTTGACCTGTAGTTTTGACCCTGTGATGGCGTGTGCATGGCATGTCTTGTATTCCTCTGACCTCTGTGTTCCCTGTGGTTTGACAGCTGGATCCAGAGGCTGGATCCCACTTGGGTTTGAACTGTTTGGCAAGATGCCAGGTGGCGAAGCTTCTTTTATCTCCGAACCTTTGACTGTGTGATGTTAGTAGCCATTGATTTTCAATATCTAGATCCACTAATTTGTTGGGCATTACGAAATGGTGATATTCTGAAACTATCATTTCTTTTTCATTTCATTTATCAGTTAGATTACATCTATAAGGAGATGCTTTCCCATGGCAGTGGTTCTTTAGAGAAGGGTACGCTAACATGTAATCCTCGGATAGTCACACCCTCCTAAGTCCGACCCCTTAGCAGTCATCTCTTGCAGGACTTCATAGAGCCCAAAATGGCCCTAGAAACACTGGCTCAGTCCTTGTCTGGCACTGGCCACTTGTGGACCCAGCATCAAAGGATCCCTACCCCCTTGGTGACCCACTCTTTGTGGGGTGGGATAGCTGTCTCTGTTCATATGGTGGATTAGATACTCTAAATGATCTTCCAGTTGGAAAACACCAAAATGCTAGGGAAATATTTTTAAAATACGTTGTTGAGATTCCCTAAAATCTGCAAGGGTCAAAAAAATGAAAAGAAAGCAAGAATCTTATGAGGTAATTGAGTGACGAAGCTGGCTTCTGCACAGTTTCTTTCTTTCTTTTTTTTATGTTATAATAGAGTATAGTTGATTTACAATGTTGTGTTAGTTTCAGGTGTACAGCAAAGTGATTCAGTTATACATATACATATATCCATTCTTTTTCAGATTCTTTTCCCATATAGATTATTGAGTAGAGTTCCGTAAGTCCTTGTTGATTATCTTTTTTTTGGCCCCAACCCTGAGACATGCATGATCTTAGTTCCCCGATCAGGGATAGAACCTGTGCTCCCTGCAGTGGAAGCACAGAGTCCTAACCACTGGGCCACCAGGAATTCCCTACTTTATATATAGTAGTGTGTATATATTAATCCCAAACTCCTAATTTGTCACTTCCCCCACCTTTCCCCTTTAGTAACCATAAGTTTGTTTTTGAAGTCTGAGTCTGTTTCTGTTTAAATAAGTTCATTTGTATTCTTGTTTTAGATTCCACATGTAAGTGATATCATATGATATTTGTCTTTTTCTGTCTGACTTACTTCACTTAGTATGATCATCTCTAGGTCCATCCATGTTGCTGCAAATGGCATTATTTCATTCTTTTTTATGGCTGAGTAATATTCCCTTGTATATATGTACCACATCTTCTTTATCCATTTCTCTGTCCATGGACATTTTGGTTGCTTCCATGTCTTGGCTATTGTAAATAATGCTGCTATGAACATTGGGGTGCATGTATCTTTTTTTTTTTTTTTTTTTTTTTTGTGGTACGCGGGCTTCTCACTGCTGTGGCCTCCCCCGTTGCGGAGCACAGGCTCCGGATGCGCAGGCTCAGCGGCCATGGCGCACGGACCCAGCCGCTCCGCGGCATGTGGGATCCTCCCAAACCGGGGCACGAACCCGCGTCCCCTGCATCGGCAGGCGGACTCTCAACCACTGCGCCACCAGGGAAGCCCCGCATGTATCTTTTTGAATTATGGTTTTCTCTGGATATATGCCCAGGAGTGGGACTGCTGGATTATATGGAAGTTCTATTTTTAGTTTTTTTTAAGGAACCCCCATACAGTTCTCCATAATGGTTGTATCAATTTACGTTCCCACCAACAGTGTAGGAGGGTTCCTTTTTCTCCATATCTTCTCCAGCATTTATTATTCATAGACTTTTTGACGATAGCCATTCTGCCAGGTGTGAGGTGATAACCTCATTGTAGTTTTGATTTGAGTTTCACTAATAATTAGTGATGTTGAGCACCTTTTCATGTGTTTGTTGGCCATCAGTATGTCTTCTTTGGAGAAGCATCTACTTAGATCTGCCCATTTTTTGATTGGGTTGTTTGGTTTTTTGATACTGAGCTGCATGAGCTCTTTGTATGTTTTGGAGATTAATCCCTTGTTGGTTGATTTGTTTGCAAATATTTTCTCCCATTCTGTAGGTTGTCTTTTCATTTTGTTTATTGTTTCCTTTGCTTGCACAGAGAGTTTCTGCTAAAGGGTGGAGATCTTGACTTTCCTCTTTGATAGCTGTGGGTGGCTCAGGGATAGGGGATAAGGCTAGGGCATACCCAAGGGGGAAGTTTGTTAGGAGACCCTTTTGCTTAAGGTTGGGAATCCAACAGGTTGCAATCTAAGGGTAAGTGTGAACAAGAAATAAACCTGATGTGCTACAGACGATGGCAAGGAGACTTGCCTGTTTCAACCTTGCCACGAGGAAGGAATAAAAAGTCTCCCCTGAGAATCTCTAATGGCAAGCTGGTTCTCATAGAATTATGATCCAAATTTATGTAACCTGTGTGGTTAAAAAAAAAAGTGAAACAGATAAGTTAAGAATGGTTCATGGTTGATAGTGTCTTTAGGAAAATGGTAGAATTAAACATAAACCCTTTCTGGAGGAATACAACCTCAGCAGCTCCAGAGATTTTCTATAGAGAATTTCTTCATTTCTAAGTAAGTGAGCAGTTCAAGGTCAAAAATTATTTTTTTAGAAAAGGGGGTCGTGGAAATGAGGCACACGACCAAGGTCTAGTTGGAAAAATAGATGTCAGAAACAGACCTGAAAGACTTTGGAGATTGTAATTTATCAGATGCAAACTATAAAACAGATATTTCTAATGTGTTTAAATAAAATAAGCCTGCAAATATGATTGGAAAAGAGACTGTAAGTAAATTTGAAAAAGGAACAAATAGAATTTTAGCACAAAAAAGATAATCATTAAAAATTAAAATTCCGGGGATGGTTTAAATATCAGATTTTAGAGGAAGCTGAAGAGAGAAATGATAAACTGGAAAAGAAATTCAAAGAAATTATCCATAATGCAGATCAGAGGCACAAAGACAAAAAATGAGACAGGTAACAAGACTTGGAGGAGAGAGAGGATCTAACAGATGATCAGCCAGAGTTCTAGAAGGAGACTGTCAATGAGGTGACATTCAAAGAGACAGTGGTTGAGAATTCTCCACATCCGATGAAAGCAACCAATCCTCATATTCAGGAAGCCCAGGAAATCCCAAGTAGTATAGATAAAATAAATCTTCCAAGATACATCATAAGCAAACCGTTGAATGCCAGTTTAAAGAGATCTGAAAAATAGTCATATTAAAAAGGAACAGCAATTACAGAAGCATAATTCTTAACAGAAAAAAATGGAAGCCAGAAGATAGTAGCAGAATAGCTTTAATTTGCTAATAGAAAATAACTTTCAAACTAGAATTCTGTACTCAAAATATACCTCAAGTATTAGGACAAAATATTTTCAGAGAAACAAAATTTGAGAGTTTACCAACAGACCTTCACCAGAATCAAATTAAAGGAAAAAGTTCAGGGGCTTCCCTGGTGGTGCAGTGGTTAAGAATCCGCCTGCCAATGCAGGGGACACAGTTTCGATCCCTGGTCCGGGAAGATCCCACATGCCGCGGAGCCACTAAGCCCGTGTGCCACAACTTCTGAGCGCTGCAACTATTGAGCCCGCGTGCTGCAACTACTGAAGCCCACGCACCTAGAACCTGTGCTCTGCAACAAGAGAAGCCACCACAGTGAGAAGCCTGCGCACCGCAACGAAGAGCAGCCCGCACTCGCTGCAACTAGAGAAAGCCCGTGTGCAGCAACGAAGACCCAACACAACCAAAAATAAATAAATAAAATAAATAAATTTGTATCTAAAAAAAAAAAGGATAAAGTTCAGGAAGAAAGGAAGGCTTCCAGAGATGCAAAAAAGAATGATGAACAAAACTAACTGTATGGGTATATATAAACTAATATTGACTCCTTAAGATAATGATAGTAATAAGTGTATATTTGTGGAGGCAAATAAAACCAAAATACTGAACAAAAGTAGCATGTAAGTTATAAGTGTGTGATTGGAATTAAAACGTTCTGTTCTTCTTGTGTGATTTGGGAGGTTAAGGATATTGATTAACGTTAGTCTTTGTAAAAATACGCATCTTAAAACATCTAGGGGTAGTCCTTAAAAGAAGATAGGGAGAGTGAAAGAGAAGTAAATGGACTACAATATAGTTAAAAGATACAGAATGTCAGACTGGATTAAAAATAAAATCTTGGGGCTTCCCTGGTGGCGCAGTGGTTGAGAATCTGCCTGCTAATGCAGGGAACGGGTTCGAGCCCTGGTCTGGGAGGATCCCACATGCCGCGGAGCAGCTGGGCCCATGAGCCACAACTACTGAGCCTGCGCGTCTGGAGCCTGTGCTCCGCAACAAGAGAGGCCGTGATAGTGAGAGGCCCGCTCACTGCGATGAAGAGTGGCCCCCACTTGCCACGACTAGAGAAAGCCCTCGCACAGAAACGAAGACCAAGCACAGCAAAAATAATAAATAAATAAGCTAATAAACTACCCCCAACATCTATAAAAATAAATAAAATCGTACTGTTAAATGAGACATAAGGACACAAAAAGGTACAACGTCACAGGAGAGTAAAGCTGGTTACTGCATAATGATTAAAGATCTACTTCACTGGGAAGTTATCTAAAGTTATATGTATCTGATCACACAGCATCTCAGTACTTAAAGCAAAATGACACATCTACCAGGAGAAAGTGACAAATCCATTATTACAATGCAAGATTTTAACACATCACTTTCAGTAAGGTTTGGATCAAGTAGTAAGATATCTGAGATTTGAATAGCACGATTAGCAAGCATTATATAAAGAACATATGTGAACAATTGGAGAATACGCATATTTTTAAAAGAGTGTATAGAATTTGATAAAATTACCCATATACTAGGTCACAAATCTAGCTTTTACAAATTTCAGAGGTTCAGTATCATATAGAACACATTCTCTGACAACAATACAATTGTGAGATGTAAATAGAAAACACTAAAAAATCATCTGTATCATTCAGCATTCAGTGATTCAAAAATCTCTATTTTAGGCAGAAAAGGAATTAATACTGGAATTGTTGAAAGGGATGGAGAAGTGAACTATAGGTGGGACTTCCAGAGATGATTTCCAGAACAGAAGCCCTGAGTGGACCTGCCTTCACCTCTGCCACAGGTAGTAGAGTGGGAAGCAGAGGTTATGCAGGTGGGGACCTGTGGCAGTCTGTTGTGGCATTAGGACTTTTGAGGTGAAGACAGACCACCAGGCTGCAATCCACGGATCAGGAAGCAGTCACTGCTGCTGTCACAACTGTCTCCCCACACCCTGAAGCCAGGGGCTGGATGTGAGAACCCTGAATTCAGTGCTACCACCATCAAGATGAACTCTCAACACTCAAAAAGATAGAGACCAGACAGACACTGGAATGCTGCTGAAGAAAAACCAAACATTCTGTGAATTTGTCAGTAGGATCATGATGCTTACTACTTTTTTTTAAAACCACCCCCAGCTTTATTAAGATATAATTGACATATAACAGTGTATAAGTTTAAGGTATACAATATGTTGATGCGATACATTTATATATTGCAAATGATTACTATTATAGCTTTAGCTCACACCTCTATCACATAATTACCATTTCTTTTTGTAGTGAGATCATTTAAGATCTACTCTCTTAGCAACTTCCAAGTACATAATATAGGATTATTAACTATAATCACCATGCCGCATATCATATCCTCAGAACTTATTCATCTTATAACTGGAAGTTTGTACTTTGACCAACATCTCCCCATTTTTCCCACCCCGCTCCTGCCCCCTCCCAGCCTCTGGGAACCACCATTCTACTTTCTGTTTCTAGGAGCTCAGCTTTTTTAGGTTCCACATGTAAGTGAGATCATCTAGTATTTGTCTTTGACTTATTTCATTTAGCGTGATGCCGTCAAGATCCATCCATGTTGTCACAAAAGTAGGATTTCCTGCTCTTTTATGGCTGAATAATATTCCATTGTGTCTGTATACACCGTGTGTATACACCACATCTTCTTTATCCATTCAGCTGTTAATGGACACCTAGGTTATTTCTGTATCTTGACTGTTGTGAATAATGCTGCAACGAACATGGGAGTGCAGATATCTCTTTTTCTTTTAATAAATTTATTTATCTTATTATTTTTGGCTGTGTTGGGTCTTTGTTGCTGTGCACGGGCTTTCCCTAGTTGCAGCGAGTGGGGGCTACTCTTCATTGCCGTGCGTGGGCTTCTCATTGTGGTGGTTTCTCTTGATGTGGAGCATGGGTTCTAGGCGCACAGGCTTCAGTAGTTGTGGCACCCGGGCTCAGTAGTTGTGGCTTGCGGGCTCTAGAGAGCACGCTCAGTAGTTTTGGCACATGGGCTTAGTTGCCCCGCAGCACATGGCATCTTCCCAGACCAGAGCTCGAATCCATGTCCCGTGCATTGGCAGGTGGATTCTTAACCACTGCGCCACCAGGGAAACCCCAGATACCTCTTTAAGAACCTGTTTTCATTCCCTTTGGATAATGTACCCAGGAGTGCAATTGCTGGATCATATGGTAGTTCTACTTTTGATTTTTTGAGGAACTTCCACACTGTTTCCCATAGTGGCCGCACCAATTTATATACCCACCAACAGTGCAGAAGTGTTCCCTTTTCTTCACATCCTCACCAACACTTATCTCTTGTCTTTTTGATGATAGCCATTCTAACACTGTGAGGTGATACCTGATTGTGGTTTTGATTTACACTTCCCTGATGATTACTGATGTTTGGCACCTTTTCATGTACCTGTCGGCCATTTGGATATCGTCTTTGGAAAAATGTCTGTTCAGATCCTTTGCCCAGTTTTTAATCAGATTTTTTTAGCTATTGAGTTATAGATGTTCCTTATATGTTTTGAACATTAATCCATTATCAGATATATGATTTGAAAATATTTTCTCCCATTCAGTGTTGTCTTTTTGTTTTCTGGATGGTTTCCTTTGCCGTGAAGAAGCTTTTTAGTTTGATATAGTCCCATTAATTTAGTTTTGCTTTTGTTGCCTTTGCTTTTGGTGTCCAACCAAAAAAAAATCGTTACTAAGACTGATGTCAAGGCGCTTTTTCCCTATGCTTTCTTCAAGGAGTTTTGTAGTTTCAGGTCTTATGTTCAAGTCTTTAATCCATTTTGAGTTGATTTTTGTGTATGGTGTAAGATAGTGGTCCAGTTTCATTCTTTTGCAGATAGCTGTCCAGTTTTCCCAGCATAAGTTATTGAAGAGGCTACCCTTTCCCCATTGTGTATTCTTGGCTCCTTTGTTGTAAATTAAATGACCATAAATGTGTGGGTTTATTTCTGGTCTCTTCTGTTCCATTTATCTATGTGTATGTTTTTATGCCAGTACCATCCTGTTTTGATTACTAGAGCTTTGTAATATAGTTTGAAGACAGAAAGTATGATGCCTCCAGCCTTGTCTTCTTTCTCAAGATTGCTTTGGCTTTCCAGGGGTCTTTTGTGGTTCCATACAAATTTTAGGATTCTTTGTTCTATTTCTGTGAAAAATGCCATTGGAATTTTGGTAGAGATTGCACTGAATCTGTAGATTGCTTTGCATAGTATAGACACTTTAACAATATTAATTCTTCCAATTTGTGATCATGGACTACCTTTCTATTTGTTTGTGTCTAATGTTTCTTTCATCTATGTCTTATAGTTCTTAGTGTATAGATCTTTCACTGCCTTGGTTAAATTTATTCTTGAGTAGTTTATTTATTTATTTTTTGCTATTGTAAATAGGATTGTTTCCTTAATTTCTCTATCTGTAGATCATTGTTAGTGTATAGAAATGCAACTGACTTTGAGGAATTGTTTCTGTATCCTAAGCTTCCTGAATTTGATTATTAGTTTTAACGGTTTTTAGGTGGAGTCCATATAATTTTTCTATATAAAATATCATGTCATCTTCAAATAGAGACAATTTTACTCTTTCCTTTCCAATTTAGATGCCTTTTAATTCTCTTTCTTGCCTTATTTCTCTGTTTAGGATTTCCAGTACTATGTTGAGTAAACGTGGCAAAAGTAGGCATCTTGTCTTGGTCCTCATCTTAGAGGAAAAACTTTCAGCTTTTTACCATTGAGTATGATGTTACCTGTGGCCTTGTCATATATGGCCTTTATTATGTTGAGGTACATTCCTACTACTCAGTTTGTTGAGAGTTGTTGTTGTTGTTTTTACCATGAAAGGATGTTGAATTTTTTCAATTGCTTCTTCTACAAGGATATGAAGAAGGATATGATTTTTATCCTTCGTTTTGTTAATGTCATGTATCACATTGATTTTGGGGATGCTGAAACATTTTTGCATCCCTGGAACGAATCCCACTCGATTTTGGTGTAAATCCTTCTTTTAATATACAGTTGACCCTTGAATAGATGGGGATTAATCCACATATAACCTAGTTGGCCCTCTGTATCTGTAGTTCCTCCACATTCATGAATGCAACCAACCATGGATTGGGTAGTACTGTATTATTTACTATTGTAAGATATTCCTGTTTAAGTGGACCCATGTGGTTCAAACCTGTGTTGTTCAAGGGTCAACCATACTATTGAATTTGGTTTGCTAATATTTTGTTGAGGATTTTCGCATCTCTGATCATCAGTGATTTTGGCCTGTAATTTAATTTTCTCGTGGTGTCCTTGTCTGTTTTTGTCCTTTTCAGAGTAATGCTGGCCTTATAAAATGAGTTTGAAAGTGTTCTCTCCTCTTCTGTTTTTTGGAAGAGTTTGAGAAGGATTACTATTGGTATCTTCTTTAAATGTTTGGTAGAATTCACCAGTGGAGCCATCTGTTCCTGGACTTTCTTTGTTGAGCGTTTTTGATTACTGATTCAATCTCCTTACCAGTAATTGGTCTGCTCAGATTTTCTATTTGTGAGTCATTGTTGGTAGCTGTATGTTTCTAGGAATTTATCCATTTTTTCTAGGTTGTCCAATATTTTGTTGTATAATTATTCATAGTAGTGCCTTCTGATCCTTTGTATTGTTTGTGTGGTATCAGTTATAATGATTTATAATTTTAATTTTCTCTTTAATTTTTAATTTAGAGTCCTTTCTTTTTCTTGTTTAGTCTAGCTAAAAGTTTTGTCTATTTTGTTTATATTAAAGAAAAACAAGCTTAACATTTCACTGATCTTTTCTATTGTCTTTTTTTTTTTGCGGTACGCGGGCCCCTCACTGCTGTGGCCTCTCCCATTGTGGAGCACAGGCTCCGGACGCACAGGCTCAGCAGCCATGGCTCATGGGCCCAGCCGCTCCGCGGCATGTGGGATCCTCCCGGACCAGGGCACGAACCCGTGTCCCCCGCATTGGCAGGCGGACTCCCAACCACTGCGCCAACAGGGAGGCCCTCTATTGTCTTTTTGGTCTCTATTTCATTTACTTCTGCTCTGATCTTTGCTATTTCCTTTCTTCTTCTAACTTTGGGCTTAGTTTGTTCTTCTTTTTCTAGTTCCTTTCTAGTTATGTTGTTTATTTGAAATATTTCTTGTTTCTTTCTTTCTTTTTTTTTTTTTTTTGGTAACTTTTGGCTGTGTTGGGTCTTCGTTGCTGAGCATGGGCTTTCTCCAGTTGTGGTGAGCAGGGGCACGTGGCAGTGTGTGGGCTTCTCATTGCGGTGGCTTCTCACATTGCAAAGCATGGGCTCTAGGTGCACGGGCTTCAGTAATTGTGGTGTGTGGGCTCAGTAGTTGTGGCACACGGGCTCTAGGGCTCTCGGGCTTCAGTAGTTGTGGTGTGCGGGCTCAGCAGTTGTGACTCGTGGGCTCTAGAGCGCAAGCTCAGTAGCTGTGGCACATGGGCTTAGTTGATCTGCAGTGTGTGGGATCTTCCCAAACCAGGGATTGAACCCGTGTCCTCTGCACTGGCAGGCATTCTTAACTACTGTGCCACCAGGGAAATCCCAATTTCTTGTTTCTTGTTTCCTAATGTAGGCGTTTATCACTGTAAACTTCCCTCTTAGAACTCCTTTTGCTGCATCCCATAAGTTTTGGTATGTTGTTTTCCCTTTTCATTTGTCTCACAATATTTTTAAAATTTATCTTTTGATTTCTTCTTTGACCTATTGGCTATTCAGGAATATGTTGTTTAATCTCCATATATTTGTGAATTTTCCAGTTTTCTTCTTTTAATTGATTTCTAGTTTTATATCTTTGTAGTCAGAAAAGGTGCTTGATATGATTTCAGTATCTTAAATTTATTAGGACTTCTTTGTGGCCTAACATATTACCTATCCTGGAGAATGTTCCATGTGCACTTGAAAAGAATATGTATTCTGCTGCTGTTGGATGGAATGTTCTGTAAATGTCTGTCAAGCACATCTGGTTAAACATGTTGTCTAAGTCCAATATTTCCTTATTGATTTTCTGTCTGGATAATCTATTGTCAAAAGTGGGGTATTGAAGTTCCCTATTATTAGTGTATTGCTGTCTATTTCTCCCTTCAGATTTGTTAATATTTGCTTTATACATTTTGTGCTTCTATACTGGGTGCATAAATATTTACAAATGCTATATCCCCTTGATGAATTGATCCCTTTTATCATTCTGTAATGACCTTCTTGTCTCTTGTTACAGTTTTTGGTTTAAAGTCTATCTTGTCTGATATAAGTATTGCAATACCAGGTTTCTTTTGGTTTCCATTGGCAGGGAGTATCTTTTTCCATCCCTTCACTCTTGGTGTGTGTGTATTCTTAAAGGTGAAATGAGCCTTTTCTAGGGAGCATATAATTGGATCTTTTTTTTCTTTTTTTTTTCATCCATTCAGCTATTCTGTGTCTTTTGGTTACAGAATTTAGTCCATTTACATTTGAAATAATTATTGATAGTTATGGACTTATTGCCATTTAGTTAATTGAGTTGTTGTTGTTTTGCAATTCCTCTGTTCCTCTCATCTTTTCTGATTTTATGATTTTCTGTAGTGGTATGCTTAGATTACTTTCTTTGTATCTCTTGTATGTCTACTATAGGTGTTTGCTTTGTAGTTACCATGATATTTACATAAAATATCTTACATTTATAATGGTCTGTCTTAATCTGCTAAGAACTTAACTTTGAAGACATACAAAAGCTCTACATTTTCACTCTCCATCTCCCCCACATTTTATGTTTTTGATGTCACAGTTTACATCTTTTTATTGTACTTTGTGTATCCATTAACAAATTAGTGTAATTGTCATTTTTAATATTTTTCTCTTCATACTAGAGTTATAAATATTTACTCACCACCATTACATTAGAATATTCTGGATTTAACGATACATTTGTCTTTACCAGTGACTCTTTTTTTTTTTTCGTTTTGCGGTATGCAGGCCTCTCACTGTTGTGGCCTCTCCCACTGCGGAGCACAAGCTCCGGACGTGCAGGCTCAGCGGCCATGGCTCACGGGCCTAGCCGCTCTGCGGTATGCGGGATCTTCCCGGACCGGGGTACGAACCCGTATTCCCTGCATCGGCAGGCGGACTCTCTACCACTGCGCCACCAGGGAAGCCCTACCAGTGATTCTTATACTTTCACACTTAACATATACTTTTCCTGTTACCAATTAGCATCCTTTGGTTTTAGTCTCAGGTATTTGCTTTAACATTTTTTTTGTAAGGGTAGTCTAGTGGTGATGAACTCCTTCAGCTTTTGCTTGTCTATAAAACTGTCTCTGCTTCAGTTCTGAAGCACAACTTTGCTGGACAGAATATTCTTGGTTGGCAGTTTTTTTCTTTCAGCACTTTGAATATATCATCTCACTCCCTTCTGGCCTACAAAGTTTGTGATGAAAAATCTGCTGATAGTCTTATGGTGGTTTCCTTATATGTTACAAGTTGTTTTTCTCTTGCTGTTTTGAAGATTCTCTTCTTTAAGGACCTACTGTATAGCACAGGGAACTCTGCTCAATATTATGTAACAACCTAAATGGGAAAAGAATTTGAAAAAGAACAGATACATGTATATGTAAAACTAAATCACTCTGCTGTACACCTGAAGCTAACACAACATTGTTCATCAACTGTACTCCAATATAAAATAAAAAGTTAAAAAAAAGTTTCTCTTCTTTAAATTTTGACAATTTAATTAATGTGTCTCAGGGTGGGTCTCTTTAGATTAATCTTATTGGTACTCTTTGGACTTCCTCAATCTGGATGTATGTTTCTTTCCTTAAGCCCTCTTCACTCTTTTTCATTTTTTCTTTTTGCTCCTCTTTTTTTTTTTGACATTTATTTTATTTTTTTAAATTAATTAATTAATTAATTTGGCTGCATCAGGTCTTAGTTGTGGCACGTGGGATCTTTGTTGTGGCATGTGGGATTTTTCATTGTGGTGTGTGGGCTCTTCATTGTGGCGCATGGGCTTCTCTAGTTGTGGTGCGCTGGCTTCTCTATAGTTGTGGCACATGGGCTCCAGAGCACATGGGCTTAGTAGTTGCGGCACGCAGGCTCTTTAGTTTTGGCACGAGGGCTCAGTCGCCCTGTGGCACACAGGATCTTAGTCCCCTGACCAGGGATCGAACCTGTGTCCCCTGCATTGGAGGGCAGATTCTTAACCACTGAACCACCAGGGAAGTCCCACTTTTTGCTTCTCTTATTGGATGAATTCCACTGCCTTATCTTTGAGTTTGCTGATCCTTCTTTCTGTTTAATCTAGTTTGTTGTAGAACTCCTCTATTGAAATTTTCAGTTCAGTTATTTTATTCGTTAGCCTTGTGATCTCTGTTTGGTACTCTAAAAATATTTTCTCTTTGTTGAAATTCTCACTTTGTTCATGCATTGTTCTGACCTCAGTGAGCACCTTTATGACTGTTATTCTGAACTCTTTATCAGATAAAATATTCATCTCCTTAAGATCTGCTTCAGGACTTTTATCTTTTACTTTTGTTTGGAACATATTCCTCTGGTTTTTCTTTTTTCTGGACTCTTTCTGTTGGTTTTTATGTATTAGATAAAATTGCCTATGCCCTTGGTTGTGTCTCAAACCTTTGTGATTGTCCAAGTTGACTTCTTTATTCTAGTAGCTGAGGGTGTGTCAAGACCCATCAGTGTTCCAAAGGGAAGACTGCCGTCAGCACCTACATGCAGGCCAGTTGGAAGCTGGACCTTCAGGCAACAGCTTGGAAAATAAGTAGTTAGGCCCCTTCCAGGGAGAAACTGTGAAACAGGCATTATTGCCTGTTCCTTCTGCCCTGAGCCTGGAGGTACAGCTGTGGGAAGGTGCTTCTGAGCCCGTTAAAAACCTCTTGCTTGCTACAGTTCTCTGGGACTCCTGAATCAACCCCAGTGCTGTTAGGGCCAGGTGATCTGGGAGGCTGTTCCTCAGGCGGCAGCAGCAAAAACTGGGGCACCACACATGTATACTAGCTCCTTCCAGGGAGCTACTGGTGACCCGGAGTAGGCTAGAGGGAAAGGGCAGGGGAAGTTTCATGTACATCCCTGGTCTCTGTAGAGAATCACAGATGTGTGCCAAGTTAAAAGCCTGACTCTCAGGCAGCAGCTTTTGAAGTATCCAAATTAGACCCCTTTCAGGGAAAGACTGGGAGACAGGCATTTCTGCCAGCTCTCTCTGCCCTGGGCCCTGGGAGAATAGCCATGGTGAGTGCTTGCACCTGCTAATAACAGCTGCTTTGCTGGCTGTGGCCTTGTGGGTCTAATGGATGTAAGCCCTGTTGGCTTTCAGAGCTAGGTGTTTTGGGGACCTGTCCCTTAGGTGGGAGTCTTAAAAGTTGGGACTTTAAATATGGGTTCCAAACTCTTCACTCCTCAAGGAGAAGCTGGGAATTGGGGGTTTCCTCCAATGGTATGGCACTGTGCTGTAGCCTTTCCTACCCATTTTGATGTGGCTATTTTCTTGTTTGCCCAGTGTGTAGGAGCTGCCTAGGTAGTTTCCAGATTTCTTTCAGAGGGAGTTGCTCCATGTTTCGGGGTCAGGGAGGAGGGCTCAGAACCCTTCTTTGTCACTCACCGTCTTTAAAGATTGCCCTGATGATATTTACTTATTTTCCTTCTTTCAATTCATGGGTAGGTGCATCCAGTGGAAGAATTTAATTCACATTCAGGGAGTCTGACTGAATATGAAGTCTGGGAGTCTGACATATGAAGCTTTATCTTGCCAGGCTCTGAAGGATTGGCAGGCAACTAGAAAGAGGTTTGGCATGGGTGATAAATGCCAGTTTAGCAAACCCACTACAACTCATTGGTCAAAGAAAAAATTCATAATGTAAATTTAAAATTATTTAGAATTGAAGACTGAAACACTATGTATTCAAACTTGTGAGGTACAGTTAAAATTACACTCAGAAATTGATAGCTTAAATGTTTATATCAAAAATAAAGGATCAACATTAATGAGCTAAGATTTTCCAACTTCAAAAATTTAAGAATAAACCTAGCATATCATACCCAATGAAAAACAGCAGTTTAGAAATAAGAGCATAATTCAGTAATTTTACATAGCAAATAAAGATATAATAGAGAAGATAAAAACCAAGAATTGGTTCACAGCAATAAAATAGACTTCAGACAAAATTATCTCATAAAAAAGAAAAGATATAAGTAAGCAATAATAGGAATGAAAAAGGAAATACAACTACAAATGTGCAGACACTGATAATAAAAGAATATTATGAACAGCTTTTTTGTCATTATGTTTGAAGACTTAGTCTAAATGATTACATTCTTAGAAAAATATAACTTACTTAAGTTGACTCAAGAATAAAAAGAAGAATGCATAGTCTTATGATCCTTAAATAAATTGAATCAGTAGGTAACATCATCTCTTAAAGAAAACACCAAGTTCAGAAGGTTTTATAGGCGACTTCCATCAAACTTTCAAACACTAGGTCATTCTGATTATAAGCAAACCCTTTCAGGGAAGTTATTTCAACAAGAGCTGGATTTTTAATATGACTATTCCTATTTTTAAATGTTGGCAACTATTGAAACATTTTTGTCAGTGCAGGCAAAACAAAATATGTCTGTAGGCTGGTTTGAGCCCACAGTCTGCCAGTTTGCAACCCTTGATCTAAACTTTACAGAGCTGGTCCAAGTCATAGTGCAATTAAATCGAACAATTTAGGTCTAACATTAAGAAAACTTGCTGATGGAATTATGAGACACTGACAGAATTTCCATAGGTGGTTGTAGAAATAGTCTCTGAAGACTAAAAATCACAGATAACTGTAATGTTCCTAATAAGACTGACATTCAGCCCTGCTTGAAGGCAGAAAGATGGACAGGATGACCTTTTTGGGTTGTCTCATGGGTTTTCTAGCCTTTCTAGCAAATCCAGTTTTATTAACACTTTCCTTCTGTGTTACCATCTGACCCAATAATAAACAGTGATCTGATGCTTCATGTAGACATTCTGGCTTCAGAAAAAGAGCATTACAATATTTAGGTCTAATTTAGGGCCCAGAATCTTCTACATTGTTCAATTATTTGCACTTGTTTTATTAGGAGAGGTAATATAATGTAGTGATTAATAGCATGGACTTTAGGACCAGGCTATATTAGTTCAAATACTGGCTTTACCACTTCATACCTATGTAACCTCTCTGTATCTTAGTTTCCTCACCAGTAAAATGGGAATAAGACAGACAGAATCTCTATTCTCTTTTTAAAATATGTTTTATTGAAGTATAATGGATTTACAGTGTTTTGTTAACTTCTACTGTACAGCAAAGTGATTCAGTTATACACATATATACATTCTTTTTCATATTCTTTTCCATTATGGTTTATCACAGGATATTGAATGTAGTTCCCTGTGCTATACAGTAGGACCTTGTTGTTTATCCATTCTATGTATAATACTGGGTTTGACAAAAAGTTCGTTTGTTATGTTTTCCATACCATCTTATGGAAAAACCCAAATGAACTTTTTGGCTAGTCTAGTAGTTTGCATCTGCTAATCCCAGACTCCCAATCCCTCCCTCCCCACACCCCTCCCCCTTAGCAACCACAAGTCTGTTCTCTATGTCTGTTTTGTAGATATCTTCATTTGTGTCATATTTTAGATTTCACATATAAGTGATATCGTATGGTATTTGTCTTTCTGCTTCACTTCCCTTAGTATGATAATCTCTAGGTCCATCCATGTTACTGCAAGTGGCATTATTTCATTCTTTTTTTATGGCTGAGTAGTATTCCATTGTATATATGTACCACATCTTCTTTATCCATTCATCTGTCAATGGACATTTAGAGGATCCCTGTCTTAGAGCATTCACATTCTAGTTGTGGGAGACAATTTTTTAAAAAAGACATAATATATGTCAGCAGACTCTATTTCCACATCCTTGAATCTGGACTTGGTCATGTAATTTTGCTTGGCTAATGGAATGAGGCAGAAGTGATGGAACTCCAGTTCCAAGACTGGGCCTCAAGACTCTGTCTGTTTCCACTTGCCTTCTTATACTTCTGCTACTTCCATGAAAGGGACATGCCCTGACTGGCTTGGTAATCACAGAAGGAGGATGAAAAGATAGGGGCATCTCAGCTAAATTCAACCTAGAATATTTAACCCCTAACTGGCTATAGATGTGTGAGTAAACCCAGCTGAGACCAGCAGAACTTCCCAGGCAAGCCTGGCCTAGATTAGCCAACTCTGCAGCTGACCGGCAGATAAATGGGAATTAACAGAGGGTTTTTGTTTTCATCTACTGAGTTTTGGGTGTTTTGTTACACAGCAATAGCCGACAGATAAAAATATTTATCAAGTTCTGCTCCAGGTCCTTTTTGTCCAAGACTCAATTTAAATAATATGTATTTAATTTAAAATTTAATGGAAATTTGATATAGTGTAATAAAAATATTAATAAAGTCTCTGTTTGTGTGAAGAATTTGAAATAGAGGAAATATCTACATCTCCTCCACCACCCACCAATGAAATTTTGTCAAGTATTGTGTAACTTCAAGGTCAGCTGGTGGAGTGCATTGTAAACTGTGCCAGCTTGACAACAGAAGTGCTTGATATTCCTTGTGTGGATCAACCTTAAATTTTGTCTTCCATAATATAAGGTCTATATTGAATCCTTCATATAAAATGGAACTACCTTGGGCTGTCATTATCTCCATTTAACAGATGAGGAAGCTAAGGTGTAGAGACAGGGGTTGAGATCACACAGTAAGTGACTACTGACTCCCAGGGTGATGGGCAATGCAGGAAGTTAGAAGAATCCTAATTGCCTAAAATCATTTTTCTTTACCACAAGACATAGTTGAGGAATGTACAGTCATTTTTAAAATTTTTAATTTTTTACATCTTTATTGGAGAATAATTGCTTTACAGTGGTTGGGCAATGTACACTCCTTCCACGAGGTTGAAGTCAGTTCTTCACTCAGGCTTAGAGGGGCAGCCCAGGTTTATGGGACATGTACCCCCTGCTTTTTGTACTCAGAGTCTTGAATTTCTAGTGATTTATGACCTTGGTGTTGCATATTCTCCGTGGCCCTTAATGTTTTCAACACTACACTTAACATTTCTAGTAACACTATTGTTCTCTGACCCCTGTGTCCATGCCTTTTAAGTGTTTCCTACCTTATCAATTCTCTTTGCTGCTTTGCATTAAACTTTTTAAATTCCCCGGCTCTGTCTTCTTCAGTTCTTGGGAATAATGTTCTTACCTCTGCCCTTTGGCTCATACAAACCCGGCCTAAAAAGGAAATGGGTCATTCCTACCCTGTCACTACTTTCTTGGCTTTGCAATAAATTTCTGGCCCTTTGTTGCCCTCTAGTGGGCTCCTGAATTATTGCGGCTATACGATGTGCTTAACACTATGTATGCTGGAAGGAGTTGTTGGGACCAGCAGTTTTAAAGGATGTGGTTCATGATTGCATTTCATCTCTGACTGGATTCAGCCTCCGTCATGATACTAAATTAGGTGCTTAAAGAATGTACGGTCAAAAAAATAAATAATTAAAAATAAAAATAGGGGACTTCCCTCATGGTCCAGTGGTAAAGAATACGCCTTCCAATGCAGGGGACACAGGTTCCATCCCTGGTCAGAGAACTAAGATCCCACATGCCACTCGGCCAAAAACTAAATAAATAAATGAAAAAAGTATTAAAAACATAAAAAATTAAAAGTACTTTTTAGGCAATTGAAAAAAAAGCATTGACAGTATTTGTAATCAATCTTAGATTACTTAACCTCTCTGAAAAACAATTATCTATAAAATAAAGATAATTTCCTACCGTATATTTCTTGTAAGAATTAAATGAGGTGATGCACTTGAAATATATACATTGACATAATAAGCACTCAATAAATGTCATTTCAAAGTGATAGAAAAAGAATGTATGGTCATTTAAATGAAAGATTTGAAGCAAATTAATGAAAATTACTTCAGAGAACCAAAGGAAAGGTCTACTCTAATGTTTTGACCTCCAGTTTATACAGTATCTCTTCTAACAGATACTTTTCCTCTTAGTGTTGATGAGAAGTCAACAAATAAGTCAGTCAACAGACATTTACTGCACACTCACGTGTACAGTAAGTACTGCACACTCTTCTGGATACTAGGATCCAGCTGGAAGAAAATGTCCTCCACTGTATTTCAAAAACAATTGTGCTATTATCATTATCAAAAATAAAATAAACACACAAAACAACAACTTGCATGACTTACGTGGGGAGGAAAAGTTCGTGTTGTCCTTTCTAATCTCAAGTGAATCTGCGCCGCTTTTATAGTGCTGGCTTGGTTAATTGTAATGAGATCAGATACGTCCTAGATAATGGGATAAATAAGACGAGATTTATGATAAACCCAGTTGTCCATAACAAATGTACAATGAGTAAATTCAATTTTGTACAGCAACAAGTAAAACAAGTGTCACAGTAGTCTCTAGGTTAAGGGTTATGTATCAGTAAATCATTGCAGCTACAATAGAATTTCACAAGAATGCTTGTGGCAAATAACCCAATTTTATGATTTGGCTTCAAAGGGCCTTCACTCCAGCTTGACTAAGATTCATATTTTTTGGTATCTTCAAGAGTAACTCTGGGCTTGTATTCTCAAAGCATTTGAGATAATAATAGTATTTGCATCTTCTTGAAGTTCCTTAACCTTTTTCGAAACATGTAGCCTCTGATTTCAACTATAATCTTAAGTTGAATCAAGTCTCCTAAGTTTATAATTTTCTGTTTTTACACAGACATAACACTGATGGCCAAGGTTGCTAAGCTAAAGGAGCTTACATCCTTGCAGGGGAGAGAGCTGATGAGCATGTAGCTAAATCCATCAGTCCAGGGGGGCAGTGCCTCCATCAAATCAGGTTTTCTCTCTCTCTCTCTAACCCTAGATCCTTTGGCCTCCAAGGAGAATATTCAAAGTACCACTCTATTTAACACCTGCTGTGGTACAGGCAACAGCTGTTATTTCTTACAGGCATCTACTGACCCTGGCTGGCTTTGTTAGCACAAGTTTGTGTGCCCGACACACAGTGAGGCCAAACAAATCAAACGTTGGAGTTTGGAGCAGAGAAACATTTATTGCAGGACAATGCAGGAGATGGGTGGCTCATGCTCTAAAAAGCCCCGAGCTCCCCGAAGGGTTTCGGCAAAGCATTTTAAAAAAAATAAATTTATTTATTTTATTTATTTATTTTTGGCTGTGTTGGGTCTTCGTTGCTGCGCGCGGACTTTCTGTAGTTGCTGTGAGCGGGGGCCGCTCTTCATTGTGGTGCGCAGGCTTCTCATTGCGGTGACTTCTCGTTGCGGAGCCCGGGTTCTAGGTGGGTGGGCTTCAGTAGTTGTGGCTCGAGGGCTCAGTAGTTGTGGCTCGAGGGCTCTAGAGCCGCACGGGCTTAGTTGCTCCGCGGCATGTGGGATCTTCCCGGAACAGGGCTTGAACCCGGGTCCCCTGCATTGGCAGGCGGATTCTTAACCACTGCGCCACCAGGGTAGCCTTTCCCTTCCCTATTAATAGGAACACTTTCTCAGGCTAGAAAGCTTTTTTTTTTTTTTTTTGCGGTAAGCGGGCCTCTCACTGTTGTGGCCTCCCCCGTTGTGGAGCACAGGCTCCGGACGCGCAGGCTCAGCGACCATGGCTCACGGGCCCAGCTGCTCTGCGGCATGTGGGATCTTCCCGGACCAGGGCACGAACCCGTGTCCCCTGCATCGGCAGGTGGACTGTCAACCACTGCGCCACCAGGGAAGCCCTAGAAAGCTTTTTCATCATCTCTTTAATACGGGAAGAATTTCTCCCTTCCCATCCCCTTTACATCGTCTTACATCTGCTTCTCAACCCTGGCAATGAGCTTCCCCCCATCTCTCTACTGCCACCACCTCTGCTAAGGCCATCAGCAAACTTGGAATCCCAACAACGCTTTCAGTCTGTTTCACTGGGCCTCCCTACAGCATTGTTGTATTTTCCCTCCTTTCTAGAAACAGCTCCTTTGGCTTCTGTGACATAACCCCTGCCCCTCACCATACTCTGATTTCCTCTTCCAACCCTCTGGTGTTTCTGTCTCCCTAAATGTTGGCCTTCCTCCAGGTTCCAGCCCGAGAAATGGAATATTTCCTGCCATATCAGTAAACAAAGGAGGTCACAGTCATCAGTGCGTGCAGCCCTCCAACATGAGCCAGTGAGCCCTGAGGGAACTCAGGGAAGAAAGAATACCTGCCCTCTAGCAGCCATCACACTGCAGCCACTCCCCATGGTGAGCCCTGAGGAAACTCAGGATATGAAAATACAGGATACTGGCCCCAGATAGCTGAGGTGCACATCAAAGGAATGATTTCAGTGAGCGCAGACTCTTGGATCTTCCCCCACACACAAAAGCACTACATTCCCTTCACTTGGGATTTCTGGTTTCCTTTCATTTACAATAATCCTTTGATGTTCCCAACTACCTGCCCTTTGCTGCAAAACATCTATGTAACCTGACTTCCCCCACACTGCCTCCTCAGAGCAGTTCTCTCAGGGTTACTTGAGATGCTGCCTTCTGGGCTTGAAGTCCTAAAAATTCCCACCAAATAAAACATAACTCTCAACTTTTAGTTTGTGAATAATTTTTTAAGTCCACAAGCCTTTCCCAGCTTCTCAGTCTACACACAACCTGGAGTGATGGCATCCACTCCGTGGCAGTGGCTGATACCCCTGTGCTCTGACTCCCAAGTCAAGATCTTCAGCCTAGACCTTTGTAAGCACCCATTAGACTGTGGACTGGAGGCAGGGACCGTATATTATTCATGTTTGCATCCCCCGTACCTAGCAGGTGCTTATTAATACATGTCTGAATGAATGAATAAATTAGTGAATGCTTGCTAGTGAGACCTGGTTACATATTATTAAGTTGGAATGCTCAACCATGTATGAAGTACTTTATACAGAGTGGAAAATACAGCGGTTCCTGCTAGAGTGGCTTTTAGTCACCCCATTTAACTATTCATCAGAGAGGGGAAGTCTTACATGTGAGAAAAACGAAAACAAAACAAATAAAAAACGCGACAGACCAACTCCATTTCACATGGAGATCAGAATAAACATGGCAGATTTTCATTAGAAACTCTTTGAAACCACCCTCTGGCATCTTCTGTTCTGGGTGGTTCTGAAAAACAATTTGCTTTAGCGGTTTGGTGAATAAAGGCCAAGAAATGTAGAATTGCTTTAAACATTTTTTCTATTCTTTCAGTTACAGTTGAGACAGCTTCAAATTTTCTTAGACTGACATATATAAAATTGGATGGCATTTCTTTGTTGTGCAACTAATAAACTCTTTCATCTGTTTTGAATATATTTTCCCCTTGAAGTCTGAATACATGCCTAGGCTCTGTCTAAACACAAATTGTTTGAACAAAGAGGAAAAAGATCTAATTTAAGAAATCATTGTCCCTGGATGGCACTAAAATCTCGTTTGTTTGAATTTCTTCACTTTTCTTTTCCCAAACAATTGTTTAGTACAAAAAAAAAATCGGGAATTTAATTGAATGAATGCAATATCATTTAATAACATTCTCTTAGGCTGTGTGTAATAGATCAACTAGACTTCTACTCTGCTGCTAATATTTTCAGCTCAGTCAGTATTCTGAATCCAATTTTGTTACTCGCTAAGCAAGAAGTCAGGTGGTATCCAGTCACACCCCGTACTTTTTAAAGTGAAACTGGGAAATCTGAAATTCTTGGAGGAAGTTGGTAGCAGCATGAGTTGCCTTTCTTGGAGGTTAGGAGAAACATCAGAAGTGAAGAGAGAGGGTGTCGGGTGGAGAAATAGTGACGCCCAGAGAGAGGGCAGAGTTCTACAGGCTGCAGGACTGAGCAAGGAGCCTGGGAGTCCCTGCCAGAGGAGCGAGTTCCTTTAACGTTGGAGCACAGCTCTCGGGGTGTGGTCCCCAACCAGCAGCAGGAGCACCTGGGAGCTCGTTAGAAATGAAGATTCTAGGCCCTTACCCCAGACCATCAGAAACTCTGGGGTCAGGGCCCAACCATCTGGGTTTTAACAAGCCCCCATGATTCGGAAGCACGCTCAGGTTTGACACCTGATTTAGAGGGAAGTGGAACACCGCTGTGCTCGTGAAAATGTTCTATTAAGAACATCATTACTGACATTTTTCATTAATGTATTTTAGGCAGTACTGCACAGGCGATATATTTTCTAAAGCAAACCAATTTATCTGGCTTTTTTTTCTCATGGTTAGTATGGGGAGACAAGTGACATCGTCTACCATGATTGGGTGCTAAATAGGATACATTTTAAGGATGGGTGTAGAGGGAACATTCTCAAGTCTCAGTATGGTTCATTAGCCAGAGAAACATGATAGGCTGTCTTCTTGCTAAAATTATACAAGTCATTATCAAAATTTCACATCATTTGTATATAGATAGTATTTTCATTCAATTGGCATTGCAAACAAAAAAAAATCAAATTTTGGGTAGTATATAGTTTTATTTTATCATTTGCCATTAACTGAGCTAAACTTATTTTTATTTTAACTTTCCTTTTTTTTTTTTTTCAAGCTTTTCCTTCTGTGTTCGTGCTTGGGGTGTTAATAGCATGTCAAACTAATTGCACTTCTCATGGTCTAATTCTATTCACTGTCATTTTTGGCAGTAAAATTCTGAGCTTGGCATGCTCTCGCACTGACACCGGCTTGCTAAATTAGCTGAGCAGAATCTCAGAATGCTGGAATAGATCCAGGCAGAAAAAAATCCAAAAATATCATCAAGGTTCATATAGGACATCTAAGAATTCTGGTCAGCTTACGTGTCCACTGCAGGGAAAGCTTGTTGTGTTGATCTCACCCTTGCCACTCTGGTTTTATTGATGATGTTTGCTTTCAGTGTGTATGTTAATGTATTAGTGAAGGGCCCTGTGGGCTGCACATGACATGACAGAAAGCCAACTCAAACTGCTTTCAGCAAAGGGAGGCTATATTGCCTCTCATAACTGAAAAGACCAGGAAGGGTCTGGCTTCAGGCATGGCTGGCTCCAGGAGCTCAAATGGTGTTGTGTCAGGCAGTCTCTAAAGTGGTTCCCAGTGTTTCTTGCCTCCTGGTATTCTTGCCCTGTGTAATCCCCTTCTCTTGAGTGTGAGGTTGGACCTGGAGACTTGCTTCTAACAAATAGAATATGGCAAAAGTGACGGGATGCCATTTCCCAGATTGGGGCACAAAAGGGCTGACTTCTGTCTTGTTTGCTGTTGGTCACTCGTGCTTTTCCAGAGTGCTCCAACTGGGGCAATCAAGCTGCTGTGTTGTGAGTAGCACTGTGGGGAGGCCCAGGTGGCAAGAAATGGATGTTTCCAGACCTCAGCTAGCAAGAACCCGAGGCCTGCCAACGGTTGTGTGAGTGAGCTTGGAAGTGGGTCCTCTGAGACTGGTGGACGGCCATGTAAGTGGAGCCCTTCCCCCAGGGGGGGCCTTGAGAAGACTGTAGTCCTGGTCAATATCTTGACTGCAGCCCTGTGAGGTCCTGAGTCAGAACCACCCAGCTAAGCACCCCTGCATTCCTGACCCACAGCTACTGTGAGATGATAAACGCGTGTTGGGCTAATTGTTACACAGCAATAGATAACAAGTACAGATGTCACTCACCCTAGGATTCTCTCTCCAACCCCAAGCAATGCTTTCCTCTGGGAGTGAGGCCTTTGTTACCAAGCAGACCTTCCTCATGAGGTGGCAAAATGGCAGCTGGTAGCTCCAGGCTCATAGCCCAGCTCCCTCAAAGGGTAAGTGACTTTCTCCCTTGCAATGGATAAAGGAAAATCCCTGGGATTCAGTCTTATGAAACTGACTTAAGTCACTTCTTGCTGGAGCATTTAGCATTCATGTTTCTTATGCTGCTCCCTCTGGTGGTTTGGAGATATCTGAATAGCAGTTGTACCTGGAGGGTTCAGTTCCCCGTTTTGAGGCTCTCTGAGTTCTAACTTAGGCCAAAGTGACCCTAGAGTTCTGTCGGCTCGTTCTTGGCCGTAGGTGAACCTTGACTAAAGTCTAGGTGGTGGGACAGAGTGGGCACAGATGACTGAGGTGAGGCAGTGGTCAGTGTCTCCACAAGATGTCAGGTTATTTATTGACTGTGATCTATGAATAGTCATTATATGACTATTAAGGTGGTCATAGTTTTCATCTTCTATCTTCATGACCAGCTGCTGATGAGTTTATAGCCTTCTGGGCCCAGTGATTGGTTCTACTCCAGAAATCATACCACATAGGCATGTGCCACGTGTTGAGAGTGTCTGCTCTAGGAGTTCTCTTCCCAGTGTCCTCACTGCTGGACCACTCTCCAGCTTGGCCTGTCTCTGGCCACCGTCCAGTTGGGAGTGGTAGGATGTCACAGGCAAGGGCCAGGGCTTTACATTTAGAGACCTGGGCTTGAGTCCTGGCTTGACTTTTTACAAGCTGTGCAGACTTGACCTCTCTGAGCTGTAGTTTCTAAAATGGGGATTTTAGTACCTGCCTCATAATATAACTATTAAGTGGCACAAAACTTACTCTATTGTGAGTGTGCGTGCGTGCATGCGTGTGTGTGTGTGTGTGTGTGTGTGTGTAGTCAGTCCCTGGAACATAGTAAATGCCTCATAAATCATCCATAGAAATATTGTTTCAGTGTTCTTCTTCAAATGCAGAAAACAAATCTGAACTTGGCACTTCATATAATAATCTAATTAATCAGCCCACCCTCTTCTGAGCTCTTCTAATAGTATAGCTTAGTCTGCCATACAGACTTTGAGGTGGGGGGGTGCCACATCATGCCATTGACTCAAATGGATCTTATAATGAAAAAAAACGCCTCCCATTTCTGTTTTACGTGAACTGCTGATAAACCGCACCCTTACTATTCTGAACTCAACCATTGAACACTGATGCCTCTAACATTCTGCTTTGTCATTTGTGGACACATCCATGTTCTCTGTCCAGTGTTTTTGAATCTTTTTCTTTGTCAAACAAATCAGTTGGATGTGCACTGTGTTGATGAATTTTCCCACTGGGTGAGCAGGCCATCCATCCTGTCCCCCAAGATGTTGAGAGAGCCCATTCTAGATCCCCTTTGGCTGATTAATCAACCTGAACTCTTGGTTTATTTAGCTGGCTGTGGATGCTCCTAATTTTTCTAATTGTCAACCCACATGGCTTCATATAGTCCACCTGGATGCCATAAAAGCCTTTTTCAAGTACTTTCTTAAAATTCATAGTCTGTGTGTGATCTATACATTATTATAGCTTTATCAAGACAGAAAATGAAAGGCTTTGTTACTTCCATATCATCAGCTGTATCTCTATCAAGCAGAAGCCCCAAGAGGCAGGTTCCTTTATAACTTGTAAATTATACTATTGCTAACACGTAAGAGTTCCTGCTATTCCATATTTTTGCCAACACTTGATGGTATCAGAAGTAACTTCGTCAATTTTCTGAGGGTTAAGTGGTATCTTATGGTTTTTATAATTAGAAACCCCCAATTACTACTGAGATTGAGCATGCTTCCATATTTATTGACAGTTTGGGTTATGGTTTTCTTTGCCAGTTTGTACTATTTGATCATTTTTCTGAACTTTGATTTTTTTTTTTTTTTTTGCGGTACTCGGGCCTCTCACCGCTGTGGCCTCTCCCGCTGCGGAGCACAGGCTCTAGACACGCAGGCTCAGCGGCCATGGCCCACGGGCCCAGCCGCTCCGCGGCATGTGGGATCCTCCCGGACCAGGGCACGAACCCGCGTCCCCTGCATCGGCAGGCGGACTCTCAACAACTGCGCCACTAGGGAAGCCCTGAACTTTGATTTTTTAAATTTAATAATATATCTCAGACCTTTCTATACACGTGCATGTGTAGAGTGTGTCAACAAAAAATCAAATAATACTCAAGCTAAGAAGAAAGAAAAGAGAATTTTATTTGAGCCAAACTGAGGATTACAACCCAGGAAGCAGATTCTCAGAAGCTCTGAGAACTGCTCTATTGATCAGGAGTTAGAGATGCAGTTTTATACATTTTTGAGACAAAGAATTTATGTGTCATATTGACAGGTTAGCACTGTGCACACAGGTCCTCAAAGTTTTCTTTTTTTTGGTCAGTTATGTATGTATAGATCAAGGCTTTAGTCAATGTGACCCCTTGTATGAGATGAAAAAGAAATATTAATCTTAGAACTACAATGCTGGAATCTGAAGAAAGGGACCAATTTTTCTCAAAGATTGACTTCATCCTCCTGCTTTGAGGAGGTCTGGTTAATGTATAATGTAGATGTATTATACATTGCACATTGAGAAAGCCTACCACAAAGAGCATATGTCATTTATTCTTTTCTTTCTCTCTTAGTTTTATTGTCCTACCATAGAAAAATTTATGATTTTTCCTCATCATCTTCCCCCTTTTGATCATCAATCTTTTCATAGAAAGCATTAGGTGATCAACTATTTGGTCCCTCGTTGTCGGGGTGGTTGCTTACCTGCCCCAGATCATGTCCCTCAGCGCTGGGCCTTGATAGCCCAATTCTTTCTTTCCTTTTCGGAGGTTATGTTAGTAGAATGCTTGGCGAGGACTTATAGTCAATTCTACGTGTCCGGTTGTATCTTATATGTGCATTGTGCATGTCTAGTATCTTACATAGAATTATAGATGTGATCAACAGTTTCAATTCATTTAAGCATTATATATATCCTAGTAAATTAATCAAATGCAGTAAACAAGCGTATAAATACATTGATGGAGACAAATTTTATAGATTATACATTTGATCAATCATCTCAGTTTGTTGTACAGTCATTGTATGTGTGCTTTTGGCAGTAGACTTAAAGCAAGCAGCGATAAATGTCATGAGTAATTTGATAGCCAGGAAATGGATGACAACACGTATTATGAAAATAACAATTGTCTGTAAAGCAGAGAGGAAAAAGTTGCCTAGTCCTGAGGGGAGCCAACTAAACAGGTCATTTAAAAGGGCAGTCTTTTTTTTTTTTTTTTTTTTTTTTTTGCTGTATGCGGGCCGCTCACTGTTGTGGCCTCTCCCGCTGCGGAGCACAGGCTCCGGATGTGCAGGCTCAGCGGCCATGGCTCACGGGCCCAGCCGCTCCGCGGCACGTGGGATCTTCCCGGACCGGGGCACGAACCCGTGCCCCCTGCATCGGCAGGTGGACTCTCAACAACTGCGCCACCAGGGAAGCCCCAAAAGGGCAGTCTTTTTTACATCTTGTAACCATTTTGCTTTTTGGAAAAATTTTTCCAGGCATGTCTAAACCTCTCCAGAGGTGTTGACAGAAATGCAACAAATAGTGTGAGCAGTAGCACAAAGTAGTGTGGCCAGTAGAAAATCTAAGGCAATTCTGTTATCTAATACTACTTGGGCTAAGGAATTCAGGGATTTCTGCTGTGCTGCAGTGCTTTTTTGTGGTTTCTTCAGCCATTTGACCAATGGTGGCTGGTAGATTTCTAAGCATATCCCTGTTTACATATACTCCTGTGCTAGGAACCAAGATTCCCCAAAGACGTTGCCACCAGGTATTTTGGTATCTTGCTAGCATGGATCTCTTGACCTTAATGGGGAGAAAAAGAGGTCCATCTGTCTCTCGGTATATAGGCAGTGGGGTAACATAATGTCCCAATAGCATAAACCTTCTACTTGCCAGCTACTTAGACATTTATGTGCCCATCCTTGGGAAAGTGGGTTAGTTCCAACACCACATACGAAGACAAAACCTCAGGTAGCACAAGTGATTCCCCCCAGAGTGCTTTCATTCATAGCTTCCTTAATGGGAAGTTTTGTTAGCATAGTATTAAACCCTGGGTATTTCTTTTGCAGGCTTTCCAAAAGCTATCTGTATGATAGTTGAGGGGTTGCTGGCATACGTGACTTGTATTTTTTTAATTTAATACATCTGTTAATCAAGTAAGAGAGCAAGGGGGTTCTAGGGTAAGTTGTGTCTGGTCTCTGAGAACCGAGGGTAGTGTCAGACAAGGGATGGATAGACTAATGTGTTGGAAATTTGAACCGGAAAGGTTAGGCCAGAGGGAGGTTGATCTGAGTAAGTGGTAGCATTAGGAACATCTGAAAAGTCAGTGACAGGAATTACAGGGGGTTTAAATTGGCCTTGTATCGACCAAGGAATTTGGTGACAGATCCAACAATCAGTTAAATTGCCCCCAGCAGCTGTACTTTGTGATAGTTTTACGAGTTTTCTTTCCATCCTAAACACTGGCACAAAATCATGGCTAGAAATAGAACAATAACTTTCAATTTTGATAGACATTTTGGTAGAGAGATAGTTTGAACTAGTAAGATAAGTTTTACGGGCCTGGCCTCAACTCTTGGGTTAGCTGTCTAGCAACTGCTGTCATCTTCTTCTCAACCTGGCTTGGTGGGGCCTTTCTTAGTTAGTGGAAGCCGGGTGTCAGAAATAGGAGTTGCAGTCCATTCATGAGGGGAGGCCTTTTTGAGGCGAGAAATGTGAATCCAAGAGCTTACTCCTTTAAGTTTTGCAACACAGGGATTTGTTAATAATACCTGATATAGTCCTTTCCAACGGGGTTGTAAACAGTCCTTTATTTTGTCTTTTCCAATGGACAAAATCTCCAGGTTGTAACTCATGGTCCTTAAGGTCTTTTACTCCTGGGAGCTCATTGTGGAAGGAATCAGTTACTAATTTTTCATTGTCTTTAAGTGCTTTGATGAGTCCCTGACAGTCATGTAGAATATCACCTTTAAGAATCGTAGCTTCATACATTCCTTCATGTAGGTGCATAGGTCACCCGGTAATTATTTCAAAAGGAGACAATTAATGTTTACCGAAGGAGGTAGACATAAGGTTGAGGAGTACCAAGGGCAGAGATTTTGGCCATGGAAGATTAAAAGCCTCTGAAAATTTAGCCAGTTGTGTTTTTTTTTTTTTTTTTTTTTTCTTGCGGTGCGCGGACCTCGCACCATTGTGGCCTCTCCTGTTGCGGAGCACAGGCTCCGACGCACAGGCTCAGCGGCCATGGCTCACGGGCCCAGCCGCTCCACGGCATGTGGGATCTTCCCGGACCAGGGCACGAACCCGTGTCCCCTGCATCGGCAGGCGGACTCTCAACCACTGCGCCACCAGGGAAGCCCTGTGTGTTTTTTAAAAATTAATTAATTAATTATTTATGTTTGGCTGCATTGGGTCTTCGCTGTTGTGCGTGGGCTTTATCTAGTTGCGGCGAGCGGGGTCTACTCTTCGTTGCAGTGCGCAGGCTTCTCATTGCACTGGCTTCTCTTGTTGCGGAGCATGGGCTCTAGGTGCCTGGGCTTCAGTAGTTGCAGCACACGGGCTCAGTAGTTGTGGCTCGCGGGCTCTAGAGCGCAGGCTCAGTAGTTGTGGTGCATGGGCTTAGCCCCGTGGCATGTGGGGTCTTCCCAGACCAGGGCTCGAACCCGTGTCCCCTACATTGGCAGGCGGATTCTTAACCACTGCGCCACCAGGGACGTCCCCCAGCTGTGTTTTAATTGTGCTATTGGTCCTTTCTATTAATCCTGAGGGTTGGGGGGAATAGGAACCGTGAAAATGCTGCATTACTGGCCAAATCTTTCAAGTGGATTTCATGACGTGTCCAGTAAAATAGGTACCCTGGTCACTATGCAACTCAAAGGAATTCCTCAAACTGGAATTATTCTTTCCAGTAGTAATTTGCCTACTGTTAAGGTCATTGCTCTTCTGCAAGGAAATGCTTCCACCCAGTGTGAAAACAGGCATACCATTACCAGGTTGTATTTGTAGCCTTGAGAGGAAGGCACCTGGATAAAGTCCAGTTGCCAAACTTCAAAGGGTCCCTTTGGGAGGGGAAAGTGGCCTTGAGAGCCATGAAGGGGTTTACCAGGATTATATTTGGGGTAGATAAAACATCGGTCATAAATCTTATGAGCTATAGTGGGAGAGGATTTCCAGATACATTGTTTTCCCAGTAGTACCATTTTTTCCAGGGGCTCTGGGAATGCACCTGTTGCAGTTACGGTAATTGAGCACTTAAGGTACCATAAGCCTCGTATTTGGTCTGAACCGTATTTGTGAGATGGGATCAAAAAAATCCCCCTTTTTTCTTACAGGCCTGCTTTTCATTTTCTGAAGCTGATTCTTGTGCCTACAAAGGAAATTTCTTGATAGTTTCATCAGAGTATGGTTGAGCAGAGGATATTCTCAATATTGGGAGGGAAGAAGACTTAAGGCGGCTCATTTAGCTTCAGCATCAACCCGTCGATTCCCTTTGGCTTCTGTTTAATCAGATTTGGAATGTCCGTGTATTTTAATGATGTCCAGCTGTTTGGACAGTTGAGTGGAGTCTAATAGTTTTGAGATTAGCTGTCCGTTCTTTATTGGCTGGCCAGAAGAGATAGGAAATCCTCTGTTTCCATAGCATTCCAAAAACATGAGCCACTCTGAAGGCATAGTGGCTATCAGTATAAATATTGGCTCTTTGATCTTTGGCTAATTGACACGCCCTAATCCATGCAATCAATTCAGCTTGTTGGGCTGATTTGGTGTCTGGTAAATAAGAACTTTCAATTACTTCTACTATAGATGTTATTGCATATAGAACAGATAATGTCCCTGTTCATCCTTTAAAAAGGATCCATCTGTAAACCAAATTAAATCAGGATTATCAATGGGAACTTCTTATAAATCAGTCCTAGGAGTGAGAAGATAGCATGATGCAGTCATGGTTGTTGTCATCTTGAGGTGCTGGAAGCAGAGTTTTGGGGTTAAGACTCTTACATCCAGCCAAAGTAATATTGGGTGAAAAAGAGTAACAGTACTTCATAAGAGGCCAAGTGACTCATAGAAGAGTGTTGAGTATGGTGAGAATTTGAGAGATTCAACTGAGTGAGGAACATAAATAGTCAGAGGGGACTTCATTACAAGTTCTTCAGTAGCTTTGCATAAGAGAGTGTCACTGAAACAAACCTCATGCAAGGTGGGAACCCTCTTGCCACCGAATCTAGCTGCTCACTGTAATATCCAGTGGGTCAATGCTGGTCACCATGCCTCTGAGTTAATATACCCAGGCTGTTTCTTCTATCTTCATGCACAAAGAGGAAAATTGGTAATTTATAGTTAGGATGGCCTAATGCTAAAGCCTAGGATAACGCAGATTCTAAAGCATTTATAACCTTTCTCCTTCTGTCGTCTATTCAGTTGGGTCTGGCTGGTCAGACTTAAGTAATGCATAGAGAGGTTGGGCAGTGCAGGAAAAACTAGGTACTCAATTCCCGCAATATCTGGTTAGACCTACAAATCTTCTTAGTTGTTTTTTTGTTTGGGGGAGTGAGAAAGCTAGGATTCCCTTAATTCTTTCAGAATCAATCAATAATCCTTCCTTAGATATTAAATGACCAGATTATCTCACAGTTGGTAAGCAGAATTGTAGTTTGGTTGTGGACACCTTATGCCCTTTAGAAGCTAATTGTTGCAGTAGATGGATAGTGTCTCTTTGGCAGTCCTGTTCAGTTCTAGGACACAAAAGTAAACCATCTATGTATTGAATTAAAGCAAAGCCATTAGGAAAGTGTACATCAGCGAAATCAGCTTTAAGTATTTGAGAAAAATAAGTAGGGCTTTCAGTATAGCCTTGTGGCATAACCACCCAGGTGTACTGACGATCAACCCATGTAAAGGTGAAGAGGTACTGGCTTTCTTTTTCTACTGGAATACCAAAGAATGCACTACATAGGTCTATTACTGAGACATAAGAGGTGTCTGCTGGAATGGCTGAGAGCAGAGTGTGGGGATTAGGAGGAACCACAGGGTGCCGAAGAATCACAATATTATTTATAGCTCCCAGGTCCTAAACAAACCTGCAGTCTTTTCATTTGTCTTTCTTACCAGTAAAATGGGAGTATTACAAGAACTGGTACAAGGAATTATAAATCCTTTCTTAAGGAATTCCTGAATATTAGGTCTTATTCCATTTAATGTCTCTGGTCTGAGTGGATATTGTCGGATATTGGGTGGAGGCTGGGAATTATCAGTAGTTACCTTAACAGGAGTAGCCATTTTAAGTTTCCCAGTATCTGAGGAAGAAGATGATCACAATTTCTCAGGCACTTGTAATAGTAAATCATTATTTTACTCTTGATTTGTTTGAATTTTTGTTTTCATAACCATTTTTTTCAGCATTTATGTTCCAATCTGCAGCTATATCTTCTAAATCTAAAATCATTTCACCTTTAGGTGAAAAGGCAGTATGGGCATTATATGCCTCTAAAAGGTCTCGTCCTGTCAGATGAGTTAGAGCACATTTTATGAAAAAGGGATACATGTCTTCCTGCAATAGTTCCTAGCTGAAAAGTTATTGGCTCTGATTTAAAAAAACTGCATAGTATATTTGCCTTTCTATCTCATTTACTTCACTTAGTGTGATAATCTCTAGGTCCATCCATGTTGCTACAAATGACATTATTTCATTCTTTTCTATGGTTGAGTAATATTCCATTCTATATATGTACCACATCTTCTTTATCCATTCATCTGTCAGTGGACATTTATGACATTTGGAGAAAGACAAGTATCATATGATATCACTTATATGTGGAATCTAAAAAAATGATACAAATGAACTTATTTACAGAACAGAAATAGACTCACAGACATAGAAAACAAACCTATGGTTACCAAAGGGGAAAGGAGTGGGGAGAGATAAATTAGGAATTTGGGATTAACAGATATACACTACTATATATATAATAGATAAACAACAAGGACCTACTGTATAGCACAGGGAACTATATTCAATATCTTGTAATAACCTATAATGGAAAAGAATCTGAAAAAGAATATATATATGTATATGTATAACCAAATCACTTTGCTGTACACTTTTAACCTTGTAAATTAACTATACTTCAATAAAAATAAATGTTCTTTAAATCATCTGTAGAAAAAAAACTGCATAAGAAAATTTGAAACGCCTGCCATTTGAATTGATTGTTTATTCTGAGGCACAGGGCAGTGAATAAGGGTAAGGTTAAGAACAGACAATGTAGCCCCCTTGTCTACAGGGTCTTAGTAGTTTCCCCTCCGATTATCTCAATTTCCCCTAAGGTATTTGTGAGGAGGAGGGGAAATGCCCTCTTGTAATCCTTGGAGCAACCCATCCGTTTGTAATTTTACCTTGTTCTAAGTCTTGCTTGAATTTGTGGCAATCTCTTTTAAAATGTCCAGATTTTTGGGGCTTCCTTGGTGGCACAGTGGTTGAGAATCTGCCTGCCAATGCAGGGGACACGGGTTTGAGCCCTGGTCCAGGAAGATCCCACATGCCACGGAGCAACTAAGCCTGTGCACCACAACTACTGAGCCTGCGCTCTAGAGCCCGTGAGCTACAACTACTGAGCCTGCGTGCCACAACTACTGAGCCCATGTGCCTAGAGCCCAAGCTCTGCAACGAGAGAAGCCACCGCAACGAGAAGCCTGCGCACCGCAAAGAAGGGTAGCCCCCAATCGCCACAACTAGAGAGAGAAAAGCCCAAGCGCAGCAATGAAGACCCAATGCAGCCATAAATAAATAAATAAACTTATTTATTAAAAAAAAAAAAGTCCAGATTTTTTGGGCTTTCCTGGTGGCGCAGTGGTTGAGAATCTGCCTGCCAATGCAGGGGACATGGGCTCGAGCCCTGGTCCAGGAGGATCCCACATGCCGTGACAACTAAGCCCGTGCGGCACAACTATTGAGCCTGCGCTCTGGAGCCCGCGAGCCACAGGTACTGAAGCCCACCTGTCTAGAGCCCGTGCTCCTCAATAAAAGAAGCCACCGTGATGAGAAGCCCGCGCACAGCAACGAAGAGTAGCCCCTGCTCGCCGCAACTAGAGAAAGCCTGCACAAAGCAACGAAGACCCAATGCAGCCAAAAATAAATAAATTTATTTTTTAAAAAAAGTCCAGATTTTTTGCAATAAAAACAGGTGCGGTCATTTCGCGACCGGCTGGAATTTGGGCCGGTTAGTCTTGGAGGGCCGCCAAACTGCTATAGCTGCACGTTCATAATTTTGGCAGTTTTTCCTTCTCTCCTTTCCGTAAGGTTTTAGAAAGCAATGGCTTCCGAGGCTTTTTTCTAACTTAGCCACTGTTTCTAATCATTTTTGGTTTGTTTCTTGCAGTGAAGCCATTTTATTATTTCCTTGTTTTGAGGCTGCCAGGTACCAATTAAAATATGCCTCCCATTCTGGTTGTTTGATCTTATAGCTGGCTTTTTCTAATTGAGCACGCAAATAGATTTAGGTAAATCAAAAGTGCCCCATTTTGGCTATCTCTAGGACAAATTATCTTTGGTCAAATTTTCCTATTTGGTTAAATACTTGCAACTGTCAGTCCCATGGGTATTATACAGAAACCCATCTGTTGTTCCCATAGGTGGCTGTCTGTCTGGGAGCTGTTGGGCCTTTGAGGCACAATTTCCCATTATTAATTTGGTAGCCTGATTCAGATAAGAGATATGATCTGCACAATTTTCTAAGGGCAATGTGATGGATCGGATGTGTTCTGCTTCTGAGTCTAGCTCCCCAAGGAGTTACCCTCGGGTCGATTTGACTCTCTTAGTGTCTCTGTTTCTCCTGCCCACAGTTTGAAACTGCCGTGGGTGCTTGAGGCTCCAGCGATCAGCCATTGTTATGCCCCGCTGGCAAGGGAACTTACTTAAGGGCAGTAGAGGGATTCTCTGTGGAACCATTTCCTCAGGCACTTCTGCTAGGTTCTCAGCCACCTGAGAATGCCTTGTGGCCGGAAGAAGCAAATGTCCCTTTTTCTTTGGCGTAGAGTAGGCTCAGTCTCTTATTTCATTAGCAGACAGTTCGTTCAGACCATATATTGGCTTGTTTTCAGTTTGAGCCAAAATTAACAGAGATTAGCCACCTGTTTCCCTAGGCTTCCTGCCTAGATACCCCCTAGGTCAGGTCCCTTCCTAGGAAAATGCACTGGTGCCTTTTAAGATTCTGTCTTAAGCAAAAAAACAAAAACAAAACAAACCAACCTGCCCCCGCCCCCCAGAAAAAACCAGCTTGAATAAAATTCAGGATGTCATTTAAAGCAATGATGTCTGGATATCAGGAGAACTCACCAAAGCACCTGAGGAGTACTAAGAAGCTGGTGGGGCTCAAAGGGCCCGTGCTGGTATGGAGCCCGGGTTCCGGGTAGATTCCGGATGTCCTCTGGTGGGTGTCTCTACTATCCTGCTCATTATGCCAGTAAAATGTAGACAAAAAATCAAATAACAGTCAAGCTGAGAAGAAAGAAAAGAGAATTTTATTCGAGTCAAATGGAGGACTATAACCCAAGTAATAGATTCTTAGAAGCTCTGAGAACTGGTCCATTGATCAGGAGTTAGAGATGCAGTTTCATACATGTTTGAGACGAAGAATTTAGTCATATTGACAGGTTAGCATTGTGCACATAGTTCATCAAAGTTATTTTTTTTAGTCAGTTATGCATGTACAGAACAAGCCTTTGGTCAATGTGACCCCTTGTATAAGATGAAAGAGAAATGTTAATCTTAGAATTACAATGCTGGCATCTGAAGAAAGGGACACATTTTTCTCAAAGGTTGGTTTCATCCTTCTGCTTTGAGGAGGCTGTTTAATATATAATATAGATGCACACTGCACCTTGGGAAAGGCCCACCACAAAGGGCATGTGTCATTTATTTTTTCTTTCTGTCTTAGTTTGATTGTCCTGCCATAGAAAAATTTGACTATTCCTCATCAAGTGTTTGTGTTTTGTTTATTAACAGTTGCAGAATGTCC
This sequence comes from Hyperoodon ampullatus, assembly GCF_949752795.1. Taxonomy (NCBI): domain Eukaryota; kingdom Metazoa; phylum Chordata; class Mammalia; order Artiodactyla; family Ziphiidae; genus Hyperoodon; species Hyperoodon ampullatus. The sequence continues at coordinate 14,049,898 of NC_136922.1, forward strand.
AATTTTATGGATCTAGAATGGTTTATTTAAGCACGTTCTTCTGATATTTAGGTTATTTCCCATTTTTTGTGTCGTAGTGTAAACACTGCTCTCCTTGATGTAATTTGGTTAGTATATTCAGACAAATACTATTCTAGGAGAGACATTGTAAATAAAAAAAAAGTGTGTGCATTTTATATTTCGATGAATATTGTTAACCAAAAATGTTGCACCACTTTATACTCTTTCCCCAACAGGCCTCTTCTTTTATTGTGGTCAGGAAAGCGCTCACTGTGCTCTTCAGCTGACTAGGCCATTTGTACAACAAGCCCATAGCATCATCATCACTTCTACCTCTCCCTTTATCCTCACCTGAGTGCTTTCCAGGTGAGATCATCCTTTCATGCCCAGCTTCCCAAGTGGCTTGGGGGAGGTGATATTTTTATTTAGCAAATATTTATTCTCCCTTCATTCCTACCCTCTCCCCACATACCTTCATGGGAAGAGTATATTTTCTTAACCCACTGATGCTGAGTTGGCCATGTGACTTGTTTTGGACAATGGAATGTGAATGAATGAGACTCACAGAGTCTTATTTCTTGTTTCTTTTGTTTTTTCTTGTTTCCTTTGTTTTTTAAATTGAGATATAATTGACATATAACATTGTATACATTTAAGGTGTACAACATGTTGATTTGATACATTTTTATATTGCAATATGATTATTAAGTAGCTTTAGGTAGCATCTCAGTCGCCTGATATAATTTTCATTTCTTTATTGTGGTGAGAACAATTAACATCTAGTCTCTTAGGAACCTTGAGGTTTATAATAAAATATTGTTGACTATAATCATTGTGCCGTGCATTAGATCTCCAGAAATTCTTTATCTACTGGTTGCAAGTTTGTACCCTTAAACATCTCCTTGACTCCTGATTACCACCTGTTTTGTGCTGGTCTCAGCCTATCAGTAACCAACGTTGTAGCTGGCCTGGTCCGCTGTGGTTCTTGTGATTTCAAGATGCCCTTCAGCAGTAACCATAAGGAAACAGCAACAACAAAAAAGGTTTAGGGGCCTCCCTGGTGGCGCAGTGGTTGAGAGTCCGCCTGCCGATGCAGGGGATACGGGTTCGTGCCCCGGTCTGGGAGGATCCCATATGCCGCGGAGCGGCTGGGCCCGTGAGCCATGGCTGCTGAGCCTGTGCATCCGGAGCCTGTGCTCCGCAACGGGAGAGGCCACAACAGTGAGAGGCCCGCGTACCACAAAAAAAAAAAAAAAAAAAAAAAAAAAAAAAAAAAAGGTTTAGGGGTGGGATAGGGAGGGTGGGAGGGAGACGCAAGACGAGGAGATATGGGGATATATGTATACGTATAGCTGATTCACTTTGTTATACAGCAGAAACTAAAACACCATTATAAAGCAATTATACTCCAATAAAGATGTTAAAAAAATTAAAAAGGTTTATTACTTACAGGACCTGGAACTTGCACAGCAAACCTGGGGCCATACAGTGGGGTCACGGTAGTGAGAAGAGCACCCTCACGGGACTGGGGTTCTGCTTTTATTGGGGTTGAGGGTGGGGACCAAGGGTTTCTCTGGCTCACTCTTTATTGGTGAATTTATAACATAAGAATGGGAATTTAGCATGGGAAGAGAGAACAACAAGTGAGGTGGCCTGGCTCTTTATCTAGTCATATGCCTAGTTATGTATTTATTAGAGATAGCCATCTTTGAAGTGGATGTGTTGGCAATCAGAGTTTGTCAGGCACTTGCATTACAAAAAAGAAAATATAGCACTGTCAGGGTTTACAGTATACCACCATTTTACTCTCTATGAGTTTAGCTTTTTTAGATTTCACATATAAGTGAGATCATGTAGTATTTGTCTTTGTCTGTTGAGTTATTTCATTTAGCATAATGCCTTCAAGCTCTATCCATGTTGTTGCAAACAGCAGGTTTTCTTTTGTTCTCATGGCTAAATATTCCATCACACACACACAGGCACACACACGCACACACACCCTGTCTTCTTTGTCTGTTTAGCTATTGATGGACACTTACATTGTTTCTATATCATGGTTATTGTGAATAATGCTGCAGTGAACATGGGTGTGAAGCTCTCTCTTCAACATTTTGTTTTCATTTCCTTTGGATGTATACCTAGAGTGGGATTTCTGGTTCATATGGCAGCTTTATTTTTTTTATTTTACTGAAATATAGTTGATATACAATGTTGTGTTAATTTCCACTGGAGAGAAAAGTGATTCAGTTGTATATAAATATATATATACACACACACATTCTTTTTCATATTCTTTTCCGTTATGGTTTATCACAGGATATTGAATATAGTTCCCTGTGCTGCACAGTAGGACCTTGTTGTTTATTCATTCTATATATAATAGTTTGTATCTGCTAATCCCAAAATCCCAATCCATCCCTCCCCCATGGCCCCAGGCCCTTGGCAACCACAAGTCTGTACTCTATGAGTCTGTTTCTTTTTCGTGGAAAGTTAATTAGTGCCATATTTTTTTAATTGTTATTTATTTATTTATTTCAGGAAAAGTACTTTTTTTTAACATCTTTATTGGAATATAACTGCTTTACAATGTTGTGTTACTTTCTGCTATAAAACAAAGTGAATCAGCGATACGTATACATATATCCCCATATCCCCTCCTTCTTGCATCTCCCTCCCAACCTCCCTATCCCACCCCTCTAGGTGGTCACAAAGCACCAACCTGATCTCCCTGTGCTATGTGGCTGCTTCCCACTAGCTATCTATTTTACATCTGGTAGTGTATATATGTCCATGCCACTCTCTCACTTCATCCCAGCTTACCCTTCCCCCTCCCCATGTCCTCAAGTCCATTCTCTACATTTGTGTCTTTATTCCTGTCCTGCCCCTAGATTCTTCAGAACCCTTTTTTGTTTTTTTCGGAGATTCCACATATATGTGTTAGCATACGGTATTTGTTTTTCTCTTTCTGACTTACTTCACTCTGTATGACAGACTCTAGGTCCATCCACCTCACTACAAATAACTCAATTTCGTTTCTTTTTATGGCTGAGTAATATTCCATTGTATATATGTGCCACATCTTCCTTATCCATTCATCTGTCAATGGACACTTAGATTGCTTCCATGTCCTGGCTACTGTAAATAGTGCTGCAGTGAACATTGTGGTACGTGATTCTTTTTGAACTATGTTTTTTTCAGGGTATATGCCCAGTAGTGGGGTTGCTGGATCATATGGTAGTTCTATTTTTAGTGTTTAAAGGAACCTCCATACTGTCCTCCGTAGTGGCTGTATCACTTCATGTTCCCCCCCAACTGTGCAAGAGGGTTCCCTTTTCTCCACACCATCTCCAGCATTTATTGTTTGTAGATTTTTTGATGATGGCCATTTGACCAGTGTGAGGTGATACCTCATTGTAGGTTTGATTTGCATTTCTCTAATGATTAGTGATGTTGAGCAGCCTTTCATGTGTTTGTAGGCAATCTGTATATCTTCTTTGGAGATATGTCTGTTTAGGTCTTCTGCCCATTTTTGGATTAGGTTCTTTGTTTTTTTGATATTGAGCTGCTTCTAAATTTTGGAGATTAATCCTTTGTCAGTTGCTTTGTTTGCAAATATTTTCTCCCATTCTGTAGGTTGTCTTTTCATCTTGTTTATGGTTTCCTTTGCTGTGCAAAAGCTTTTAAATTTCATTAGGTCCCATTTGTTTATTTTTGTTTTTATTTCCATTTCTCTAGGAGGTGGGTCAAAAAGGATCTTGCTGTGATTTATGTCATAGAGTGTTCTGCCTATGTTTTCCTCTAACACTCTGACAGTGTCTGGCCTTACATTTAGGTCTTTAATCCATTTTGAGTTTATTTTTGTGTATGGTGTTACGGAGTGTTCTAATTTCATTCTTTTACATGTAGCTGTCCAGTTTTCCCAGCACCACTTATTGAAGAGGCTGTCTTTTCTCCATTGTATATTCTTGCCTCCTTTATCAAAGATAAGGTGACCATATGTCCGTGGGTTTATCTCTGGGCTTTCTATCCTGTTCCATTGATCTATACTTCTGTTTTTGTGCCAGTACCATACTGTCTTGATTACTGTAGTTTTGTAGTATAGTCTGAAGTCTGGGAGCCTGATTCCTCCTGCTCCGTTTTTCTTTCTCAAGATTGCTTTGGTTATTTGGGGTCTTTTGTGTTTCCGTACAAACTGTGAACTTTTTTGTTCTACTTCTGTGAAAAATGCCACTGGTATTTTGATAGGGATTGCAATGAATCTGTAGATTGCTTTGGGTAGTATAGTCATTTTCACAGTGTTGATTCTTCTGATCCAAGAACGTGATATATCTCTCTGTCTGTTTGTATCGTCTTTAATTTCTTTCATCAGTGTCTTATAGTTTTCTGCATACAGGTCTTTTGTCTCCTTAGGTTTATTCCTAGGTATTTTATTCTTTCTGTTGCAGTGGTAAATGGGAGTGTTTCCTTAATTTCTCTTTCAGATTTTTCATCATTAGTGTATAGGAATGCAAGAGATTTCTGTGCATTAATTTTGTATCCTGCTACTTTACCAGATTCATTGATTAGCTCCAATAGTTTTCTGGTAGCATCTTTAGGGTTTTTTATGTATAGTATCATGTCATCTGCTAACAGTGACACTTTTACTTCTTCTTTTCTGATTTGGATTTCTTTTATTTCTTTTTCTTCTCTGATTGCTGTGGTTAAAACTTCCAAAACTATGTTAAATAATAGTGGTGAGAGTGGACAACCTTGTCTTTTTCCTGATCTTAGTGGAAATGGTTTCAGTTTTTCACCATTGAGAATGATGTTGGTTCTGGGTTTGTCATATGTGGACTTTATTATGTTGAGGTAAGTTCCCTCTATGCCTACTTTCTGGAGGGCTTTTATCATAAATGGGTGTTGAATTTTGTCAGAAGCTTTTTCTGCATCTATTGAGATAATCATATGGTTTTTATTCTTCAATTTGTTAATATGGTGTATCACATTGATTGATTTGCATATATTGAAGAATCCTTGCCTTCCTGGGATAAACCTGTCTTGATCATGGTGTATGATCCTCTTAATATGCTCTTGGATTCTGTTTGCTAGTGTTTTGTTGAGGATTTTTGCATCTATGTTTATCAGTGATATTGGCCTGTAGTTTTCTTTTTTTGGTGACATCTTTGTCTGGTTTTGGTATCAGGGTGATGGTGGCCTCATAGAATGAGTTTGGGAGTATTCCTCCCTCTGCTATATTTTGGAAGAGTTTGAGAAGGATAGGTGTTATCTCTTCTCTAAATGTTTGATAGAATTCGTCTGTGAAGCCATCTAGTCCTGGGCTTTTCTTTGTTGAAAGATTTTTAATCAGTTTCAATTTCAGTGCTTGTGATTGGTCTGTTTATATTTTCTATTTCTTCCTGGTTCAGTCTCGGAAGGTTGTGCTTCTCTAAGACTTCGTCCATTTCTTTCAAGTTGTCTATTTTATTGGCATATAGTTGCTTGTAGAAATCTCTCAGATCATTTGTATTTCTGCAGTGTCACTTGTTACTTCTTTTTCATTTGTAATTCTGTTCATTTGAGTCTTTTCCCTTTTTTTCTTGATGAGTCTGGCTAATGGTTTATTAATTTTGTTTATCTTCTCAAAGAACCAGCTTTCAGTTTTATTGGTCTTTGCTGTTGTTTCCTTCATTTCTTTTTCATTTATGTCTGATCTGATTTTTTATGATTTCTTTCCTTCTACTAATTTTGGGGGGTTTTTGTTCTTCTTTTCTCTAATTGCTTTAGGTGTAAGGTTAGGTTGTTTATTTGAGGTGTTTCTTGTTTCTTGAGGTAGGATTGTATTGCTGTAAACTTCCCTCTTAGAACTGCTTTTGCTGCATCCCATAGGTTTTGGGTCATCGTGTTTTCATTGTCACTTGTTTCTAGGTATTTTTTATTTCCTCTTTAATTTCTTCAGTGATCTCTTGGTTATTTAGTAGTGTATTGTTTAGCCTCATGTGTTTGTATTTTTTACAGTTTTTTTCCCTGTAATTCCTATCTAGTCTCATAGCGTTGTGGTCAGAAAAGATACCTGATACAATTTCAGTTTTCTTAAAATACAAAGCCTTGACTTGTGACCCAAGATATGATCTATCCTGGAGAATGTTCCATGAGCACTTGAGAAGAAAGCGTATTCTGTTTTTGGATGGAATGTCCTATAAATATCAATTAAGTCCATCTTGTTTAATGTGTCATTTAAAGCGTGTGTTTCCTTATTTATTTTCATTGTGGATCATCTGTCCATTGGTGAAACTGGGGTGTTAAAGTCCCCTACTATGATTGTGTTACTGTTAATTTCCCCTTTTGTGGCTGTTTGCATCTGCCTTATGTATTGAGGTGTTCCTATGTTGGTTGCTTTAGTATTTACAATAGTTATATCTTCTTCTTGGATTGATCCCTTGATCATTATGTAGTGTCCTTCTTTGTGTCTTGTAATAGTCTTTATTTTCAAGTCTATTTTGTCTGACATAAGTATTGCTACTCCAGCTTTCTTTTGATTTCTATTTGCATGGAATATCTTTTTCCATCTCCTCACTTTCAGTCTGTATGTGTCCCTAGGTCTGAAGTGGGTCTCTTCTAGACAGCATATATATATGGGTCTTGTTTTTGTTTCCATTCAGCCAGTCTGCATCTCTTGGTCGGAGCATTTAATCCATTTACATTTAAGGTAATTACCGATATGTTTGTTCCTGTTACCATTTTCTTCATTGTTTTGGGTTTGTTGTTTTAGGTCTTTTCCTTCTCTTGTGTTTCCTGCCTAGAGAAGTTCCTTTTTAGCATTTGTTGTAAAGCTGATTTGACAGTGCTCAATTCTCTTAGCTTTTGCTTGTCTGTAAAGGTTTTAATTTCTCCGTCAAATCTGAATGAGATCCTTGCTGAGTAGAGTAATCTTGGTTGTAGGTTTTTCCCTGTCATCACTTTAAATATGTCCTGCCACTCCCTTCTGGCTTGCAGAGTTTCTGCTGAAAGATCAGCTGTTAACTTTATGGGGATTCCCTTGTATGTTATTTGCTGTTTTTCCCTTGCTGCTTTTAATATTTTTTCTTTGTATTTAATTTTTGATAGTTTGATTAACATGTGTCTTGGTGTGTTTCTCCTTGGATTTATCCTGTATGGGACTCTCTGTGCTTCCTGGACTTGATGACTATATCCTTTCCCATATCAGGGAGGTTTTCAACTATAAAGTCTTCAGATATTTTCTCAGTCCCTTTCTTTTTCTCTTCTTCTTTTGGGACCCCTATAATTCGAATGTTGGTGTGTTTAATATTGTCCAGAGGTCTCTGAGACTGTCCTCAATTCTTTTCATTCTTTCTTCTTTATTCTGCTCTGTGGTGGTTATTTCCACTGTTTTATCTTCCACATCACTTATCCGTTCTTCTGCCTCAGTTATTCTGCTATTGATTCCTTCTTGAGTATTTTTAATTTCACTTATTGTGTTGTTCATCATTGTTTGTTTGCTCTTTAGTTCTTCTAGGTCCTTGTTAAACGTTTCTTGTATTTTCTCCATTTTGTTTCCAAGATTTTGGATCATCTTTTTTTTTTTTTTTTTTTTTTGTGGTATGTGGGCCTCTCACTGTTGTGGCTTCTCCCGTTGCAGAGCACAGGCTCTGGACGCGCAGGCTCAGTGGCCATGGTTCACGGGCCCAGCCGCTCCATGGCATGTGGGATCCTCCCGGACCGGGGCACGAACCCGTGTCCCCTGCATCGGCAGGCGGACTCTCAACCACTGCGCCACCAGGGAAGCCCCTGGATCATCTTTACTATCACTACTCTGAATTCTTTTTCAGGTAGACTGCCTATTTCCTCTTCATTTGTTTGGTCTGGTGGGCTTTTACTTTGCTCCTTCATTTGCTGCATGTTTCTCTGTCTTCTCATTTTGCTTAACTTACTGTGTTTGAGGTCTCCTTTTTGCAGGCTGCAGGTTCATAGTTCCCATTGTTTTTGGTGTCTGCCCCCAGTGGCTAAGGTTGGTTCAGTGGGTTGTGTAGGCTTCCTGGTGGAGGGGACTGGTGCCTGTGTTCTGGTGGATGAGGCTGGATCTTGTCTTTCTGGTGGGCAGGTCCATGTCTGGTGGTGTGTTTTGGGGTGTCTGTGGCCTTATTATGATTTTAGGCAGCCTCTCTTCTAATGGGTGGAGTTGTGTTCCTGTCTTGCTAGTTGTTTGGCATAGGGTGTCCAGCACTGTAGCTTGCTGGTTGTTGAGTGGAGCTGGGTCTTAGCATTGAGACGGAGATCTCTGGGAGAGCTTTAGCCGATTGATATTACGTGGGGCCTGGAGGTCTCTGGTGGACCAGTGTCCTGAACTCATCTCTCCCACCTCAGAGGCTCAGGCCTGACACCCGGCCAGAGCACCAAGACCCTGTCAGCCACATGGTGTCTCTGTGACTTTAAGCAAGCGACTTAACCTCTCTGGGCCTCCGTGTCTGTTTTCTCATCTATAGACTGGTGTTTGGCAGAGATCCTTTGCAGCTCTACTTCAAGAGATATACAAAGGTCAACCTCCGCGGAACCGGCTCCAACTTTAGGAAAAGTACTTAAAAAAAAAATTTTATACAAGTGTAGTTGATTTACAATGTTGTGTTTGTTTCTGCTATACAGCAAAGTGAATCAGTTATACATATATCCACTCTTTTTAAGATTCTTTCCCATATAAGTAATTAGAGACTATTGAGTAGAGTTCCCTGTGCCATACATTTGGTCATTATTATCTATTTGATAATTAGTACTGTGTGTATGTAAATCCCAGTTTCCCAATTTATCCCTCTTTCCCTCTTCACCCAAGTAACGATAAGATTGTTTTCCACATCTGTGACTATATATCTGGGGTGCACTTGTCTTTTCTAATTATAGTTTTCTCCAGATATCTGCCCTTGAGTGGCAGTACAGGATCATATGGTACCGCTGTTTTTAGGTTTTTAAGGAACCTCCATCCTGTTCTCCACAGTGGCTGTTACCAATGTACATTCCAACCAGCAGCACTGGTGTACCCTTTTTCCACACTCTCTCTAGCATTTACTGCTTCTAGACATTTTGATGATGGCCAGTCTGACTGGTGTGAGGTGATACCTCTTTGTAGTTTTGATTTGCATTTCTCTAACAATTAGCAATCTTGAGGATCTTTTCATGTGCTTTAAAGAAAAAAACTGTATAATTTACCACTTGAAAGTGTTTTCCTGAAAGCCTGTCCTGTTTTGTTTTTGTAGTCGATTACCTAGCGTAGGCCATTTCTGAGGGCAGGCATCATTTACAGCCCCGCAGGCCTTGTGAGTATTAAATGCCAATAGGCACCAGCTTTAATGTTGTTATGAGAAACGGCCACAAAGCGGCAGGATTTCTTCATGCCCACCTCTGGTTACTGGGGCACCAGAGCCTTAGTGAATGAGTCATGTTCCTGGGTTGTAAATGAGAGTGGAATGTGCCGGAACAAACACCCAAGGGCTTGTGTCCCATTACTTTGTCCCCGTTTCCCTTCACCCTCCCTCTCCCTCCCTCAAAGCCCAACCCCTGTGAAACTGCTATGCTGAGGGCGCTGTCATCCGTAGGTGGGACGAATCTGAGGAAGGAGGCTGGCGGTGGGAACCCCAGCATCAGGAGATGTGGAGACCAGGTGACTTTAAAAAGCTCTTCCAGACCAAAGGGTCCACCATCGTTTGGGTGCCCTTGACTTGGTTTAGCTTTCTGGAGACTGTGGTTTCAGCCAGAGGGGACAGACACGACAGGTCTAGTGGGGACTCATTAGCTGGCACATCCTCTCCAGCTCCCTCAGCCCCAGGACAGTCCAGCCTTGGGACCCAAGGCTGCTCAGGCTCCAGGGATGTGAGAGCAGCCACATCACCGAGGCCTCAGGGGAAATGTTGTTAGCATTTCGTTGTATTTTTAAAATTAATGTTCATTCTGCATTGGAGCATAGCTGTTTTACAATGCTGTGTTGGTTTTAGGTGTACAGCACCTTGATTCAGGTATACATAGATGTCTATCTATTATTTTTTGGATTCTTGGTCCCTATAGGTTATTACAGGGTGTTGAGTAGAGTTGCCTGAGCTATACAGTAGGTCCTTGTGGATGATAGATTTTATTTATATTAGTGGGTATATGTTAATCCCAAACTCCTAATTATCCTTCCTTCCCCACTGATGTTTCTCCTTTGGTAACCCTACGTTGGCTTTCTAATTCTGTGAGCCTGTTTCTGGTTTGTAAATGAGTTAGTTCCTTTGTATCAGTTTTGAGGTTTCAATTATAATGATACCCTATGGTTTTTGTGTTTCTCTCTCCGACTTACGTCACTTTAGTATGATCATCTCTAGGTCCGTTTATGTTGCTGGAAGTGGTTATCATTTCATACTTTTTTATGGCTGAGTAATACTCCCTTGTGTATATATATGTACCCCATCCTCTTTATCCATTTTTCTATCAATGGACTTTACGGTTGCTTTCATGCCTTGGCTATTGTAACTGGTGCTGCAGTGCACGCTTGGGTGCATGGTCTTTCGAATTCTGGTTTTCTTCACATTTACTCTTAGGGGTGGACTACTGGTTCATGTGGTAGCTCTATTTTAACTTTTAAAGTCACTTCCATAATGTTCTCTATAATAGCTGTTACCATTTACATCCCACCAGTGCCATAAAAGGGTTTTCTTTTTTTCCATGCCCTCTCCACCATTTATTCATTGTAGATTTTTGATGATGGCTTTTCAGACCGGTGCAAGGTGATGCCTCGTTGTAGTTTTGATTTGCATGTCTCTGATAATTGCTATGTTGAGTATGTTTTCATGGGCTGTTTTTTTGTTTTTGTTTTTTTGTAAACAGTGTGTGGAGAATTTACCTCTTCAAATTGCCTTCTTGAAAGTCTGCCCTGTTTTCAATTATTTTCCAACACTTAACCGTGGACGTTTTTTGAGGGCAGGTATCATTTAGAGCCCTGAAGTCCTTAAGCGATCCTTTTAAGGTGGCATTGCGGGAAACAGCAACAAGGCAGCGGGATTTCCTTGGGTGCAATCCTGCTTACCCTGGCAACCGGTGCCATAGGGGAATTCCTGTTTGGGGCTGTTAAATTAGAGAGGAATGTGCCAGATCAGACACCCTTATCTTGCATCCCATTACCACTTCTTTTTTTTAGATGTTTATTTTTCATTGGAGTAACGTCAGGTAAATGCTTTGTATGTTGTAGGTATAGAGAAACCTTTTCCTTTATACATATACATATATCTGTGCATCTTCGGCTTCTTTTCCCAGATAGATTCGAGAGTGTTGATAGACCTCCCTTGACCCCTTCTATCCCCTTTGGTAACCATATGTTTGTTTTCTAAGTCCCTGAGTCTGTTTATGTGTTCTCAATTTGTTCAATGGTATTTTTAGATTCCACCTACATGTGATACCATAAGATATTGGTCTTTCTGATTCTGATTTACTTTATTTAGTATGATTATCTCTAGGTTTATCTATGTCCCTGCAAATGGCATTATTTCATTCTTTTACCTGGCTAAGTCATATTCCATTGTGTACATGTATTACGTCTTCTTTATCCATTCATCTGGCTATGGACATTTTGTTTGCCTCCATGTCTTTGTAATCAAATTTATTCCGATAGAAAATACAAATTAAATAAAAAAACAAACAAACGAGAAGCAATGAGACATAAGCTTTTGTGGGTTTGTCCTGGCACATTCCACTCTAATGGACAACCTAGGAACACGACTTCCAGGAAGGCTTTGTTGCCCTAGTAAATAGGGTTGGGAATGTAGAAATCCTGCCTCCTTGTGGCTGTTTCCTGCAACAGCAGCTTTTTTTTTTTTTTTTTTTCTTCAGTACGTGGGCCTCTCACTGTTGTGGCCTCTCCCGTTGCGGGGCACAGGCTCTGGACACGCAGGCTCAGCGGCCATGGCTCACGGGCCCAGCCGCTCCGCGGCATGTGGGATCCTCCTGGACCGGGGCACGACCCCGTGTCCCCTGCATCGGCAGGCGGACTCTCAACCACTGCACCACCAGGGAAGCCCGACAGCAGCTTTAAAACCAGTGCTAATGATCACTTAATATTCACAAAGATTGCAGTGCTGTAAATGACAGCTGTGCTCAAAAAATATCCTACGGTCAGGAATCGATAAAAAAGTTCAAAACAGGACAAACATTCAAGAAAACAATTTCAAGAAGGAATTTTACTCAGTCTTTACAGAAAAAAAAAGGGACTCGGAAAATTGTTTAAAATCACAAATCCAAATAACAGAGAGGCATCACCACACACCAGTCAGAATGGCCATTAGCAAAAAAGTCTACAAACAATGCATGCTGAAGGTGTGGAGAAATGCGTACCCTCTATGCTGTTTGTGGTATGTAAACTGGTCACAGCCACTAAGGAGAACAGAATGGAGGTGCCGTTAAAAGGTAAAAACGGAGCTACCATGTGATCTGGCTGACCCACTACTGGGCCTCTCAGCCGAGAAGACCAGAATTGAGAAGACACGGGCACCCAAATGTCCACCGCAGCAAGATATGCAATAACTAAGACATGGAAGCAACCAAAATGTCCACCGACATATGAATGGACAAAGAGGAGGTGGTACATGTACACAATGGAATATTAGCCACAAGAAAGGATGAAACAGTGCCCTCTTCAGCACCATAGATGAGCCTAGAGATAATCATAGTACATGAAATAAGTCAGAAAGAGAAAGACAGATATCCTATGACAACATTTATAGGTGTTATGTAAGAATTCATACCAGTGAACAAATTACCACAGAGAAAGACACTCACAGACATAAAAGACAAACTTACGGTTAACCAAAAGGAAAGGTGGGAGAAGTTGATAAATTAGGATACTGGGGTTAACATACATATACTAAAACATATAAAATATATAATCACAAAAGACCACCATGTACCAAGGAAGGTCTACTCAACACTCTGTAATAACCTACATGGGAACAAAATCGGAGGATGAATAGATAATGTATATGTATAAATGAACCAGATTCTGTACACCTAGAACAAACACAAGATTGTAATCAAATTTACTCTGATAGAAAATACAAATTAAATTAAAAAAACAAACGAGAAGTAATGAGACATAAGCTCTTGGGTCTGTCCTGGCCCATTCCACTCTAATGGACAGCCTAGCAACAGGACTTCGAGGAAGGCTCTGTTGCCCTAGTAACCAGAGTTGGGAATGTAGAAATCCTGCCGCCTTGAGGGTGTTTCCCGCAATAGCGCTTTAAACCCAGTGCAAATGGTCACTTAACATTCACAAGGACTGCTGGGCTGTAAATGACAACAGCCCTCAAAAAATATCCTATGGTTTGGAATCGACAAAAATTTCAAAACAGGGCAAATTTTCAAGAAGACAATTTCAAGATGGAAATTTTACTCACACTTTTAAGAAAAAAACGACATGGCAAAATGCTCAATATCATATTAGAGACATGCGAATCCTACCTACACAAAAGCAGGGAGAATGAATGAGACACAAACCCTTGGGTGTTTGTCCAGGCTCATTCCACTCTAGTTTCCAATCAGGAAAAGGACTTTCCCTAAGGCTCAGGTTGCCCCAATTACCAGAGTGGGGCATGAAGAAACCCGGTTGGTTTGTGGCCGATTCCTGAAACAACAACTGGAAAACTGGTGCTTGAGGGCACTGCATATTCACACGGCCCTCGGGGCTGTAAATGACACCTGTGTCTTGGGGTTAGTTATGGAAAACAAGTTCAAAATGTGCCAGAATTTCAGGAACCAGATATCAAGATGTAAATTTCCCTCACAGTGATTTTATTATTTTTGAAAAAAATCCCATCAGCAGCTGCCCAACATCGGAAATTGTAGGCTAATGCAAAAAAGACCACAAAGAGGTATCACCTCTCACTAGTCAGAACGACCATCACCACAAAATCTCAAAAGAAATGCAGGAAAGAGCGTGAAGAAAGGGGAGCCATGTTACACTCTTGCTGGGCATAAAATTTGCTAACAGGCACTCTGGAGAACAGTATGAAGGTTCCATAATGATTGAAAAATAGAGCTAACTTAGGATCCAGTAATTCCACTCCTGGCTGTAAATCCGGGGAAAACCAGAAATCGACAATACACATGCACCTCAATGTTCACTGTAGCACTGTATACAAGAGCCTAGACTTGGAAGCAACGAAAGTGTCCATCAAAGGATGAAAAAGATGTTGTACATAAATACAATGGAATATTTCTCAACCAAGAAATGAATGAAATAATGTCATTTGCAGCAAATTGGATAGACCTTGATACACTCATACTAACTGACATAATTCAGACAGAGAAAGGTAAATTTCGTACGGTATCACTTATAGGTGGAATCTAGAAGTGGATGCAGGGCTTCCCTGGTGGCGCAGTGGTTGAGAATCCTTCTGCCAATGCAGGGAACACGGGTTCAATCACTGGTCCGGGAAGATCCTGCATGCCGCAGAGCACCTAAGCCCGTGCGCCACAGCTACTGAGTCTGTGCTTTAGAGCCCGTGAGCCACAACTACTGAGCCTGTGAGCCACAACTACTGAGCCTGCGTGCCACAACTACTGAAGCCCTTGTGCCTAGAGCCTGTGCTCCACAACGAGAGAAGCCACTGCAATAAGAAGCCCGCATACCGCAACGAAGAGTAGCCCTCGCTCGCCGCAACTAGAGAAAGCCCGTGCGCAGCAATGAAGACCCAACACAGCCAGAAATAAATAAATAAATAATAAATAAATTAAAAATAAAATAAAAGTGCATGCAAATGAACTAACTTACAAAACAGAAACAGAGGCACTGACTTAGAAAACAAACTTATGGCTGCCGAGGGGAAAGCTGTGGTGCAAGGCATAAATTAGGAGGTTTAAATTAGCATACATATTCTTATAGGGAAACTAGGTAGTCAATAATGACCTACTGTATAGCACAGTGAATTCAACTCAACAGATTCTAATAACCGAAAAAGGATATATAAGAATATGTAAGAATCTGAAAAAGAATATATAGACGTCTTTGTATAAATGATTCCAGTCACTGTACTCAAAAGAGGAACACAACATTGTAAGTCAGCTATACTGCATTATACAATTAAAATTACAAAAAGAGAGAGAGAGAGAAAAATGGTTTCTACATTGCTTCAGGCGCAGTGACCCAAACTGGCGTCACACCCCTGGAGTCAGAGCTCATTTGGGTTCCAAGGCTGCACTGTCACGGGGCTCAGCTGGGGAGGTACTGCCAGCAAATGAAGTGCACCTGGAAGTATACTGCCTGATTCCACTACCTGGGTCCAAAATCCAGGTAGTGGTATAAACCCTGCTACTGCTAAAACTTGGCGCAGACACCCCAAGGATGGTGGATCCCCTGGGCTGGAAGAGATTTTTCAGGTTGCGTGGTCTCCACATCTGCTGCTGTTGCGGTTCAAACCTCTCCCCTTTTTTGTAGAGTCGCCCCAATGGAGAAGGCAGCACCCTCAACAGCCGGTTTGCACGGCTTGGAATTTTTCCGGGGGATGAAGGAGAAGGTGCGGAAGGGATGCGACACAGCCCTAGGGTGTTTGGCACATGCCACTCTAATTTCCAATCAGGAAGAGGAGTTTCCGGAAGGCTAACATGGCCCCATTAAAGAGGATGGGGCTTGAAGCAATCCTGCCGCCTTGTGGCCGATTCCCGAAACAACAAGTTGAAAACCGGTGCTCAGGGGCACTGCGATTCACAAGGCCTGCAGGGTTGTAAATGACACGTGTCCTCGAAATATGTCTGGGGATAGTAATCGAAAAGACTTGAAAATAAAGCAAAATTGCAGGAACCGGAATTCAAGAGGTTGCATACACTTGCCATAAAAGCACGTGAAAAGCTGCTCAACATCGCCAATGATTCGGTTGGCCAGAAAGGGCCTACACGTTTTTCATTAACATATTAACATATTAAGGAAAAACCCGTAGGCCCTTTTTGACCAACCCAATATGCGGGAAATGCAGGTCAACACTACAAAGAGGTATCATTTCGCACCAGACTACAAAGAGGTATCACTTCGCACCAGACAGAATGGCCATCCTCACAAAGTCTAAAAACAACAAATGCTGCAGAGGGCGTGGAGAAGAGGGAGCCCTGCTATGGTGATGGTGGGAATGTAAATGGCTAACAGCTACTCTGGGGAAGTGTATCGTGTTTCCTAAGAAATATAAAAAATAGAGCTACACAGCATACGGCACGTGCACTCCTGGGTGTGTTATCTTGGGAAAACCATGAATTGACAGGACACAGGCACCCCGACATTTAGTGCAGCCATGTTTACAAGAGCCGCGACTGGAAGCAACCTGATTGTCCTTGGAAGGAATAAATGGATAAAGAAGATGTGGTACTTAGGTACAATGGATTATTACTCAGCCATGAAATGAATGAAATAAGGCCAGTTGAAGCAACTCAGATGGACCTAGATATGATCATACTAAGTGACATAAGTCAGACAGAGAAAGAGACTTATCAGATGATTTCACTTATAGGTGGAATCTAAAAATGGATACAAATGAACTAACTTACAAAACAGAAACAGAGTCACAGATTTAGCAAACACACTTATGGCTACTAAAGGGGAAAGGTGGGGTGGGGAGAGGCATAAACCAGGAGGTTGAAATTAGAATACATACCCTTCCATAGACAAAATAGATAATCGAGAAGGACCTACCATATAGCACATAGAACTCGACTCAACACACTGTAATCACTGGAAAAGAATATGTATAGACTGGTAAGAATCTGAAAAAGAATATATAGATGTCTCTCTGTACGTGAATCAAGTGGATGTACACCAGAATGAAACATAACATTGTAGATCAGCCATACTCCACAATGAAAAGAAAGATAAACTGCAAAAAGAGAGAGAGAAATTCTTCGAAAATTCTTTCAGGGGCGGTGACCCAACCTGGTGTCACATCATGTAGATCCAGAGCAGGCTTGGGTCCTAAGGCTGCACACTCGTGGGGCTCAGTGACCTGGTGAGGATGTGCCAGCTAATGCAGCCCCATTGGAGATGTGCTGCCTGATCCCCACTCCATGGTTGCAAAGTCTCCAGGGGCAGAGGAGCCAACCTACACCTAAACATGCCTGGGACACCCAGCAGGTGGTGGACTGTGTGGACAGGAAGAGTTTGGGAAAGTTCCCTCATGTCCACATGTCATGCTGGTGGACCCCCCACCCCCCAGCCTGTTTCCTTAGAGACCCCCACCTGGGGAAGGCAGCACCCTCAAGAGCTCGTTTTGCACAGCTTGGAATTTGTCCAGGGGATGAAGGGGAAGGAGGGGTACGAGTGAGACACAAGCCCTAGGTGTTTGGACAGGCACAGGCCACTCTAATTTCCAATCTGGTAGAGGAGTTTCCCTAAGGCTCAGGTTGCCCGGGTAACCGGAATGGGACTCGAAGCAATCCTGCCGCTTTGTAGCCTGTTCCCAAAAGAACAAGTTGAAAACTGGTGCTCAGGGGCACTGCAATTCACAAACCCTGCAGGGTTGTAAATGACACCTATTGTTGAAAAATGTCTTGGGGTAAGTAATGGAAAAGGACTTGAAAACAAGGCAGCACAAACCAGATTTTAAGAGGTAGATTACAGTCGCCATTAACACACAGGAAAAGCTGCTCAACATCAGACAGCAATAGTTTTATATTTTTATCCGTTCCACTTGCACAGAAAAGTCTCATGGGCTGATGTAAAGTAGTCCATTTGGATGTTGTGCATGGTGTAGGCATGGATTAAAGCCTAGAAATCTTAAGCTTCAGTCTCCTGAAACTTTTAAATTAGGATGCAAGCAATCCTGTCCAACATTTGAACAGAGCAAGACACTGTCTTTATTTTATTTGTCAGGTAATTAATGTGTCTTCTGCCGCAAGGAGAGAAACAACTGGCATCTTCTATCATTGTGTTGTACAAAAATCTTTGAACAGAGAGTGCAGGTAGAGGCTGATACAAGATGTGAAAAAAAATGAGAGACCCTTGTGGAATTTTCTCATAACCTACTGCAATCTCCCATTTAAAATGTGGGAATAATCAATCTTCTGAGGAAAAAGGCCCAAGGAAGGTTTTTGCTTTTGTGGAATAATGGGATTGCTAAAGATTTCAGGAGGCAAGAAGAATTGGTGAGAATGACCATGAGATGTCAGAGAAAAGTCAGATCCGTGGACGAAGTGATGTTTACCTCTGTGAATCAATGAGAGGTAGGAGCAACTGAAAAGAAAGCTAATACAGCATTTTCTGAATAAATGTAACCTTTCAGCTGTCATAGAAAAAATGAATTTTCACTATGATACAACATACTTATTTTGTTTGGAAACTTAAAGCTTAATAATTAGATTTATTGAAGAAATGAAAATATCTCTGTGGTTTAAATAAATAATGTGTTCTGCTACAGATAAGAAGACTAAATAAATAAGAATAAGACTAAATAAAGAGGAAAATAACAAATTAGATGTTATTAACATTAACTGACAATCATCTAAAGACAGAGAAGGAGAGACAGAAAGAGAGAAGAACTCATATCAAGCATATATAAAAAACTCCTAGGGGCTTCCCTGGTGGCGCAGTGGTTGAGAATCTGCCTGCCAATGCAGGGGACATGGGTTCGAGCCCTGGTCTGGGAAGATCCCACATACCGCGGAGCAACTAGGTCCATGAGCCGCAACTACTGAGCCTGAGCGTCTGGAGCTTGTGCTCCGCAGCAAGAGAGGCTGCAACAGTGAGAGGCCTGCGCACCGCAATGAAGAGTGGACCCCACTCGCCACAACTAGAGAAAGCCCTCGCACAGAAACGAAGACCCAACACAGCCGAAGATAATAAATAAATAAATAAAGTGTGACACCTTTAAAAAAAAAAAAAAAACTCCTAAGTAAGAAGGTAAGGCAATAGCAAAAATGGGGAAAATATACCGAATGATATTTCAAAAAAGAGAATACAGAATGTTAAGTAAACGTATCAAAAGATGCTTGGCTTCTTAGTAATCAATGAAATGCAACAAAACCAATACCTGGAATTATCACTTACCAACCAGAAAGCTCAAATGAAAGTGACAGGTATTATCAAGTTTGACAAGAATGTGTATAGTCCTTGAATCTCATTCACTGCTGCTGAGGATGAAAATTCATACAAATGTTTTGAAAATATTTACAAGTATCTAAAAAGATACACACATGAAAACTGACTCAAAAATTTTACTATTGCATATATACTGAAAAATAATTTATACACATACCACCAAAGCAGTTCTAGAATTTGTATACCAGTGCTGTTTTCAATAGACACAAACTGAAAATCACTCATATTGTAATATACATTGGAATAAATTAATAGTTAAATGTTTACACTATGGAATCATGTGCAACAGTGGCAGTGCATGATCACAATAGCAGGCAACCATATCGGTGTATTCACAAACAACATAAGGAATAAAAAAGCCCAATCCAAAAGTGGTTATACTGTGTCATAACATTTATATAAAATACAAAATACAGGTGAAGTGACCTTTTTGTTAGATACCAGAACAGTAGTAAACCTTAAGGGGAGTCACTAGAATGGGAAACAGGGGGCCTCTGAGTGTCTAGCAATTTTCTGTGTCTTTAACTAGAAGTTATGTAGAGAGTGTATTCAGATTCTGAATTTTCTGAAATTTGTTATTTTCTTATAAACTGCACGTTTTTTTTTTTTTTTTTTTTTTTTTTTTTTTTGTGGTACGCGGGCCTCTCATGGTTGTGGCCTCTCCCGTTGCGGAGCACGGGCTCCAGACGCACAGGCTCAGCAGCCATGGCTCACGGGCCCAGCCGCTCCGCGGCATATGGGATCTTCCCGGACCGGGGCACAAACCCGTGTCCCCTGCATCGGCAGGCGGACTCTCAACCACTGCGCCACCAGGGAAGCCCTGCACGTTTTTAATACATAACAAAAAGTAAAAAAATGTAGACCAGGGAAGGTAATTATATTAGCATTTTAATATCCATGTTTTTCAAGGTGGAAGTGAAAGGTATTCAATACTTGACATTGAGATCACTTTTTAAAAGTCAGCTGAGGGCTTCCCTGGTGGCGCAGTGGTTGAGAGTCCGCCTGCCGATGCAGGGGACACGGGTTCGTGCTCCAGTCCAGGAAGATCCCATGTGCCACGGAGCGGCTGGGCCCATGAGCCATGGCCGCTGGGCCTGTGCATCCGGAATCTGTGCTCTGCAGCGGGAGAGGCCACAAGAGTGAGAGGCCCGTGCACTGCAAAAAAAAAAAAAAAAAAAAAAAAAAAAAAAAAAAAAAATTTGCACTTAGGACTTTAAAGAGAATGGATAAATAAAAAACTGAAGAATATGCAAATTCAATTTATATATTTTTCATAAAATTAGGTGATTATCTAACCTTTATCCAAAAAAAAACAAGAGCCCAGATGCTCTGCAGGCATGATACTTGAGAATGTAGGGTCTTACAGCAGGAAAACATGCAGTAATCCATGCAGCAGAGTTTACCTGTGACCAGCTGGGGTTAGTGAACTATGCATTCCTTACATGCAACATATCAGGAATGGAAAAATGGAATTTGTCAGTTGTGGAAATAAGTATAATGAAGTTTTGTAGCAGGTCATGCTCATATATTCAACAAAGGTACAATCAAAATTATACTCAATTCTAGTAAATCTAAGTCTGTATCTGTTACTTTGTCTTTAACTATGAAATGTCAGAACTGACTTACCAAAAAAAAAAAGTGTTTGTTTTTTTAATTACGGTCGTGGTCAGTAAGGCATAGCCCAGCACTGCTAATGTGACTTAGTGATTCTCTCATCAGGAAACACAGTTTCTACTTCCTCTTTTATTCTCCACATCCTGTAGTAAGTAAAGTTTCAGTGAAAGATACATCTACATGGTGAAAAGAAAAGAAAACTTATGTGTGCTGATAAGATCATTTCTGACAGGTTTTACCACCTATGTTTCTGCGGATGGACGCAAGCCAGAGTTCCCTACTCTGACATTTTCACTGATGTCATTCCCCTTGATCCTCAGTTTGAAAGTGGATAAAAATGTTTTCTATGTTTTCTTCTTTAAGAAATTAAATAAAGAACGCTGTCTAGACATGATCCTCTAATGATTTTCAGTCAGTGGTCATCAAGAGAGGAAAAGCACAGAATCTCATACCCACAGAAGGATGACATTCAGTCAGATAAGAAAATTCTCCTGGAAATCAGAGTTTCATCTTTAACATGTAATCAAAGGCTTCCACAGGTTCTGCATCACTCTGCAGTCAGCCCTACCATATGGGATTGGCTCTGAGAATCTCACAACAGATGACTGACCCACATGTCATAGTACACTGATCTGGTACCAGGTCCTGCCTCTCTTAATGATCTCCTGCAGGGACCTTGGAACGTTCTAGGATGTTTCCTGGAGCCATTTACCCTATACAGGTACACTTCCAAGTAGAAACAGAAGCTTTGATTCTCACTGGCACCCCTGCTGTGTCCAACCAACCTCTCTAGAAATATGATGTTCTAATCTCTCCTGCTTAAAACATTTCAAGGTCTCTCCCTGTGCTAATTTAGTAAAGGTAAAAGAGAAACAAGAAAGAGGCAAACTATGCAGGGAGCAATATATAAGATTCCTTTACCTAACGTATTTATCTGATATACCCAAATATTGATAAATATAGATTCATTTCATGATGGTCAAAAAAAGAGAAGGAGGAACCTCCATTCCAACAGTGTATATAAAATGGACTCAATATTGCATAAGCTCCAGCTTAAGCTTAGCTATGAGGTACTAACTCTTCTCCTAAAGAAGCAGTAGTTCTCCATCATTCGAAGCACACTGAGGACTCAGACAGCTGGACACAGGGTGTAGTCTCCTCACTCGAATTCTGTACCTGCATCACAGAGCAATGAAATATTCCCAAAGAATTATTAAGGATGAAGTGGGGAACCGAAACAAAAGACATGAATCCGTAGTCTGCCCTACCATCTGTTCTGCTGGATATTACCACCATCTTGGTCCAGTATGACCTTCCCACTTTTCTCTGGGCCTCCCTACTTTCCACCTCCATCCTCTCATTATATCTTACCTACACTTGGGAAGAACTCTAGTTTTTCCACTTTATCAACAAATAATCCAAATACCAGCTGTGTATATAACTCCTTAGAAATCTCAAGTCTGACTCAGTAATCCATGACCTTAGAAATCTAAAGTTTTCCTAATTCCCTTTATTATTTTTTTCTAATTTCCATGTACTTACAGTCTCAGGATCTCCACTGTTCTCAAGTTCACCTTCCCTGCAAAACCTGTCAACCGGGACATAGACTTAAGTACCCCCCTCTAATTATCTCATAGGAAATCTAGTTTTTAAAGAAGCCTCAGCAAGCCTTATGGACTTCATTAAAGACTTTTTAAGATAACCCATGGGGGATAGCAGTACACCCACAGATATCTATTTAATACACCCTCAGAGTAATATTTTTTTTATAAAGTCTCTTCTGGCCAATGAAGACTCTCAGCTCTTCTTCTTCAGCATATGCAGTGTCTCACCCTTCTGATTACTCTCTGCTGTATCCCAGGTCCACTCCCTTTCCTGATATTACATTCTTTCCCAATTTTTTATGTTGGTAAAATCAAATAACATAAAATATAACATGTTAATTATTATAAAGTGCACTGTTCAGTGATATTAAATATATTCATATTACTGGGCAGCCAACATCACCATTTATCTTTCTAACTCTTTTCTATCTTTTAAGACTGTAACTCTGTGTCCTTTAAACATAACTTTCCTTTTTGTTCCGTAACCACCTGAAAAGCATCATTACCCTCTCAATTTCTATAATTTTGACTACACTAAGCACCCCATATAACTAAAATAAGTAGTATTGTTATGACTCGCTAAAAGTCACAAAAGTGGCATTTTTGGTAACTACATGTCCTCAAGATTCATCCATGTTGTAGCATATTCCTAGATCTTTTCCTTCTTAAGACTGAATAATATTCTATTATATGGGTATACCACATTTTGCTTATCCAGGAAGTAGTGGTTGCACACTTAAGTTGCTTTCATATTTTAGCTGTGATTATTACTGCTAAAAACATTGGAGTACAAATATTTCTTTAAAACCCTGATTTCAATTCCTTTGGGTATACCTCATAGTAAAATTACTGGATCATGTAGTAATTCTATTTTTCAATACCTGAAAAATTGCCATACTATTTTGCAAAGCAGCTGTATCATTCTGCATTCCCACTGACATAGCACAATGGTTCCAATTTCTTCACATCCCCACCAATACTTGTTTTCTGCTTGTGTGTGTGTGTGTGTGTGTGTTTGTGTGTGTGTGTATGCACACAGTATATAAACATGTATTTAGTGATATGGAGCATTTTTTCAAGTGCTTAGTCATTTGCACATCTTTTTTGAAGAACCATCTATTCAAGTCTTTTATCCATTTTTGAATCAGGGTGTTTGCTTTTTGTTGAGTTGTAGGAGTTCTCTGTATATTCTGAATAGAAATCTCTGGTCAGATATATGGCTTTCCAATATTTTCTCCCATCTTGTGGGTTGCCCTTTTATTCTGTTTACATTTCTTTGATACACATTTTTAAAAAATGTACTGCAAATTGTTTATTTTTTTGTTAGCTGTGCTTTGTTGTTCCTTCGTTTCACATTGAGGAAAACACTGCCAAATCCACTGTCATGAAGCTCTTGTCCTGTGTTGTTTTCTAAGACTTTTTATTTTATTAGGTCTTATATTTAGTTTCTTATATTTCATTAATTTTCATTAATACATGTTCACTAATTTTTGCATATCATGTTAGGTAAGGGTCCATCTTCCTTCCTTTGCATGTTGACAACAAGACTTCTCAGCACCATATGTTGAAAAGACTATCCTTTCTACTTTGAAAGGTCTTAGCAACTTGTCAAAAATCATTTGGCCATATATCAGGGTTTATTTCTGGGTGTTCTATGCTATTGGTCTTGAATAGGGAAGAAAATAGTATAATCTGTCCAGGTTGATGAAGAACATAAAGAAAGACCAGGACTGAGAATTAGAAGGGCAATATAAAAGAGCAGGGAGTAAAAGGCAGTGTGAGAGAAGATGTTGTATTTGCAAGTTCATGGAAATATGGTCATGCTAAAACCACTAAAGGCCTGACTTTGAACAATAGAGTAAATGTTTTAGCAAGAAACATAACACCCATCTCTGGGAAATATAGTATGGGCATAAAGATAAACCACACACAAATATATTAAAAAGGGAAAGGTTTTCATGGTGTGAGAATATTGTGGGATTTGAAATACAATTTACTTCTGTTCTACCATTGTCTCTAAAATGTATCAAAGTGTATACACAAGCAATTCCAATTCTGGTAATGTGCTTGACAGGTTTATATATGAACTTCAGACCAGTAAATATACATTAATAGTAGGACTGTTCCCTAAAGCAAAAAAAAAAAACAAAACACAAACCCTGGAAAGACTGTAACTCACTTTGTCAACACACATACAGATGCAATGATGGTTAACAGTCCAAAAACAGAGGGTGAGCATGGGTACCAGAGGCTACTCCCCAGGCTGGGGTGGAGTGCAGAGTTTGAGGGTAACACAGGTAGAAAAGGCTTTGGTCCTATCCTTGATTTTTGGGGCATGGACATTCACAGGTCACGACCCTCATTTCAAAATGAAGGAACACACTCTCCAATTTTTTAAAACAGGTGAAGTAAACATGAGTGATAATAAATTTCAAACTGTCACAAATCAAATAGCATACTAAGAAAAATTAAATAACATGATTTAAGGATGAAGTGGAGAGATTGTCCAAGATGGTGGCATAGAAAGACCCAGAGCTTGACGCCTCTCACGGGCACATCAAAGTCACAACTGTTTACAGAACAGCAATTGATGAAAAAGGCCGGCACCTACCATAAAAGATCTTTTACAGCTAAAGACATAAAGAAGACACCACAAAAAACAAATAAATAAAAATAAAAAAGAAGGCACCACAAGAAGACAAGAAGGAGGGGCAACATCTCAGTAGAGTCAAGACCCATACCACCAGGCGGGTGGCCCACAAATGGGAGAATCATCACAATTTCAGAGGTGCTCCCAGGCAGCAAAAGGTATGAACCCAACACCAGGCTCCCAAGCCCAGGGATCCTGTGCTGGGAAGAAGAGTCCCTAGAAAGTTGGGCTTTGAAGGCCAGTAGGGCTTATTTTCCAGAGAGCCAGAGGATTGTGGAAATAAAGATTCCACTCTTAAAGGATGCTCACAAAATCCCACATGATCCGAGAATCAGAACAGAAGCAGTCATTTGAAAGGATCCTGGGTCACACCTACCTCCTGATCTTGGAGAGTCTCCCGGAGAGGCAGTAGCACACCCTCAGGGACACAGACACTGGAGCGGCCATTTTGGGAGCTCCTTCCGCCTCGTGGACACTGGTACCAGCAAGCATAATTTCAGAATCCTCCCTCTAGCTTATTAGCCTCAGGACCTAGCCCTACCCATTTCCACCAGACTATAGACACAAGCACTAGGATGCTGCAGGCCAAGCCACTAACAGAGCAGGGCCACAGCTCCATCCACCAGCAAACAGGCTGCCTTCAGACCCTCTCAATGCACAGCTGACCCGGACATGGCCCCAGCCCCCAAAAGCCCCAGCACCAGCCTCCACACCTCAGTGCACAGGCACTAGACCCAGGACCCTCCAGACAGAGACCCTGGATCCCAACTCCACCCACCACTGAGCAGGCACCAGCCCCAGAATCCCTGGCCCCTCTGACAAGTGAGCCTGCTCTGGCCTTGGAATCAGCCTCACCCGTCGGCAGGTGATTACTGCACAGGGACTGGATGGAGCTTGGACCTACCCAACAGCAAACCTGCTCTAGCCTTGGGATCAGCCTCATGCACCAACAGGCACACACCAGCTCCAGGAATACCACAGCCCAGCAGCCTGTGTAACCAGGCCACTCACTGGCAGGCCAGAAGCAGCCACGGACCCAGCTGGGTCCTGACCCTGCCCATCAGGATGCCAGCACAAGATCTGGGATACTCCAGGCCCTGCAGATAGCTGTGTCGGGAACAGTGATCCAACACCAACTCTGGGGCTCCTGGGCCCTGCAGCCAGAACTCAGGACCTGTGTCTTCCTCTCAGTAGCCAGCATAGCCCCAGGACCAGTGACTGGGCACTAGCCCTGATATCACCTGGACTGCAACTCTACCCACAAGTGAACCAGCACTAGATTCGGTGTCCCCCAGAGTTGTGCAGCCAGCTGCCTTATGATTTAGCCTCACCAAGTAGCATAGACAGCCTCCACACAAGGCAGAGCCTGGCAAACAAGCAGTCTGGGGGCAGCCAAGCCTACCAGACCACCCACAGTAGTCAGTCCACCGCAACAGAAGAGCCCAAGCAGCCCACATAGGGGGTACACCTAGAGCATATAGTTCTAGTGACCAGGGGACAGTGGGCTGCTGGGACACATAGGACCTCTCCTACAAAAGGCCGCTTCTCCCATGTGCCACAGAGCAGCTAAGCCCCTGTGCCACAGCTACTGAACCTGTGCTCTGGAACCCACGAGCCACAACTACTGAAGCCAGCGTGCCCTAGAGCCTGTGCTCCACAACAAGAGAAGCCACCACAATGAGAAGTCCGCGCGCCGCAACAAAGAGTAGCCCCTGCTCGCTGCAACTAGAGAGAGCCCACATGCAGCAACGAAGACCCAACACAGCCAAAGAAATTAAAGATATAAATAAATAAATTAATTAAAAAAATAGTCCATGAATGCAACAAGATGCACGACTTCACTAATAACCCAGGGATTAAAGCCATAAGAAAAAACCGTGCATAAACCTACCAGACTGGCAGACATGAAAGACACAGTATCAAATATCAGCAGGACGTGGAGCAATGGAAAGCCTGGTGCGCAGCGGGGGGTGAAACAATCAGGCCTCAGAGAGCGCAGTCCGTGCACACAGACCCACAGTGCTCCTCCCAGCTGAACACAAACCCCCCAGCCCTGCACCAGGACACACGGACATGGACTCTGCAGCCACAGGAGCCAAACCTGAAAACAACCTGAAGGCCATGACAAGCAGATGCAGAAATGAACCATGCACGCTCCTAGGAAGGAATATTCCACAGCAGTGGAGTACGTTTTGTTTAAAGTTAGTAGAATTATAAAAATTATTTTTAAAAAGCCTATATTCACAAGAGGAAAGAATCTCATGGACAATGCTGAGCCATCAAGAGCAATAAAGCAGCATGTACAGTACACCCACTTACAGACTTTGGAACTAGGCAAAGCTGGGCTGTGTTATTTAGGGATGTGTGCTGGGCGTAAACTATGAGGACAAGACTGCTGACACAAAATCAGGAGGACAGCTACCTCACGGTGGGGAGGAGGCTGGGACGAGGGCAGGGCACTCCTGGGTGTCCACTCATCAGGTTCTGTTTCTTGATCTTTAAGATTATTCTTTACATGTATATAAATCCTTAATATGTACTTAGAGCTTATCATTTTTGTTTATTAAAAAAGGGGTGTCCCAAATAAAGTAGAAGGAGACCTGCTTCTCCCAGGGAAGCAAAGGAATAGTTTCCATCAGTGAAATCTCGATACTATGGCTGCTTCAACCATCAAGCCTGACAACAACTTGCATGAGAGGGGCACCGGGGCCACGACACTCAGAAGGAGGCTCTGGGACCTCAGTCCTGGGTCACTGCCTCTGAGGAGCCCACGGCACCTGGTCAAAGTCCTCAGTCATTCTGTGCACGACCCTTTTGCCTTGGTTGCTCTGGCACAGCTTGGCTGGCACCATCGCTGGGAGAGAAAGAAGAAACGTGCAGAAGAGGGAACCGGGCTTCAAGCTGACCCACCTCCTTCTATGGAGACGATGCCACACTCCCTAAGAGAGGACAGCAAAGGCACGGAATCCAGGCTGTCTGCCTGAGGTCTAGCCACACTAGCGCCCCACGCTTCTGATGCCACAGGGAGAATTTCGCAAGGTGCCCTCAGACCACCTGGTTGGACACATGGGGCTTTCAGACACGCAGGTCCTGTCTGACCCCATACCTCTGGGGTCAGATTCTGGAGGTGGGCCTGGAAGCCTCCAGGTTTTCACTTTGGGTAACAGCTTTATTGAGATTTAATTTCCATACCACACAATTCACCCATTTTAAGTATAAAACTCGGTGGTGTTTTGCATATTCACAGGGTTGTGCAGCCACCAGCACAATCCATTTGACAACATTTCCATCATCTCCCCAAAACCCTACTCTTTAGAGGTCACCCCTCATTTCCCACAGGCCCAGCATCACCAGTCCACTTTCCGTCTCTGTGGGCTTGCCTGTTCTGGATGTCTCATGTAAGCGGAATCACTAATTGTCTTTTTCTGTCTGGCCTCTCTCACTGAGCATCATGTTTTCAAGGTTCATCCACGTCATAGCCTGTGTCAGTGTTTCACTCCTTTTCATGGCTGAGTAACACTTACTCTCTCTGCTTTTAACTCTATAATTAATTGTGTCTCCCTGCCTGCACCGCACAGGGCTGATGAGGATTTCACCTTCTGTCATTCTTGGGGTGTAAGCTGAATTTTTGTTTGTTTGTTTGTTTTGTTTTGTTTTGCGGTATGTGGGCCTCTCACTGTTGTGGCCTCTCCCGTTGCGGAGCACAGGCTCCGGACGCGCAGGCTCAGCGGCCATGGCTCACGGGCCCAGCCGCTCCGTGGCATGTGGAATCTTCCCGGACCGGGGCACGAACCCGTGTCCCCTGCATCGGCAGGCGGACTGTCAACCACTGCGCCACCAGGGAAGCCCTGTAAGCTGAATTTTTAACCAACACCAAGGGGTCCTGTGCAGAGGCTGAAAGCCCAGCCCCACACGGTACACAGTTGCCCTGTGTGACCAGAGCCCAGGAGGAAGGGTGAGATGGGCCTGCCTGTTTACAGGACCAGCATCCTACAGTCTCATGGGAAACCAACCCGCTGGTCAGCGTCCTGTGAGCGCTGCTCCCCAGGGTGCCAGGCAGGCAAGACAGAATGGTCATGGGCCACGGTGCTGCCTTCAGTTCAGGCACTCATGATAACTGTCTAGTTGGAAAGTACTGAGGCTCCTTATTGCCTCTTCCAGCTTCTGGGGGCTCCAGGCATCCCTGGGCTGGTGGCTGCATCTCTCCCATCTCTGCCTTCATCTTCATGTGGCTTCCCCTCTGTGCCTGTGTCTCTGCTTATCTTATAAGGACGTAGTTACACAGCATTGGGTCCACCCTTAGGCCCTTGTCTTATCTACTTACACGACCAGGCCCTACTTCCAAATGAGGTCGTGTCCCGAGGCCCTGGGGACAGGACATGGATGTCTCTTCCCCTGGGGGGTACACAATTCCCCTTCACTCCGAGATAACAGGTAATGTGGCCCAGAAAACAAGCAAGCCCCTTACCTAAGCTGGCCCCACGAAGAGGTCTGAGCCTGCCTGGTCTCTTGGAAATGGACCTGGGCAGGAGAGTGCGGCTCATGACCCGAGTGTGAGGGACACCAGGAAGCCCCCGTGTGAGGCTCCCCTCCGCAGCTGCAGCACTAGACCAGCTGCCGAGGTCCAGCAGGGCAGCTCTGACCTCCTTACAGGACTCGACCCACGTGGTCTGGGGGCGACAGGCAGCGGTGAGCGGGTGTGTGATCAAATGTATGTGACAGGCCTGCAGTGAGCAGGTGAACACGTGTGTGTGTGTGTGACATCAGACACGTGATGGGTCAGCAGTGAGCACACATGTGTGAGAAATCAGGTGCATGTGACGGGCCAGCGGTGCACACCCACGTGATCAGGTGCACGTGGCATCTGCGCAGGCAGGGCACCACAGGGCTGCAGTGCTGCCATGGGCTCGAGCCGCCGACCCTGCCTGGTGTGGAGCATCCCTCCCCCTCCCCCCGGGTCCCTCCCTCACCACGTGCCCCAGTAGCTCCCATGTCTCCAGCTACACCCCCTCAGTGGCTGCACCTGCACAGGGTACTTCCCCTGGGCAAGTTTTTTTTTTTTTTTCTCCCACATCTTTATTGGAGTATAATTGCTTTACAATGGTGTGTTAGTTTCTGCTTTATAACAAAGTGAATCAGCTATGCGTATACATATATCCCCATATCTCCTCCCTCTTGCGTCTCCCTCCCGCCCTCCCTATCCCACCCCTCTAGGTGGTCACAAAGCACCAAGCTGATCTCCCTGTGCTATGCGGCTGCTTCCCACTAGCTATCTGTTTTACATCTGGTAGTATATATACGTCCACGCCACTCTCTCACTTCGTCCCAGCTTCCCCTTCCCCTGGGCACGGACTTCTTGAAGAGGGTCACCTCCGTGGTGACGGTGACCTTCCTCTTCTGCTGCTTCAGCGGAGGTGGCCCCCGCCAGTGGCTGCTCTGCACCAAGGCAACCAGGCCGTAGAGGGCTGGTCCCTGCACCTGAGACCAAAGAGAAGGACTTGAGGGACTGCGCTTTCTCCCACCGGGAGCCCCATATCTAGGGGGGCCAGCAGGGGCATGTCAGACACACAGGGCCAGACATTCTGGTTCATCTTCCCCCAACACGGTGCATGAAAGGAGAGCCACGTGGGACCTCAGGCCACATAGGACAAGGCGCATGCCGAGGACCATCTCCCCACTGTCGATTGGCCCATTCAGTTTGCCCTCCCATGAAATGCTGTTCACGACTGGCCCAGTTTTCTGCTGGGCTGCGTATTATTGGGACATATGTATGGCTATTGATTATTGGGTTATTTTACATATGTGTGTGTGTATACATCAACATCTATATCTATATAGACAAATGCATAATGTCATGTATCCACAGTTATAGTATCATACAGAGTATTTCTCTGCCCTAAATATCCTCTGTACTCTGCCTGTTTGGTGCCCCCAGCCCCTGGCAACACCACCCTCTTACTGTCTCTGTAATCTGCCCTCCCCAACATGTCACTGGGTTGGAATCACACAGGACGTAGCATCTCAGACCAACTTCCTGTTTTTTTTTTAATTTGAAATTGTCTTTTCATTCCACATCACTCAGAGAATGTTATTCCAAAGGAATGGACTTTGATGCCTAAAAGTCTCATTGATTACCCAGCATATCTATGCTTATTAATAGATAATTAAATTTTTGTTGTATTTACTATGACCATAGAGTTCTAGGGGTTACATTTTTTCTGAATTATTATTACAGTTATAAGTAGTTCTAACTCATTAAAACAGTATATATATGATCACGCATTTGTATAATTATTAAACCAAGATACTTATTTGAAACATATTTTTTAATAGAATGAATGTAACTTTTCCCTTTTATTTTTTATATGTATTCGAGGATGACCATGACTAATTGCTAGGAAGAGAAAAGATTCAATAACTGGATCTATTCCGACTTTGTATTTTTTAGATATTAGCACTGAGACACCTTGTTCAGATAAGAGTGGGAGTTGTGTTTTAAAAATGTCACTTATTCTTTCAATTCCTTCCCAATTACACACTGAAATATTATACAAAAGGTTTGGTAACCTATCCGCTGACAATGTGATTAGCTTTTCTCTCAATCTTGGTGAAAGCAAACCATGGGAAGCTTTCAAGAGGATTTTCGAGAATCTCTTTTCGGTGTCTGGGAAGCAGGACAGTGGTTTCACCAGGCTCAGCAACTGAGCAGCTGTCAATTTGATCAGCCACTCTTTTCACTGAGAAAGTCTTGCTTAACCTGACTGCCCAGGAAAGTTGCCACACTGTCCATCTTCTTATGCCTTTGTGCATGTGATATTTTATAAAGAGCCCTTAATCTTTATGAAAGAGTGTATTTTATAAAGGGCTCTTACTGCAGGATGTGCTTTAAGTGCATTTGCTTCAAATCTACCTATTTAGCTTGTTCTGCTTGTGGAAGATCATTGGCACGTCCATCCTCCCTGCTTGGCCCACCAGCCTGGTTGGATTCTCTGATCGTCAAGACTCATTTCAATGTTCACTGCAAGAAAAA
The DNA here is from genome assembly GCF_949752795.1 of Hyperoodon ampullatus. Taxonomy (NCBI): domain Eukaryota; kingdom Metazoa; phylum Chordata; class Mammalia; order Artiodactyla; family Ziphiidae; genus Hyperoodon; species Hyperoodon ampullatus. Next base: position 14,081,856 of record NC_136922.1, read on the forward strand.
TGTGTGTGTTTGTGTTGAGAGGAGGCTCACCACACCGGTGAGAGGCAAACTGCAGGACGCATCCCTGGAAGCAGCCTGGCCGATATCAGAATAAGATGGAGCGGGGGTGAACACGGTTCCTATTTAAGTCACAAAAATAAGAGAGATCTAAACGCCGCTTCTCACTAAGCCACTGAACATGGAATGATGCGTTATTACCTAAAACTCTGGGGTATTTTAACAGCTTTATCAAGGTGTAATCGACATACGACAAATGCACACGTTCAAAGTGTACAATTTGATAGGTTTTGAAACGTGTACCCCATCAAGATAATGATGATACTGTCGATGAAAAATTAATCAATGGTCAATCTAAGAAAGTAATGGAAACTTTTATTTGTGTCAACCTGGGGATTATAACCCGGGACAGTTTTTCAGAAAGCTCTGAGGACTGTTCTAAAGAGGTGAGAGGGGAGGCCAGTATATAGGTGAATCTGACAAAGGGGTAGTAAGTGCAAACAAGCACACAGCTTGGTAGGAGGTTACGCTCTTCAGGCAGGACAGATAACCTTAATGGTTTTAGTGCTTTTGTAAGTGTGGGAAGAGGCAAGAATCCAGGTTCATAAAAATTTTCTCCTGAAAATATCGAACTCTCTGAGGGCCAGTTCTGGCCCAGAGTACAAAGTGCCTCTTCCTGATCTTCACCCTGAAATCCTTTCAGGGTGTCCTGTAAGTCAGCGACTGTGGTGGTTGATGACTTAATTCTTGTAGAACTGGATGGTGGGCAACATTCTTTATGTTACAATCCCCGCCCTTTTGGTCTTAATTTTGACCAAGGTTTAGGAGGCAGTTCATGACCAATTTATTCTATGGTGCTAGGAATGCTCATACCCAGGTCAGGCGAGAATTTCCTTGATAGGCCACTCAGTGTGCTGTTACTGGAATAGGCCCTGTTAACAGTAGCCCAAAGCCTCTGGGCCGCCTGTCCTACTAGTCTGTTATGGTCCAGGAAATGGTTCCCTCTTGTGGCTTCTTCCCATACCTAGAGTTACACTATTACAACCACTGACCTTATAGAACTATGTATCTGACAATTGTTTTAGGTCACCTGGTCCTCATTATTTTTAGCGGAGGCTCAGTCGCACATTTGGTAATGCAAGAAACAAAAATCTTGTAACATAGGCAGAATACAAGTAATATAGCTACTGACATTATTAAGGTCATAAGTAAGTATTTAAACTAAGAACTTCTTTTAGGTGCAGCCCACTATCTCCCCAGGTCATCTGACCAGTCTGTTCTGTACCAATCATTATCTTTAAGGGAAATGCTATAGTGGCCTTGTCCATGAAGTCCACAAAGACGTCTGCACGTACAAGGTGAGTGGTGGGTCATCGTGACCCCTTACAGCGTAAGGAAAGGAATGTTATCTTCTAAGGAGTTACACGGCTGTCGCCAGAAGGAGAAAAATTGATTTCTGTGGCTGAGCAGATATTGGGGAGGTCAGGTGAACACATAATGCAGATGCCCATGCACTCTAGTGGGGAGGGAGGAGGCCGAAAGGCAGAGAAAAAGCTTATGTTTTACCTTTGTCTTGCCTTGCCTTAACATATGAATTTTTATTTCATCAATACACTCATCCCTAGAACTTTCCTCCCGTTCTCTCCAATCCAGGCAAACTCAGACCTGCTTTCTGTCCCTACAGACTACTTTGCATTTTCTGGAAATGTACATGCGAGTGTGTGTGTGTGTGTGTGTAGGGGGGCGGGTATCAAACTTCGGTTTTCAGCTTCAGAATAAATAACTAAGAAGACATCAAGATTCAAAAATGCCTTCAGTGGCTTTATCACGGTCAAACTTCAAGGCAGTAGAAAGGGATTTACTGGGGGTAGGACAGGGCAGATCAGGTCAGCAGGTAGGATACACGGTATTCATAGAGCAGCGTACAGATAGATACTCTATTAATATAGAGTTATAAACATTTTCTACGGTTTGATGAGGACCAGCCACACACGGAGTAAACAAAAGAAGCTCTGGCCGCTCCAGGTAAGCACACCCACTGGGGAGAGGTCACAGAGCGCTTGCTTCAGGGGCACAATCCGAGCCCCAGACGGTGTGACAACCCATCCTGTCCTGACTTTCCCGGGGGTCTTTCCTTTCACGTAGAGAAAAGCTGAAAAGAACTGCTTGTATTTAAAAAGTGACACATTTTGGGCTTCCCTGGTGGCGCAGTGGTTGAGAGTCCACCTGCCGATGCAGGGGACACGGGTTCGTGCCCCGGTCCGGGAGGATCCCACGTGCCAAGAAGTGGCTGGGCCCGTGAGCCACGGCCGCTGAGCCTGTACGTCCGGAGCCTGTGCTCCGCCACGGGAGAGGCCACAGCAGTGAGAGGCCCACGTACCACAAAAAAAAAAAAAAAAGTGACACATTTTTACGTTCACCCCCTCTCTCCAGCGCTGTGGACACCTTGTTCTCGTGGGCTCCCACTTGGAGGCAGTGGTTCTCATGTGGTTGGAGGATGGACGAGGCGCGAGTGCAGAACTGTCCTGGCTCCACCCACAGCTGATCTCCCGCCGCCTGGTGAGGCCACCTGCGCCATCTCCTGTCCTCACCCTTAACACAAACGTCCCTGGGCCGGGAAAGGCAGGCAGTCTTGTGTTACAGGCATGTGCCTGCTGTGGGCTGAATTGTGTCCTCAAAATTCACATGTTGAGTCCTGACCCCCAGGACCTCAGGATGGGACTGTGTTTGGAGACAAGGTCTTTAAAAAGTGATTAAAGTAAAATGAAGCCACTAGGGTGGGTTCTACTCCAACGTGACGGGTGCCCTTATAGGAAGAGGAGATTGGGACACAGAGACACACAGGGATGACCATATGAGGACACAGGAAGAAGACGGCCGCCTACACACCAAGGAGAGAGGCCTCAGCAGGACCCAGCCCTGCTGACACCTTGCTCTGGAACTTCCAGCCGCCAGGACTGTGAGAAATAAATGTCTGTTGTTCAAGCAGCCCTGTGTGTTGTATTTGTTAGGGTAGCCAAGTTATGACGTCTTGCGTTTATGGGGCCTTAAGGAGTTAATGTCCCAGGAAGAGGGGATTGCACCAGGGTCCCTCTGCATGTGAGCTGCTCTGCATGCAGGGCCTCCAGGCAGGCCAATTTCAGGGGCAGCTGCCAAGGGACTCCTTCCAAACCATGCATGCTCCTGCGCCCTGGACAGTGGGGCACATGCCCCTGTTTGGGAACCTCTGGTCTCAGCTGGGTTCTCGCAGGCACACGTGGAGTTGTGCGTTTGTGGTCGACACAAAGGTTGGGGTTCTCGGGCACATGGTGGGTGTGCCCTGAGCCGCCAGGCCTCCTGCAGGAAGGGCTGCCCTGTGCCCCCTGCCGTTCCTGGGAGGGACCTGCCAGTGATTTTCTGAGCTGAGAATCTGACTCTGTTCTACTTTACACACAAGTTATTTCTGTATGGCTTTAAGAAATGCTAAATTTTGTAGGAATAGAACAATGATGTGATTCTAGGAAAGCTTGTTCTCACAGTTATTCAGAACTTTACCAAGAATTCTCCGACATTTTGGAAAATTGAATCTCCTGGTAAAGTGGCTCAGAGTTTCTGAGTTGCCAGTAAATGCACCAGGATTACTGTCACCACAGTAATTCAAATTATATAAAATGATGCCGATTTGTCCTCATTAAAAAAATATAAAATTAAATATAAACTTTGAATCGAGTTGAATGTTATCTGTCTTTTCTTAAATCTAAATTGAAGAAAACTTTAAACAAACATTTGATTAATTAGTGTAGTTGAAGCCAAGCACTCACCTATTAAATTATGTATTATTTCATTAAAATATATTTATCTTTAATTCTCCTCTCTATTGTAACTATAGCTGCATACACACATATACATAGTTATACTTAAATTATATGTGTAGAGAGATTATGTTATCTCTGCATCTGATTTCACAAAGTGAGGGGAGTGTTACAAAGTACTCGATATAATAGGGGTGAGGGTCTGATGGGCTGACAGAACCCCCATGACATAGCATTTCATTCCCACTAAGGTGCTAGAATCGAAAAGACAGACAATAACAAGGGAACCTTGAAACACCCCTGGTGGGAATGTGAAATGGTGCCACCATTTTGGAAAAGTCTGGCAGTTCCTCAAAATGTCAAACATGGAGTCACTACAAGACCCAGCAATTCCACTCCTACGTATAAACCCAAGAGAAAGGAAAACACACGTCCACACAAACATTGTACACGCATGTTCATAGCAGCATGATTCACAACAGCCAAGATGTGGAAACCACCCAAATGACCATCAACAGGTAAACAGAACAGATACACACAATATGGTCCATCCACACAATAGAATATTACTCAGCCATGAAAAGGAGTGAAGCACTGACACTCGCTACAATGTTGATGAATCTTGAAAACACGATGCTCGTTGGGAGAAGCCAGACACAGAAGGACCCTGTTCTTAGTCTGCTTGGGCTGCCATAGCAAAATACCAGGCTGGTGGCTTGAACAACAGAAATGTATTGCCTACAGTTCTGGAGGACAGAGGTCAGAGATCAGGGGGCCACCATGGTGAGGTTCTGGTGAGGCTCTCTTCTTGGTTGTACGTGGCGTCTTCTCCCTGTGTCCTCACGTGGAGAAGATGTGAGGGGGCTCTCTGAGGTCTCTTTTATAAGGACACTAATCCCATAATAGGGGCTCCACCCTTATGACCCAATTACTTCCCAAAGGCACCACCTCCTAATACCATCACCTTGGGGGTGAGGATTGCAACATGTGGATTTTGGAGGGACACAAACATTCAGCCAAGAACAAGCACAAACTGATTCCATTTATATGAAATGTCCATTAGAGGCAAAGCCACAGAGACAGGAGGGGGTTAATGGTGCCAAGGGCTAGGGGAGGGGGAGGGGTCTCCTGGGGGGATGAGAATGGTTTAGAACCAGATAGAGGTGGTGCTGGCACAACGTTGTGAAGGTGATAAATACCACTGAGTTGTTCAATTTAACAGTAAATGGTGAATTTTATGTTACATATATTTTAATCACAACTAAAAAAAATTATTCGTCACATCAACAACTTGACACCTCAGGGAATTTCCATTTCTGCCAAGAGACCCCGTCTGCTTGCCCAGGTGATTCCTGGGACCCCGGGTGACCTCGTGGGGGCCGTGGAGTGTAAATGAGGGCATGAACAACCCCACACAGGGACGGTCCAGAGGCAGACCCAGGGCTCGTCCCCAACAGCACAGGACAGAATCCGTTTGGATGTGTCATCACACTGTGAACAGCCCCACGGGGCCGGTGGCCGGGCACTGCCTGACTGCAGCCCTGGACATCGGGGCCGTGGCCTGATCTCCCTCGCCCCAAGGCTGGGACCTGCCAGGTGAAGCCAACGGCGCTATAGTCAGTCCTTGGGAGCTGCAGGAGCACGGACCCAGCCACAGAGTAAGGCCAGAGCACTTCCAACTACCTGAACACCCACATGTTAGAGACAGGATTTTCCCGTAATGCACAGGGGACCTGAAAGTGTGTGTTCTCAGGTAAGCTGATAACACCGCCCCCTGCATGTGTGGACACCGCCCTTATGGCGGCAGAGTTGAACCCTTACCTCTCCCCCACCAGAATTGACCTCCAAGGCCTTCTGGGGGTGCTCCCCAAACCCGGAGGATGTGTCCTGCCCGAGGCTCCTGACACAATATACTCCCACTCAGGACGGCCTGCAGAGGTCGGGCCCCATGCAGCAGGACGTGACCCTGGACACAGGTGTGCCCACCCTGCACAGAGGGTCCCCTACGAACAAGTGTCAGGTCACTTCTTAGGGCCACGCCCATGTCCCGCTCGAGGTGCAAGGCCCACCCCACTGCCAGCCCACGTCCCTTTCTCTGGGGCACCTGTGGGACTCCAGCCCGCACCTTCCCCAGCCCTGCCTCCCCGCCATGTAAGGCTGTCAGCATAACTGATGCCATCCTGGGCTCATCCTTCCGCTGACCCTACCCAGGACTGTACTATGTGGTCAATCACTTCTCTGACCTCAAGGCTTTTCTAGTTAATAGAGGCTGTTTAGTAATTATCAGGACCAGGTGGCCTCTATGCTTTGTTAGTCCCCAAACAAGGAAGACCTTCGCTGACGTGTTCCCGGCGCCCACGAGGCCAGTTACCCATTCATGAACCTTGACTTAGGAATGTATGTCCTGTTTCCAAGCACACCCTGCCCACAAGTTAACCATAAGTTGTTCCGGTGACCCCTTGGCCATGCAGAGCGCGGCGGCACACGCTTCCGGTCGCTGTCCACCACATCCCAGTCCCACCCTATGAGTAAACTACCCAATAATAAACAGATCCATTAATTACCTGGAGCTGCCTGCCTCGGTTTTCGGTCTCACGATGCCCTGTCAGTTCGGTGGGCACTTCTCGTTCCCTCCATCCGCTAACACCTCACTTACTACTGTGGGTTCAGTAGTGTCCCCCCGCCCCCAATTTATATCCATTCTGACCCCAGAATCAGGCCTCATTTCTGAAACAGGGTCTCTGCAGATGTGGTTAAGATGAGGTCATGCTGGATTCGGGAGAGCCCTAAATCCAGCAGCTGGTGTCCTCATAAGAAGGGGGACATCTGGACACAGACACAGAGGAGAAGCCACGTGATGATGGAGGCAGAGGTGGGGGTGATGCAGCCCCAAGTCCAGGGGCGCCGAGGATTAATGGAGACCAGAGAAGCCGGGAGAGGCCAGGGCAGATTCCCTGAAGTTCCAGCAGGAACCAACCACACCCTCATTGTGTATTTCCAGCGTCCAGAGCTGCGAGAGAGAAATCTCTGCTGTTGTGACCCCCCCGGCTTCCGGCATGTTGTCACGGTCGCCCCAGGACCTCCACACCTGCCAGATGATGAGACACGAGGCATCGGAGGAAAAAGCCCCTCGGTATCTGGACAAGCATCTTTACACACACGTCTGGGTGCTGAAGATGGAGGACACGCAGCCGCCTCCCCACCCGAGCTGGGCGTCGGGCTGCCTTGCTGTCCCGCTCGCTCCTGTCGTATGTCCAGTGGGTGACCCGCCTCTGTTGATGCAGGAGCCCCACCGCTGTCCTGCGACCTCCCCACGCACAGCCCACCCACAGGCCGTGCTCCGGCCCTGGCCGCTCAGCAGCCTCAGCTTGGCTGCAGTGACGGGTCAGGGGACACGGTGGCCGCGCCCAGCCCAGGGGCGGTGCCCGAAGCAGGAGGCCCTGGGCAGCCGCCCTCCGTCCCGGACCAGGTGAGGCCTGGAGCAGGCACCTCGAGCTTCTCAGGGCCCTGATGCAGCCCCACGTGCCACCAACCCCACACACTCCCCGGCAGGCTGGAGGCTCCGTGTCCCCAGGCACAAGGCCCTTCTCCAAGGCAGCCCCGGGGTGTGTCTTCAAACCGCTCCACGTCTGGCCCAACCTGGCTGGGAGCCCGTGGCCTGCCGCCTTCGTAGGAGCAGACAGAGGGCACCCCTGAGGGCCCCGTGCCCCTGCCCCTAAGTGACCTCGCCCGTCGCAGCCCAGGCAGCCCGCCTCTGACCGCCGCTTCCCCCCGCCAGCTCCGGCCCGGCCCTCTAGAGGCTCCCCACTCCCCGGAGGGCAGGGCTGACCGCCCCCTGGACTCCCTCTCACCGCGGCCCTTCCGTCCATCCTTCCTGAGTCAGGGCACCGCTTCCTCCGTGAGGCTCCTGGATTCTGGCCTGGGGGGCCCACATGCCCCAAAAGCTGTATCGACCACGAGGATTCTCACCTCAAGAGGCCCCGGAAGACGGACTCCCCAGGACCTCAGAATGGGGCTTTGTGTGCAGATGGGCCACTGCAGAGCTGCCCGGGGAGAGACGAGGTCACTGACCTGTGTGCGGGCGTCCTCATGGGGGGCATTTGGACCCAGACCCACGGGGGAGAAGGCGATGTCATGGCAGAGACAGAGACGGGCCTGGGAGTGGCCTGGGACCGACTGACCCCAGAACCCGCGGAGGAGCGGTCCCCTAGCACCTTGACCTCGGGCTCCAGGCCTGAGAGGAAGCGTCCCCTGTCCCAACCCTGCCCCCCGTCTGGTGTCCCGTGCCGGGGCCGCAGGAATCCCACACCCGGCCTGTGGGACGTGGCGCTGTGCTTGCTGACACCCAGGACCATCACTGGCCGCCTCCCCTCTGGGCATGACCCCCACTCCTCCTCGGGGAGGGACCCAGGGCCCAGGACCCCCGTCCCACACGTCCCCGTCACGGCGACCTTCCCCCCTCATCCAGCCACCCCTGGGGCATCTCAGGCCCCAGAAAGGAGCCGCAGCGGCGTGGTGACCATGGCGAGTGGCCGCAGGCCACTGCACCCATCCCCAGACCTGAGTGTGGCCATCTGAGAAGGGACCCACAAGCCCCCCGACCCAGGCGCCCCGTTTCACAGGGCAGGTCCTCTTGCCGAGGCTCTGGAGGGGGCTGTCGAGCAGGGGTGACTGAGGCTTGTGAACATGTGGGCCGGAGAGGTCCTCCCCAGGAGCCCAGGCGCAGTGAGCCCAGGGCGTGTCCATCCCTCCCCTCCTGTACCCCACGGGGTGAGGAGAAAGCCCCAGTGACCCCCAAGAAGAGACATGACACCCAGAGGACTACACCATCCACAGACCAGGGACTGAGTGTCCGCCTCATTTCCCCGGAGAGAGCAATGTCTTCTCTGGGACCGCCAGACTGGCCCATGTGCCCACAGACACCCAGCTTCAGTGAGCCAGACAGACAGAAAACCCCCTTCCAGGGTCTCCTGTGTTAATAGACCCAGCCTTCGGGGGAGGCGGGCCGGCCCAGCGAGGATGCACGTGCCCCAGCGCCGGAGACTCACTGCCCGTCCCCGTGCCCATCCCCCTGCCCGTCCCCCTGGCCCTCTCCTGCGCCCTGTGCTCTAACCCCCTCAGGAAACCCTCTCCAGGCTCCGAGCACCCACATTTCCCACCTCCACCTCGTCACTCTCCAATGTGCCTGTCTCCCCGCCAGGTGAAGAGGAGGGCAAACTTCCCGCACTGGTGTTTTCAGCAGTGGACACGGGGCTTCCTTTCTCTTGCCGGCTGGGGTCTGGCGGGACACCAGGTGGCTTCCAGCGGCGCGGGGCTAGGCACCGCCCTGCGGGGAGCAGCCGTGATCCCCGCGCCTACAGCGCCGCCTGCTGGCCTCTTCGTCCTCCTGTCGGGCACAGTCTTCACCTTCCCCGCTGCCTCGCGTGGTCCCTCTCCACACTGTCCAGCGATCAGCCCCTCCTCCCCACCGCCATCACCCCCAGCTCCACACCCCTCGTCCAGCCTCAGGGATGACCCAGGACCCTCCCTGGGCTCCCCGCCTGCCCACCCTTGGTCGGTGTCCTCAGTCCACCTGTGTGGACAGGTGAGGGTTCCCTCCAGAAGTTCCCAAAGGCTTCACCTCAACATCCTCCTCGACGTCGACCCCGTGTCCCGTCGGGATGTTCCACCCTCACCAAGCCCCCAACTCCATGGCAGGGGCAGGCATCAGGCCTGCTGCATGCACTGCTGTGCGTCCTGCTGTATACACAGGCATGACCCTGCCCCAGGATGCAGGAAAGGCAGCCCTACCGCGGGATGTGAGGAGACGGACCAATGGCAGGGCGGACGTCAGCTCTCGGCTCAGCAGGCAAGGGCAGCTGGGTTCTCGCTCCTTGGACCCTTTCTCACCCAGCCTGTGACCCAGCTTTGTTCCCACCCCCATTGTCCCTCCACTGGCCTCACTGTTGTGAGCAGAGCCGGACAGGGCAGTCAGCGGTCACGGGCTGAGGCACAGGGACGCCGGCTGACCCGCGTGCACCCATGCTGACCACGCGGAACGGGCGCTGCGCCGGGGCCCGTGCGGTGCGGGTTCACCTGCCCACAGAGAGGCCGGGCCTGTGCTCCTGGCTCCCAAAGGTCACCTTGAGTCTGACGGGAGTGTCTGTGCTCCGTGGACCTCGCTCCAGGCTGGTCTGTGCTGACAGTGTGAGGCACAGTGGGGCTTCCTGAGTCCCCCCCGGGGGCTGGAGGCCAAGGTCAGGCACGTGGTGGTCCCCACGTTGATGTGACAGACCCCAATACACCCTGCACCTCAGGACTCACGTGGGCTTCCCTGGGCTGCCACAGCTGAGGATGCTGGGCCCTGCTCATCACCTCTGCCTTTGCTGATTTTAACTTGGATGCTTTGCCGTAATAAACCCCGAGTAAAACAGCTGCAGAGGGTTCTGGGCGCCTCCAAGAAAAAAGCCGAGGAGGGGGTCTCTGGGTCCGTGACTCCACAGTTGGGGTCAGAAGTCGGGGGGCAGGTGTCTTGGGGCCCTGGAATCTGAAGGGCCCCTCTACCAGGGGAGGGTTAGGAGACCTCGGGTGGTAGTTACTCTGAGGCCAAGGCCCTCCTGGGTAGGAGGCATCCTAGCTCCCGTGGATCCCAAAGAGGCCGGCTCCCTCCTCCCCTCAGCCCCCAGGCCTGGTCCCTACTCTTGAGAAATTCCCTAGGGTGGAGTCCCGGTGCTGGAGGTGCCCTGATGCTGTGGCCTCCTGAGCCTCCAGTGAGGATAACAGGAGTGGGGGAAGACTTGTTTGCAGAAAGGGAGCTTCTGCCAGAACAAAGCCTCGGCCTGCTGCCCCCGACCCCAGGTGCACTGGGGCAGGAATGTGAGCGTGATGCTCCTTCCCCTCCCAAGACACACAGGACACATGGGCCAGTGGTCACTGGACTCCCACACAATGTTAAAATCTCACATGCAGGCCTGTTGGGTGAGAGACACCACTTAAAAACTATTAATGGGGCCAGGGGGGCCCAGGGGGTGAAGCTGGGGGTGGGGAGAGTTGGAAAATCACCCAAGGACGTGCTCTCCCTGCAGCGACCCCCCAGGTGAGCCCAGGTGGAGGTGGACCCCTCAAGTCAGAGCCCTCATGGCTCGGACACCCACCTTCTGGGCCTTTGGGGGACAAATACCCAAGCACCCCCAGTCCTTGCGTACACCTGCTGCAGTGAGGGCCTGCCATGTCTTCTTCATGGCCAAGTTCTCACCCCTCCCAGAAGGCCTCTTGGGGGTTAATGGGATGGGGGTGTCCATGGCAGGAGCAGGGGTCCATGAGTGGATGGGGGTGTCCATGGCAGGACCGGAGGGTCTGTGGTGGGCTGGAGGCCACGTGGCAGGAAGGAGGGCTCCCCCCATCTTGCCAGTCCACACGTCGTGCTCGTAGGCCTGCACACAGAGCACCAGGCTGTGGACATGGTAGAAGGTGCAGTGGTCCAGAGACCGGTCCAGCCCATGCAGGTGTCTGACCGCCAAGTGGTCAGTGTAGACAATGCACAGGGAGTCCTGGCCGTGCTCGCACACTCCTGGGAGGACACTTCAGTGTGGTCCCTGGAATGACCGGGAGGTCGGCCAGAAGCGCCCCCCACCCAACCTCACTAAGTTCTCACAAGAAACAAGAGGCAACTCCGTGCAGAAAGACAGAACATCCCCAGCCTGGTGCTGCCCTGAGGAAGGTCGGCTGGCATCTGGGAACTGGGCTGCTGTAGTTGGTTGAATGGGGGCCCCCGAAAAGTTATGTCCACCTCATGCCCCCCAGAATCTGAGAATGGAACCTTATTTGGAATTGCAGGTATAATTAGTTACGGATCTGGAGATGAGGTCATCCTGGATCAGGGTGGCCCTAAATCAATGACAGTGTCCTTATGAGAGACAAGAGGAGAGTCAGAGACACAGAGGAGACCGCAGGTGAAGATGGAGGCAGAGATGGGAGAAATGTGGTCACAAGGGATGCCTGGGGGTCCAGGGATGCCCGGAGCCCCCAGAAGCTGGAACAGGCAGGAAGGACCCTCCACTGGAGCCTCCAGAGGGAGGGTGGCACTGGGACACCTTGATCTCAGACGTCTGGTCTCCGGGACTGAGAGAGGACACATTTCTGTTGTTCTGAGCCTCCGTGTGTGGTCGTTTGTCCCAGCTGCCCCGGGAAACGAATGCAGCCGGTGAGCAGCTCCCTGCCCTGATCTAAACCCTCCCTCCGCCCGTTAGGGGCAGCCCCCTGCGCCTGTGCTGTTTGCACAAGCCATGTGGTTCCTGCTGAACCCCGGCTCCCCTTCTGGGCACTGGCATTTTGGAGGGTGAGGGCAGACGACACCACGTGACCAGCCCCCAGCCGGGTGCCAAGCCTCTAGTGAGCTTCCCTGGGGGGACGGGGGTGCGGGTAACTGTCGTGGTTCTGCCCTTTGTCGCTGGGGGAAGAGACACCCCGGAGACCCTCGAGGGAAGGAGGGGACATGAAGGGTCATGAGGTGACCGGAGCAGGGCCCTCCCACCTGTGCCTCCCTACTGTGTGCCGTGACCCATCTCAGCCGTGAGCGCACAAACGCGTGCTGAGTCCTGTGAGCGTCCCAGGAAGTCCCTGGAAGGTGAGGGCGGCCCTGCAGACCCCACCCCTTTCCTCCACGTCTAGTAAGACCCACTTCTCCTTGCCATTCCAGAAGCGCTTCTGGAGCTGATCTGGGAGGGGTTCTGGGGTTTTATAGGCTGAGCCCCTGTTGCTATGCCCCTACTTCCCCACGAGAGCCTCCAGAATGAGCTGTTTGCTCTGTTGCCTGAATGGTCCCCCGCCCACCAATATTCTCAGGAAAGAGTCAGAGAGGACGCTCATTCACATGCCCCGCCCAGCACACAGGACTCTCGTGGGCAGGCCCCTCCCAGGGCATGGGACCCATGTGGGCAGGCCCCTCCCAGGATATGGAGCTCACCTGGGCAGGCACCCGGCAGCCCACGGGGCTCTCGTGGGCAGGCCCCTCCCAGGATATGGAGCTCACCTGGGGATGCACCCAGCAGCCCACGGGGCTCTCGTGGGCAGGCCCCTCCCCGGATATGGAGCTCACCTGGGGATGTACCCAGCAGCCCATGGGGCTCTCGTGGGCAGGCCCCTCCCAGGGCATGGGACCCACGTGGGCAGGCACCCCGACAGGGCTGGGCACGCAGGAACCGTGCACATAGCTGGCGTTACAGAGTACCCCCTGCCCACCTGTTGGTCAGAGCTGACCCTGAGCGCCTCAGAGCAGGACCTGAACTAAAAAACAGCAGCTCCTGGACAGGTAGGTCTGTGACCCTGGGTTTCACTCATGCGGCCTCCCTCCACCGGGTCTTCCAGAGGTTTCCGCTACACCTAAGACACTGGGCTCCTGTCTCCACCCACCAGCCCTCCTCTCCCTGACTCCTGGGCTCTTCTCATTAGGAGAGGGTCTTCTTGAAATCGTCTCCCGCTCTTGGACCAGATAAAATGATTAGAAAACAAGCCAGAGCTGCAGCCCCTTGTCTATCCTGACCCTCAGGACCCTATACCTGTTCCTTGGACCTGGCCGGTGCAGCAAGGGCCACTTTCTGCATCTCTGAGCCCCTGATGGGCGAGGATTGGCTGACCTGAGCAGCCTGACCCGCCGGCCCCAGGTGTGCCTGGGTTGAGCTCTGTATAGACATCCCCTCCAGGCAGCAAGAGGACCTGCAGCTGCGCCTGAGGCTATAATCTCTGCCCCATCAGCCACCGCGGGGCTGGGCTGGTGGGAGGGAGTGAGGGGCCGCGGCCTTGTGGGTGGCGCGGCCTGAGCGGGGCTCTGCTGGACCTTCCACAGCAGCTGCCGGGCTGCTCCCTGCTAAGGAAGAGGATGCATCGCCCGTACCTGCCATTGGAAGTTCTCCCCAGGCAGAGGTGAGGAGGCAAGAAAAAAGTCAGTGGGGGCCCGGAGAGGAGGGGTAGCTCAGGTAGGTAAACGCAAAGCTTCCAGAAGAGCGTCTGGGGCCAGGACCATCCCACATGGCCTGTGGGAGCGAACTCAGCAAGCGTGCTGTCCCTGCGTGGCTCCGAGCCATTTCCTCCAGCCGGTAAGGTCCTTGCGCATATTTAGGTCTGCTTCCCTGGGAAGGGTGGAAAAAGCTCAGGAGCAGCTGGCCTGGGGGTCAGCTCACGTTTACTCAGGGCCGCCGCCGCCCCAGCTTTCCAACGGGGAGGCTCCTTGTGGGGGGCTGAGAGGAGTGCGGGAGCTGGGGGGCTGCTGGCTGCCTGGGAGAAAATCCCCACCTGTGATCAACTTCAGAATTGTTCATGCGTGTAGCAAGTGTCCTGACAGGGTTTTCACCTGTGTAACTGGCGGTTTTTTTTTTTTTTTTTAATTTATTTTGGCTGCATTGGGTCTTCGTTGCTGCGCGCGGGCTTCTCATTGCGGGGGCTTCTCTTGTTGCGGAGCACAGGCTCTAGGCGCACAGGCTTCAGTAGTTGTGGCTCGTGGGCTTAGTTGCTCCGCGGCATGTGGGATCTTCCTGGACCAGGGCTCGAACCCGTGTCCCCTGCATTGGCAGGCGGATTCTTAACCACTGCGCCACCCGGGAAGCCCACTGGCAGGTTCTTAATTAGCAGCATGAATGGTGACATCAGAGGTCCTGAATCAGGACTGAAATACATACCCCCACATGCACAGGTGTGAGGCCGTGTGCAGCTGGCACCCTTAGGGATGGGCTTCCGACTGACCCCTCAACATTCTGGTGTCCAGACTCTGCTTTATGATTTCTGGGGCCCAATGCTGACCCTAAGGGCTCTGCACTCCAGCCTCTATCTGTCTTTAGTGAGACCCACACTTCCAGGATCCTACAGAGCAGGGTCTGTGTGACTGTTCTGTGGCTTCTCTAACAAATGACCACAAGCTGGGTGGTTTAAAACAACAGGAATTCATCCTCCCCCAGTCCTGGAGGCCAGACATCTGAGATCAAGGTGTCGCAGGACTAAAGTCCCTCCAGAGGCTCCAGGATAGGGTTCTTCCTGCCTTTTCCAGCTTCTGGGGGCTCCAAGCGTCCCCAGGCTTGTGGCTGCATCCCTCCCGTCTCTGCCTCTGCACATGGCTTCTCCTCTGTGTCTGTGTCTCTCCTTTTTTGTCTCTTACCAGAACACTGTCATTGGATTTAGGGCTACTCTAACCCAAGAGAACCTCATCTCGAGATCCTTAACTACATCTGTGTATTTTCCCAAATATGGTCCTGTTTACATGTTCTGGGGGGGACACAACTTTTGAGGCAACCATTCAACCCATTATCTGTGTATGAAATAACCCTCTCATTTTAGGAGATTACCAAGGTCCCGTATAGACTGGCATAGAAGGCAGCCATGTGGGTGGCGGTCTGGGGAGAATCAGGACCCAGGAAGCACCTGGAAAGGATCAAGGCCTGGTGAGCTCTTCCACCATGCGGCTGTGCAAACAGCCACTCCACTTGTCCGTGGAGAGGGGCCCAGTGCCAAGTCCAAAAGTGGTTACCTTGCAAAGCTGGCTCTCCTGGGACTTCATCATCAATAGCATCCAGTAACCCATAACTACGGGCTTGGAAGAGTCGCTTTCTGGTGTGTGATGACGGCACTCTCACTTTAGGCTCATCAAGCCTAGAATAGGAATGTTTGAAGGAGAAGAGTTTGGAAGATTGTGAACCAATCTTCCTTGGTTGTCAAGGAAACCAAGCAGGTTTGCCAAGGTTGTTAAGGAAACTGCTTTGAAGCACCATCACCTGAGTGGTGGTCTCAGCATGAGCTGGGGTTTGAGAAAAGTGTGATGAGATTAAGCCTCACTTTCTGTGACAGCTGGGGAGGGGTTTGTAAAGCACCTTGGCTTTTAGGGCAAAGGTTCCTTGCTGCAACAAAGTGTTTCCCCAAATGGGCTGAGGCTCAAGGTGTCCCTTCATGCGACAGTCCGGGGCAGGTGGGTGTCAGGGCCCAGGCTCTGTCCGCCTTGTTTCTCCTCCATGCTTCTCGGTGGAGAGCTCCAACCAGCAGGGTGGGATGACCCCGTGGACACCAAGCCCTCTGTCCTAGGATGCAGACTGGCCAAGGCCCTCACCACCTCCACTACTTCCCCTTGGTAACAGGAGACACTGTGCCCCAGCTGCAAGGGGTGGGAAGGCTGGGAGGTGCAGGGGTGCCGCGAGCAGGAAAAAGGAAAATGGGTTCTGGTGGGCAGCTGGGCGGCTCTGCTGTGAGGGTCGCCCAGACACCAGCACACAGTCCTGGGTCCTGTGAAATGTGACGCCACCTCAGCATGAGCTCTTCGAGGCTTTGTGGTTCTGGAAATCCTCTAGGAGGTGGTTCACAGCAGGTGAAGCTAATGCTCTCCGTGGAGGTGGTGAAGCCAAAGGTCTGCAGTTCAGACTGAAGGTACTGGTGTACATACAGGACAAAACCATGTCCTGTGAATGTAGTTCAGGGGCGTTTAACTCAACTACAGGTAAATAGTTCGCTACAGTGAATGCAGTCGTGTTACGCTTACAGTCTTCTGTCTTGTGCCTCTCCTCCCCCTCAGTTCCTGAGGCCCCTGTAAGTCATGTACAGGGGAATGGAGAGTGGGCTCTGTCTGGTCTGAGCCCTGAGTTACCCTGTGTGTGATTCTGCTCGGGGCTGCCGTAACAGATACCACAGACAGGGCAGCTTAACCAACAGGCCAATCTCCTAGTCCTGGATGCTCTATGAGATCCAGGTGTGTGCAGGCTGGTTTCTCCTGAGGCTTCTCTCCTTGGCGTGTAGACAGCCATCTTCTCCCAGGTCCTCGCATGGTCTCCCCATGTGCCTAAAGTGTCCTAGTCTCTTCTTGTAGGACATCAATCCTGTTGGATTAGGATCCACATTGTGACCTCATTTTTCCTTGATCACCTCTTTAAAAACTCCATCTCCAAAGCAGCCACATCCTGGGGTCCTGGGGGTTAGGGATTCAGCATGTGAATTTTGAGGAACATGACTGAGCCCACACCATCCTGCTTAGGAACCAGCATGTGCCTCGGTCCCTCCTTCCCTCAAGTCACACGGGGATCATGTGATGGCGCAGGGAGAGGCCACTCCTGCAGGGTTTGTGTCCCATCTGGGGAACACTTCTCCGCTCTCTTTGATCACGCAGCGGCAGTGCCAGCCCCCCGTTGAGCTGAGCAGTTCTGGGGTGTTGTGCTGTGTCGCCTGGCCTGCTGAGGTGCTCAGTGTCAGGGAACCCAGGAGCCAGCAACCTAATAGGGATGCCAGGGACTCTCAGGGCCTTGGCAGGTGTCTCTCTCACCAGACACCCAAGCAAATGAGGGAAAACCTTTTGGGGATCCCAGGAGGGAGAGAGTCACAGTCCTGTTTATGCTGCAGAAAGACCACATTGGGGTGGGATGTGAGATGCACTGGGGGGTGGGGAGCTTTGTCAGGGCCTGATGGAGGAGCCAGGCCCAAGATCGGGCTTGGGCCAGGGCTGTGGGTGTAGAGGGGAATTAGCCTGGGGACGGGCCATAGACTCTGGAGGACGAGCTGACAGTCACTGGGGCAGAAGGAGAGTGGGAGTCTGGGAGGCCCCAGTGTTACCTAGCCAAACTTGGTTCCGTGCGCCCATGTGTGGTAAAGCCAGTCTACTGACACCAGGTTGTAGTGAAGGAAAGTGAAGCGTTAATTGTAAAAGTGCCAGTATAGGGAGGATGGGTGGCTTGTGCTCTAAAAACCCTGAACTCCCTGAAGGGTTTCAGCCAAGCAGTTTTAAAAGTCAGGTGAGGGAAGGGGGTTGCAGGGTATGTGATCATCTGGGGCACAATTCTCTGGCTGATGGTGAGGTTACAGGGCCGTTAACATTATAAATTCTTAGGCACCAATAGCTCTGGGGCTACGCGTTCATGATCATCAAGTAGTTAATTTCTTCCATATGGTGGTGGTTTTAGTATCTGTAAAACAACTCAGGAAGCCTGCATCAGATACTGTTATCTGGGTATTTCAGAGAGGAGTTACAACAGAGGATATGGGGGAGGGGTCTGTCCCGGGAAGGCCCCAGAGGGTCCTGCTCTGTTACAGCAGGTGTCTGGGCTCAGCAACCAGGGGAGGTGGGTGCCTCCTGGGTGTGGGGAGCTGCAGGATCCCAGCCCTCTGAGGGGCCTGTTAGCCCCCAGGGTGAGATGGGGATGCAGAGGCTGGACAAATGCATCTGGCATAGGAGAAGCGTCCAGGCTGGAAATGTCACGGAAATCACTGCAGGGAGGAAGAGGAAAGGCCAGGCGGAGGCAGGTGGGTCACAGCAGACCATGTGCACGTGACCGTGGTCCTGATAGAAGCAACTCAGGGCCATAAAAGAGCGGCCATCAGGGGCTCAGCTTCATTCTCTTGTTCATTTGTAAAACTGCTATGACAGTTTGAAACACCGCCAGGAGACTTCTGGGCCCAGCGTTGCCATGGCTTCATCAAAGGGGACCAGGCACAGAACAGAACCACTGCAGGCCCCGCTCCTGTCCCCACTGGGAATGAATCCCATCAGGGCTCCGGGGGCCACAGGCTCAGTGAACCTCTGCCCTCAGGACTGGTCTTCCTCCTTGTTCTCACCTGCTGGTCAGAGGCCCAGGCACCCACATCCTGGCTGCACACACCCCCTGCCCCCAGGGACTGAGTAGTATTCCATTTTATATCTGTACAACGTCTTCATTTTTCTGTCAGTGGACAATTTGGTGGTTTCTCTGTCTTGGCTATTGTAAATAGTGCTGCCCTGAAAATAGGGGTGCACATGTCCTTTCCAATTATGATTTTCTCTGGATCTAAGCCCAGGAGTGGGATTGCAGATCCAATGGGAACTCTATGTTTTGGTTTTTAAGGAACCTCCATACTGTTCTCCACAGTGGCTGCATACTTTGCATTTCGACCAACAGTGTAGGAGGGTTCCCTTTTCCCCATTCCCTGTCCAGCATTTATTCTTTGTAAATTTTTGTTGGCGATGGCCATTTTGACCAATGTGAGGTGATACCTCATTATAGTTTTGATTTGCATTTCTTTAATAATTAGAGATATTGGGTATCTCTCCGTGTGCTTATTTTTTATACAGTGTGAGTAAAATTTACCTCTTGCAGTTGGCTTCTTGGAAGTCGGCCCTGTTTTGAATTTTTTTTCTGATGATTTACCCAGGGCATTTCTTGAGGGCAGGTATCATTTAGAGCCCTGCTGGCCATGTGAAGATTAAGTGACCAGGGCTTCCCTGGTGGCGCAGTAGTTAAGAATCTGCCTGCCAATGCAAGGGACACGGGTTCGAGCCCTGGACCGGGAAGATCCCACATGCCACAGAGCAACTAAGCCCGTGTGCCACAACTACTAGGCCTGAGGTCTGGAGCCCTCAAGCCACAACTACTGAGCCCTCGCACCACAACTACTGAAGCCTGTGCACCTAGAGCCCGTGCTCCACAAGAGAAGCCACGACAATGAGAAGCCCGTGCACCGCAATGAAGAGTAGCCCCCACTCACTGCAACTAGAGAAAGCCTGTGTGCAGCAACGAAGACCCAACACAGCAAAAAAAAAAAAAAAAAAAAAAAAAAAAAAAAAAAAAATTAATAAAAAAAAACAAGGTTAAGTGCCCATCAGCACCAGATTTAAAGTTGTTGTTATGGGACTGGCCACAAGGTGGCAGCATTTCTTCATGCCCAACTCGTTACTCTGGCAACAAGAGCCTGAGGGTAAGTCCTCTTCCTCGGTTGTCAGAGAGAGTGGATTATGCCTGAAGGAACACCCAAGCCTTGTGTCTCATTACTTCTTCCCTCTAATTATTTACCTGAAGGACAAATCCCAACTCCTGCCACACCACTCTGCTGTGGGTACTGTCATCTGTAGGTGGGGCGATCCTAGGGAAGGAGGCTGGAGGTGGGAACCCCACCACCAGGAGACAGGGAACCCAGGGAGCTTTTCAAAGCTCTTCCAGCCTGGAGTCTCCACCATCCTTTGGGTGCACCAGGCTTGCTTTCCCTGTAGGAGGGCCCGCCTGGATCTAGAGATTGTGGGCTCATGGGGAGGGGAACAGGAGCTTGAGGCCCATGGGTGAGGGCTCATTGGCTAGCACATCCTCTCCAGCTCCCTCAGCCCCAGGAGAGTCCAGCCTTGGGACCCAAGCCTGCTCAGGCTCCAGGGATGTGACACCAGCCCAGCTCACCAAGGACTGAGGGGAATAGTCAGCCTTTCTTTTTTCTTTCTGTATTTTTTTTAATGTGTAGTTTGAATTGGAGTATAGAGGGGAATAGTCAGCCTTTCTTTTAACTTTCTATATATTTTTTAATGTGTAGTTTGATTTACAATGTTGTGTGGCTTTTATTTTTGTTTTTTTAGGTGTACACCAACTTGATTCACTTGTATAAAGACGCATGTATGTTCTTTTTTGGGTTCTTTTCCCAAGAAAACTTATCAGTTATTACAGAGTGTTGAGCAGTTATCCTTGTGGTATACCGTGGGCTTTTGTTGATTATTTGAGAAATAGAACTGTGTATATGTTAATCCAACACTACTAATTTCTCCCAGCCTCCCACCTTTCCCTTTTGGTAACCATAAGTTTCTTGTTTCTGTCTGTGAGGCTGGTGCAGGTGTCTCTTGAAATTTTGGTTTTCTCCGTATCTACGCCCAGGAGTGGGATTGCTGGGTCACATGGGACTTCTATGTTTATTGTTGTAAAGAACATCCATACTCTTCTCCCTAGTAGATGTACTGATGTACATTCCCACCAACAGTGTAGGAGGGTTCCCTTCTCTCCACACCCCCTCCAGCATTTATTGTTGTACATTTTTTCATGATGGCCATTCTAACCTGCATGATGTGATACCTCATTGGACTTTTGATTTGCATTTCTCTAATAATTCGGGATGCTGAGCATGTTTTCATGTGCTTTCTGGCCATCTGTATGCCTTCTTTGGAGAAATGTCCAGTTTGATCTTTGGCCCATACGTTTATTGGGTCGTTCGTTTTGTTGGATATTGAGCTGTATGAGCTGTTGGTACGATTTGGAGATAGAGTTCCTTGGGGGTATCTTCGTTTGCAAATGTTTGTTCCCATTCTGAGGGTTGGTCTTTTTCTTTCCCTTTTTCTTTTCCTTCGCTGTGCAAATGCTTTCAAGTGGAATTTGGTCCCATTGGTTTATTTTTGTTTTATTTTTCCTTATTCTAAAATGTGTATCATAAAAGAACTTGCTGTGATTCATGTCAAAGCATGTTCTGCCTATATTTTCCTCAAGACTTTTTTTTTAAGGTTTTAAAAAAAATGTATTAAATGTATTTATTTTTGGCTGCGTTGGGTCTTTGTTGCTGTGCCCAGGCTTTCTCTAGTTTTGTTGAACGTGGGTTACTCTTCGTTGCGGTGCATGGGCTTCTCATTGCGGTGGCTTCTCTTGTTGCAGAGCACGGGCTCTAGGTGCCAGGGCTTCAGGAGTGTTGGCTTGTGGGCTCTGGATTGCAGGCTTAGTAGTTGTGATGTATGGGGTTAGTTGCTCCGTGGCGTGTGGGACCTTTCTGGACCAGGGCTCGAACCTGTGTCCCCTGCATTGGCAGGGGATTCTTAACCACTGTGCCACCAGGGAAGTCCTCCTCAACACTTTCATAGTATCCACCGTCTCCTTTAGATCTTTAGTCTATTTGGAGTTGTTTTTATTTTTTATGGTGTTAGGGAGTATTGTAATTTAATTCTCCTTTTAATTGTTTAAGGAACCTCCACACGGTCATGCGTAGTGGTAGTTACCAATTTACATTCCCAGCCCCAGTGTAGGAGTGTTCCCCTTTGTCCAGCCGTTCTCCAGCATCTATAGATTCTAGACTTTTTGACAATGGCCATTCTGACCACTGTGACGTGATTTGTTATTGTAGTTTTGATTTGCATTTCTGTAATATTTAGCGATGTTGAAAGCTTTTCACGTGATTTTTTTAAACAGTGTGAGTAACAGTTACGTCTTGAAATTGACTTCTTGAACATCTGCCCTGTTTTGAATTCTTTTTGGATGACCTTCCTGAGGACGTTTCTTGAGGGCCTGTGTATTTTACTGACAGCACGCCAGGCCTTGTGGATATGACGCGCCCCTCAGCCCAGGTTTTAAAGTTCTTGTTTGGGAGATGGCCACAAGGGGGCATCATTTCTTCAGGCCCAACTGTTCTTTGTTTCTATAATTTCATTTTTACTTTATATTGGAGTGGAGTTGACTTCCGACGTTGTGTTTGTTTTAGGTGTACAGGACCTTGATTCAGTTACACATAGACCTACATGTATTCTTTTTTGGGTTCCTTTCCCATAGAGGTTACCGTGTGTTCAGTAGAGTTCCCTGTGCTATTCAGTAGGTCCTTTTTGATTATCTGTTTGAAATATATTAGAGTGTATATGTTAATCCCAAGCTCCTAATTTATCCCTCTCCTTACCTTTTTGATAATTTTAAGTTGCTTTTCTAAATCTGTGAGTCTGTTTCTATTTTTTAAATTAGTTCATTCATATGAATTTATAGTTTCCAGCTGTATGTGACATCTTAGGATATGTGTCATTCTCTTTTTGACTTACTTAACTTACTGTAATTATCTCTAGGTCCATAGGTTACTCCAAATGGCATTATTTCATTCTTTTACATGGCTGAGTCATATTCCATTGTGTTCATGTATCACTTCTTTTTCCATTCATCTGTCGATGGCCATTTTGTTTGCTTTCATGTCTTGGCTATTGTAAATAGTGCTGCAGTGCATGCTTAGGTGCACGTGTCTTTTCGAATTCTGGATTTTAATGCCTATACTCTTTTTTTTTTTAAGGGATCCTTGTGTTCTTTATTTTCACAGAGTGAAAATATCAAAAGTTACATGTGAATGAGCTTACAGTCAATAAAATAAAATACATGTCTACTAGAAAATACAAACAGTGTTGCCTTGGCTCTCCATTGGCATGGGCTGGAATTTGCTGATAGATGTATCCCTACGCAGGAGAAGTTTTGGCACGTAGTTATTGCCCTTAGGCATCCCCACAGTTTCAGTGTCCATGACTCTATGCCTACCCACTGCTCTGAGGTCATGGTCATGGTTTCCAGACACCCTTGATAATAAAATAAACTGTATGTTTTGGAAGCACATTTCAGGCAACAGTAATGGAGTTGGCCATGACCACCATGTTTGTTCGCAAGAGATCTTGCACTATTTGTCATTTATTTTTGATCTTAAAAAAAGAGTGAAACTTTTGACATGTCCACCAGAAACAACACATTCAAATAACGGGGAAGAAAATGTCCGTGAATGTCTTTTTTTCTATTTGATCATCTTACATATTTAGTGTGTCTAACTGGAAATTTTGTAAACATACTTTAATGTCATATCAGGTTGAAACCTAATTGTCTTACAAAGATTGTGGATGAGAACGTCCTAATCGGACTTGCAAGGTGCGACACCAGCCCCCATCCCAGCCTTCCTGCCTGCTTCTTCCGTCAGAAGAGTGATATCTGTCCCACAAAATAGAAATTGCTTTGGCTTAACAGCAGTTACACTTTCACTTTTCCCAACCAGCTATTGGTTTTAAAACTAAGTAGCTAATCCGGCTGTCGCTGCAAACTTATTCATAAGAGACGTGAACAAAAGGGCAGGTAGGTTTCATTCCTACTCAGTCCATCACAAAGCAGACGGACTAGCTACAGGGAGACGGGTTCTGCAGCCCGTGGCCCGGGGTCCCCTCTTCCTGGAGTCCCCACCTCACATGCTCTGACCCAGTCCACATGCACTGAGGGAGACACAGCTCTGCCCAGCGGGCGCCCTCTGTACCGAGAGGCAGCCTTCTACCCGCAGCCGTGACCCCGGCCCGCGCAGCCTTGCTGCAGAGCCTGCGCAGTCAGGAGTGAGCGCGGGGGAGGGGAGGGCACAGCGGCAGCGTGATGGCATCTTGCGTTCCTTCCCTCTGCCGCTCACCGTGGTGCGTCTTGACCATTGGCACTGTTGCCATTGACGGGAGGTGGGAAGAAACGTGAAGTACAGCTTGCTCTTAGCAGAGCAAGGGATCCCTCTCGATATGGCTATGGAGTAAGGTTTGCAAACAGCAAGGTTGTTTAAAAAAATCAATCCCACAAAATGCATTATTTATTTGGTTTTCTCCACATATACTCTTAGGGGTGGGACTGTCGGGTCATGTGGCAGTGCTATTTTTATCTTTTAAAGGCATTTCCATAATGTTCTCTATAGTGGTTGTTACAGTTTACATCCTACCAGCACCGTAAAAGGGTTCCCTTTTCTCCATGCCCCCTCCACCATTCATTCATCGTAGATTTTTGATGCTGGCCTTTCATACCATTGCAAGTTAATCCCTCGCTGTAGTTTTGATTTGCATGTCTCTGATTATTGCTATGTTGAGCCTGTTTTCATGGGCTTTTTTTTTTTAAATAAACACTGTGAGTAGAATTTACCTGTTTAAATTATCTTCTTGAAACTCTGTCCTGTATTCAATTATTTTCCAACACTTACCCCTGCACATTTTTTGAGGGCAGGTATATTAAGTGCCCATAAGCAATCGCTTTAAGGTTGGTTTGCGGGAAATGGCCACAAGAGGGCAGGATTACCTCTGGCCCAACTCTGGTTACCTTGGCAACCAGAGCCTTAGGGGAAATCCTGTTTGGGGCGTGTAAATTAGAGTGGGATGTGCCAGAGCAAACACGCAAATCTTGTGTCTCATTACCACTTTTTAAAAATTAGATTAATTTTTATTTTTTTTTATTGGAGTAACATTGATATACAGTGTTCTGTATGTTGTAGGTATACAGAATCTTTCAGTTATACATGTGCATATATCTGTGCATCCTCGGCTTCTTTTTGCATATAGGTTATTACAGAGTGTTGATAGACATACCTTGGTATACATAGGTCCTTGTTGATTATCTATTTTATATGTAATAGTTTGTATTTGTTAATATCAACCTCCTAATTCAACCCTTCACCCCTTATGTTTCCTTCGGTAACCATATATTTGTTTTTTAAGTCTCTGAGTCTGTTTATGTTTTCTCAGTTCAGTAGTGTGAATTTTTCTTTGTTTCTTTTTTTTTTTTTTTGCGGTACGCAGGCCTCTCACTGTTGTGGCCTCTCCCATTGCGGAGCACAGGCTCTGGACGCGCAGGCTCAGCGGCCATGGCTCACGGGCCCAGCCGCTCCGTGGCATGTGGGATCTTCCCGGACCGGGGCACGAACCCGTGTCCCCTGCAGCGGCAGGCGGACTCTCAACCACTGCACCATGAGGGAAGCCCAGTAGTGTGTATTTTTAGATTGCACCTATAAGTGATATCCTATGATATTTGTCTTTCTCATTCTGACTTACTTTACTTAGTATGATTTCTCTAGGTTTATCTATGTTCCTGCAAATGACATTATTTCATTCTTTTACATGACTGAGTCATATTCCATTGCATACATCTGTCACTTCTTCTCTATCCATTCCTCTGTCCACGGATATTTTGTTTGCCCTCGTGTCTTGGCTATTGTAACTGGTGCTGCAGTGCACACTTGGGTGCATATGTCTCTTTGAATTTTGGTTTTCTCCACATTTACTCTTTGGGGTGGACTACTGGTTCATGTGGTAGCTCCATGTTAACTTTTAAAGGCACTTCCATAATGTTCTCTATAATAGCTGTTACCATTTACATCCTCCCACCAGCACCATAAAAGGGTTTCCTTTTCTCCATGCCCTCTCCACAATTTATTCATTGTAGATGCGGTATGCGGGCCTCTCACTGTTGTGGCCTCTCCCGTTGCAGAGCACAGGCTCCGGACATTCAGGCCCAGCGGCCATGGCTCACGGGCCAAGCTGCTCCGCGGCATGTGGGATCTTCCTGGACCGGGGCACGAACCTGTGTCCCCCGCATTGGCAGGCAGACTCTCAACCACTGCGCCACTAGGGAAGCCCTATTGTAGATTTTTTTTTTTTTTTTTTTTTTTTTTTTTTTTGTGGTATGCGGGCCTCTCACTGTTGTGGCCTCTCCCGTTGCGGAGCACAGGCTCCGGATGCGCAGGCTCAGCAGCCATGGCTCACGGGCCCAGCCGCTCCGCGGCATATGGGATCCTCCCAGACCGGGGCACGAACCCGTATCCCCTGCATCGGCAGGCGGACTCTCAACCACTGCGCCACCAGGGAGGCCCCCTATTGTAGATTTTTGATGATGGCTTTCAGACCGGTGCAAGGTGATCCCTCGTAGTTTTGATTTGCATGTCTCTGATAATTGTTATGTTTTCATGGGCTGTTTTTTTTTTTATAAACAGTTTGAGTAGCATTTACCTGTTCAAATTGTCTTCCTGAAAGTCTGCCCAGTTTTCAATTATTTTCAAACACTTACCGTTGGACTTTTTTTGAGGGCAAGTATCATTTGGAGCCCAGCCGTCCTTGTGAATCTTAAGGGCCCATAAGAAATCTTTTTGAGGTTGCTGTTGCAGGAAACGGCCACAAGGCGGCAGGATTTCCTCAGGCCCAACTCTGGTTACCCTGGCAACCGGAGCCTTAGGGGAAATCCTGTTTGGGGCTTGTAGATTTGAGTGGAATGTGCCAGAACACCCAAGGGCTTTTGTCTCATTACTTTGTCCCCGTTTCCCTTCACCCTCTCCCGCCTTCCCCCCCAAATCCCAACACATGCGAAACTGCTATGTTGAGGGCGCTGTCATCCGTAGGTGGGGCGACCCTAAGGAAGGAGGCTGGCGGTGGGAATCCCACCACCAGGAGACGTGGAGACCAGGTGACTTCTCAGTGCTCTTCCAGACCGAAGGGTCCACCGTCGTTTGGGTGCACTTGGCTTGGTTTAGCTGTCTAGAGACTGTGGTTTCAGCCAGAGGGGACAGACACGACAAGTCCAGTGGGGACTCATTAGCTGGCACATCCTCTCCAGCTCCCTGAGCCCCAGGACAGTCCAGCCTTGGGACCCAAGGCTGCTCAGGCTCCAGGAATGTGAGAGCAGCCCGGGTCATCGTGGCCTCAGGGGAATGTTGTTAGCATTTCGTTGTATTTTTAAAATTATTTATTTGGCTGCGTATGGTGTTAGCTGCGGCACGTGGGATCTTGCGTTGCGGCGTGCGGGCTTCTCTCTAGTTGTGATGTGCGGGTTTTTCTCTCTCTAGTTGGGGCTTGTGGGCTTAGTTGCCCCGCGGCACGTGGGATCTTAGTTTCCTGACCAGGGATCGAGCCCTCATACCCTGCATTGGTAAGCAGATTCTTTACCACTGGACCACCAGGGAAGTCCCCTCCTTGTATTTTTTTAAAGTAATGTTCATTTTATATTAGGGCATAATTGATTTACAATGCTGTGTTGATTTTAGGTGTACAGCACCTTGATTCAGGTATACATAGATGTATAGCTACTCTGTTTTGGATTCTTTGCCCCTATAGGTTATTACAGGGTGTTGAGTAGAGTTGCCTGTGCTATACAGTAGGTCCTTGTGGATGATCGATTTTATTTATATTAGTGGGTATATGTTAATCCCAAACTCCTGATTATCACTCCCCCACCCCATGTTTCTCCTTTGGTAACCCTAAGTTGGCTTTCTAATTCTGTGAGCCTGTTTCTGCTTTGTAAATGAGTTCCTTTGTATCAGTTTTTAGATTCCACCCTTAAGTGATACCCTAAGGTATTTGTGTTTCTATCTCTGACTTCCGTCACTTAGTATGATCATCTCTAGGTCCATCTATGTGGCTGCAAGTAGTATCATTTCATTCTTTTTTATGGCTAATATTCCCTTGTGCATATGTACCCCCATCTTCTTTATTCATTTTCCTGTCAATGGACTTTATGGTGGCTTCCATGTCTTGGCTATTGCAAATAGTGCTGCCATGAACACTAGGGTGCATGTGTCTTTTCCAATTATAGTTTTCTCTGGATATACGCCCAGGAGTGGGATTGCCCGATTAAAGGCTACCTCTGTTTTTAGGTTATTCAGGAACCTCCATCCTGTTCCCCCAGTGGCTGTTACTAATTTATATTCCCACATGCAGTTTAGGAGGGGTCCCTTTTCTCCACACCCTCTGCAGCATTTACCTTTGGTAGACTTTTTGATGATGGTCATTCTGTCTGTTGGGCGGCAATAGCTCGTTGTAATTTTGATTTGTATTTCTCTAATAATGAGCAATGTTGAGGAAGTTTTCATGTGCTTTTTTTTCTTTTTAAACAGTGTGAGTAAAATTTACCTCTTGAGAGAGTTTTCCTGAAAACGTGCCCTGTTTTGAATTTGTAGTCGATTACCTACCCATAGGCCATTTCTGAGGGCAGGTGTCATTTACAGCCCCGTAGGCCTTGAGAGTATTAAATGCCAATAAGCACCGCTTTTCAAGTTGTTACGAGAACACAAAGCGGCCGGATTTCTTCATGCCCAATTCTGGTTACTGGAGCACCAGCGCCTTAGCGAAAGTCATGTTCCTGGGTTGTAAATGAGAGTGGAATGTGCCACAAGAAACACCCAAGGGCTTGTGTCTCATTACTTTGTCCCCTTTTCCCTTCACCCTCTCCCACCTCTCCCCAAATCCCAACCCATGCGAAACTGCTATGCTGAGGGTGCTGGTGTCCATAGCTGGGGTGAATCTGAGGAAGGAGGCTGGAGGTGGGAACCCCAGCATCAGGAGACATGGGGACCAGGTGACTTTTCAGTGCTCCTCCAGACCAAAGGGTCCACCATCCCTTGGGTGCACTAGGCTTGGTTTAGCTGTGGAGGGCTTGCCTGAGTCTGGAGATTGCGGTTTCATCCGGAGAGTTTCAGACACTGTGGGTCCAATGTGGGCTCATTTCCTGGCACATACTTCACAGCTCCCTCAGCCCTCAGACAGTATAGTCTTGGGACCAATGGCTCCTCAGGCTCCAGGGATGTGACACCAGCCAGTGTCATTGAGGTCTGAACGGACTATAGTAGTCATTTCATTTTGTTTTATTTTTTAAGTCAGTGTTTGATTTATATTGCAGTGTAGTTGATTTACATTGTTTTGTTTGTTTTTGGTGTACAGCAACTTGATTCAGGTACATACAGATATATATATCTAGTCTTTTTCAGAGTCTTTTCATATACGTTATCGTTGAGTGGTGAGTGGATTTCCCTGGGCTCTATAGTAGGTCCTTGTTAATGACCTATGTTATATATATTAGTGTGTATATGTTAATTCAACCTTTTATTTATCTCTCCCCTCCCAGGTTTCCCCTTTGGTAACCCAAGACTGTTTTCTAAGTCTGTTAGCCTTTTCCGTTTTATAAATGAGTTCATTTGTATCAGTTTTTAGATTCTGCCTATAAGTGATATGATACTCATCTTTCTCTCTGTGACGTACTTTACGTAGTATGATCATCTCTAGGTCCTTCTTTGTTGTGGTAAATGGCATTATTTCATTCTTTTTTTATAGTTGAGTAATATCCTGTTGTATATATGGACCTCATCGTCTTTATCCATTTTCTGTCGATGGACATTTAGGTTGCTTCCATGTCTCCACCATTGTAAATAACGCTGCAATGAAGTTTGGGATACATGTGTCTTTCTGAGTTATTTTTTTGTCGAAATATCCTCCCAGGAGTGGGATGCCGGATCATATGGTAGCTCTGTTTTTAGCTATTTAAGGAACTTCCATATTGTTCTCCTTAGTGGCTGTTACCAATTTACATTCCCCCTAACACCATAGGAGTGTTTTCTTTTCTCTAAGCCCTCTCCAGTATTTACTGTTTCTAGAGGTTTTGATGACAGCCATTCTCACTGGAGAGAGGTGATTCCTCGTTGTAGTTTTGATGTGCATTTCTCTAATAATTAGCGATGTTGAGCATCTTTTCATGTTCCTTTTGGCCATGTGTATTTTTTCTTTGCAGAAATGTCTATTTAGGTCTTCTACTTATTTTCTATTGGGTTTGTTTGTTGCCGTTTAGAGTAAGTTCTGATATATATATATTATATATATATAGACTTATTAATGCCACCTTATTAATTGCTTTTGTAGTCCTATTGTTCTCTTTTCATTTTTTCCCCATCTTTGTAAACTGGTGATTTTCTGTGATGGTATGCTCTTTTCCCCCTTTCCTTATCTTTTGTGAATCTATTCTAGGTGTTTGATTTGTGTTTACCATGCATCTTACATAAAACATCTTTGAAATAAAATAGTTCATTTTACGGTGATAGCAACTTAACGTCTATGGCGTATAAAAATTCCCCCCTTTTCCTCCCCTCTTTTATATTTTTGAGGACATCATTTACCTCTTTTTACATTGTATATTTTTTATCAAATTATAGCAGCTGTAGTTATTTTTACTTCTGTTTTCCTTTAGCCTTTATAATATAGTTAATTCATTAACACACCATCCTATTACAGAATTAGGGTTTGTAAATATGACTGTATATTTGTCTTTACCAGTGTGCTGTATACTTTCACATGTTTTCATGTCATTATTTGGCCTCTTTTCATTTCAGCTTAAAGAACTCCTTTCTGTGTT
The DNA here is from genome assembly GCF_949752795.1 of Hyperoodon ampullatus. Lineage (NCBI taxonomy): Eukaryota > Metazoa > Chordata > Mammalia > Artiodactyla > Ziphiidae > Hyperoodon > Hyperoodon ampullatus. Next base: position 14,112,043 of record NC_136922.1, read on the forward strand.
TTGCAAGGCAGATCTTGTGCTGATGAACTACTTCAACTTTTCTTTGCCTGGGAAAATTTATTTCTCCTTCATATCTGAAAGATAACTTTGCTGGATAGAATATTCCTGGTTGGCAGTTGTTTTTCTTTCAAGACACCCCGTATGTTTTTCTTTCAAGACATCCCGTATGTCATTTTCCTGTAGAGTTTCTGCTGAGAAAATTGCTAGTAGCCTAATGGGGGTTCTTTTGTAGGTTACAATCTTTTTTCCTCTGGCTACCTTTAGGATTCTCTTTATCTTTTATTTTTGACAGTTTCATTATAATGTGTGTTGGAGGTCTTTTTGCATTGAGATAATAGTGTGATCTCTTAGTTTCCTGAACATGGATGTCCAAGTCTCTCCCCAGGTTTGGGAAGTTCTCAGCTCTTATTTTTTTAAATAAACTTTCTGCTTGCTGTTCCCTCTTTTTCTCCTCCTGGAACCTCAGTGGCTCTGGTATTTGTATGTTTGGTGGAGTCCCATAAGTCAGGTAGGCTTTCTTGGCTATTTTTTGTTCTTTTTTCCTTTGTTTTCCTCTGATCACATTATTTCAAAGTTCCTACCCTCGAGCTCACTTATTCTGTTTTGTCTATTGTACTGTAAATGTTCTCTGTTCCATTTTTCATTTCATTTATTGAATTCATTAGTTCCCGAATTGTTTTTTATGATTTTTACCTCTTTGTTAAATTTCTCATTTTGTTCATGTATAGTTTACCTGATTTCATTGGCATTGTCTTTCTATCTACTTTTAGCTCACTGAGTTTCCTCAAAAAAGCTATTTTGAATTCTTTGTCAGTTATATTGCAGAATTTCATGCCTTTCAGTTCACTTATTGGATTATTACTGGAGTCTTTGGTGATGATATACTTCCTTGATTCTTCATGTTACTTGTAGTTTTGTGTTGCTGCTTTTGCATTTGAAGCAGCAGACACCTCCTTAAATCTTTACTTGCCTTCAGGTAGGATATACAGTTTGTTGGTCCTCTTATAGCTGAGGTTTTCTCCGACCTCGTGTGGGTATACCTGCTCCATACTTCTTACTCCCTCTTGTGGCAGAATCTTAAGCTTGTATAGCTTCTCTGGGGTTTGGTTTATTATACAGCGTTACTGCAACAATAGTTGACTAATATAAACTCTTAATGATTATATTTTAAGAAATTCTGTATACATGAAAACATATAGATACAATTTTACATAAGTGCATAACATAATTATGATCATGTTACACATTTTTTAAAATTTATTTTTCTTTTCCTTATTAGGTTGGCTACCCCTCTCCCCCATCCCATTGATGCCCCATTTTCCTTCCCAAGTAATCCATGTTAACAACTTAGTATGTACCTATCTGTATTTTCTCCATATTTATGTACTCATATGCTATGATATGACCACATATATGTACCAGTGACATGCAAAATATGTGGCACCTAGTATGCATAGTATCAACCAGTGAGAATAAACACTAGCTGAAACATCCAGTGGCTGTACCAGTTTATGCTGGCTAAATGCCAACCCTGTACACAAACACACACACACACACACACACACACACACACGATAAGAATTTCTATCACTGTTTATGTTCTACAAAAATGGAACCATATTATAAACATTTTGCCTTATTATTGTTTTTTATACAATCCCTTAAATTCCAACTGTGATATGGTTTTATTCATTGTTAATTGCTGTATAAGACATATTAAGTGGGCTGAGTGTATTAACATTTATTCAGCAGTACCCTATTAGTGGACTTCCCCTTTGTTTCCAGTGTTTTTGTTACCATGAGCAATGCTGCCATGAACATTCTTGAACATACATCATTGTGTACTGGTGATTTTATCTCTAGGGCATCCAGTCCCAGGAATGGAACAGGTGGACTGAATGATGAGAGATAAATTTTGTTAGATGGTGTCTGAGAACTTTTCAAGGTTCTTGGACAATTTACATTTTTATCATGAAGATTTAAAGAAATCATTTCTCCTACATCTACATAGCTATCAGGAAGTGGCTTTTTTTTTTTTTTTTTTTTTTTTTTTGCTGTACGTGGGCCTCTCACTGTTGTGGCCTCTCCTGTTGCGGAGCACAGGCTCCGGACGCGCAGGCTCAGTGGCTGTGGCTCACAGGCCTAGCCATTCCGTGGCATGTGGGATCTTCCCAGACCGGGTCACGAACCCGTGTCCCCTGCATCGGCAGGCGGACTCCCAACCACTGAGCCACCAGGGAAGCCCAGTAAGTGGCTTTTTGATTTTTGCCAACCTCATGGGTACAAAGTAACAATCTGCATTTCCCAAACCAATCATGAACTCACACACCTTTTCCTGACTTGGCTCTCTGGATTTTCTCTTTATATCTCTGCTCATTTCTCTATTGTGTTGTTTGTCTCCTTGCCAATATGTAAGAGTATTTGCATGTTGCAGATGTTAACCCTATGCCTAGATTAAACAATTTTTTCTTAATCTAGGATTTGTTCATTGATTGGGTTTAAGTTATCTCTTGCCTTACAAAATGTTGTCACAGTCATGAAAATGTGCTTTCCTTTATCTCCCTCCTTTCTCATTTCTCTCTTTCTCTTCCTTTCTTCCCCATCTTTCTCTCTCTCTGTGTATGTGTGTGTGGGGGGGGTGTGTGTGTGTGTGTGTGATTGCGTGCACACCTGTTTTCCTTCCGCTCGTTCTTTCTGCGTCTTTCTTCGTGCCTCTTGTTCTCTCTCTACCTCCTCTTACTGGCTGCTCACCGCTCCCTTTTCCCGCTCCGTAAGAATACGAATTTTCTGTGCAGAGAGCAGTGTATTTTCTTGCTTGTGTTACTTACAAAGCCAAGACAGAAGTGAGACGTGACGGAGGGCAGCACAACATGGGGTTAAAACAATGCATTTTCAAAATTGGCTGAATTTGAGATCCCTTGAGTTTTTTCTTTTTATATGGATTCTCCAGTTCACCCTCTGAGATTCTGATTCCATAGGTCTGGAGAGAGGTGTAATGTACAAATGGATGTCTATTTTAATATCTCCCCAGGGGATCCCAGTACAGCATCAGGGCTGGAAATCTGCTAAAGCACTAGATCAGGGAGGCTAAACAAATGCTCCCCAGTGTGGCCAGCTTGCTTGGGAGATTGGACAAGCAAGGCTGTTGTAGACTCAGTTAATGACCTTCGGCAACCCACCAGCTCAGCATAAGACAGCATGAGGGGCTCACATGGAGTAGAAACAAGGGTGAAGTAGGTCTATAGGCCTGATACGCCTTCTCCAATGGCGGAAGAGAGAAAAGTGTGAGGCACAGCTCAAGTGCAGCTGCAGTGCGGCAAATGGGCACAGGGGGGCAGTGTGGCTCCATGTGGCTCAGAAGCCAACTCAAACTGAGGCCTGACCCAGGCTCTGGGAGAGCTCTGGCAGGGTGAAGGGCTGTCCCCTTTCCTCTCTTAGTCCCTGTCCTGCAGAGCCTGGCTCTCAGGTGATTAAAATTCATGCAACATTGATTGAGTGTGAATGATCTCATGTCAAGCACTGTCCTGTATCGTTTTATATAATATTCATAGCAATCCAAGGTAGGCATATTATTTCTTCTTTACCAAAGAGGAAGCTGCAGCTCAGGGAAGTTAATTAATTTCCTAGCAGGTGGGAGAGCCAGGAGTTAGACTCAAGCCTGTCTGACTGCAAGCCAGATATTCTTTTCATTCAACAACTGCTTTATACAGGTAACATTTGATTCTGAACGTATTAATAAATGTGAATTTACCAAATAATTTATTCATGCATGCTGATTATTTCTTTTCTTCTTTCCTTCTTTGTTAAACAAAGGAATCAGTAAGAATATCTGTGTTAGCTAAAAAATCTTAAAGCCCACAGTCTGCATTTTAACAGGAGACTGAAGAAGCAAAGAATGAATGGCTGATGGTGGAATGTCCCCTTGGGGTTTTCTCCTCCACATAGCTGGGCCCGAGTGTCATAGTGAATGTCTGCAGACCTAAGGCAGGATTTTATTTGGCTGACGTGGTGTTATTTTAAAAAATCTAAATTTCAGTTCATCACAGTCCCTACCATTCCCTTTTCTTTCCATCTGTATGCTTTACTCATCCGTGCTACCTGCTGGGTATCTGCTGATGGCAGTACCAGATCCTTTGGGCCTTGAACTTCACCCCACTCCGTCTCCCTTCCCTGGCTCTACTTGGCTCTAGGTGTCGTCATTGTCATCACCCTGGCTGTTGTCTGTAGCTGGAGGCTCTCCCACCTGCGATGGCTGCATCCGTGGGTCCACTCTGCTGCCTCTAGCACCCAGACCAGCCCTGGGTTTGCCAGGGCTAAATTTAACTACAGCTGCTTCATCGGATGCTTGGGTATTTTCAGCCATAGAGGCATAGGGTGGCTGAGCTGGAGGTTGCTGAGGGCTGCTGGCCAGGGCTCAGACCCAATGTTGTAGATTGAAATTGGCATCCACGTGGTTCCAAGCGCTCGGTCCCTCCCCCAACCCCCACCCCTGTTTATTCTTAACTGGAGTTCGGGAGAAGGGAGAAAGCAAGAAGTGGTAGAGAATAAGACAGCACAAGGTAGACCCTGGGGACCCTCTGTATTTGCTCGGTCATTTCTCTCTTCTCTGTAATCAGTCGCCCTCCTGGCACGTGGGTCTCGGAAGATCAGGAGCTGGAGACCGTGCTCTCCAGCCACGTCCAGCAAGCGTGATCCACGTGTCTGGGGCCACCGCCGATTGGCAGCTGAGAGCAGGATATGGTCTGTATTGCACAATGAGGGCTGCCTGCTGGTCTGTTCTCTCCTGGCCGGCTCGCCACGGAGTCACTGTCCAGGGAGATACCACCCTTGCTCTGAGCTCCAGCACTCGTGTCATCAGGTGTCCTTTCTTCACCTGGGTCTTCATGGACAGGGCTGTGTTCTCAAAAGCCTTGGCCCAAGGCTCTCTGAAACTTCCCAGCTGGCGAGTACTGTGGGGTTGGTAGGCCCTCTGGCCAAGAGAGCAGGTGTGTATACGTGCATGATGGCAGGTTCTCAGTGGCAATTACAAATAGAACAGGAAAATGGGCCCAGAGATGGAGCGGTGGCACTGAAGGGGTGGGGAGGAGAGGATATACACAGAGAGGCAGAATATAGCCCCCCAGGGTCCTGGGGGCCCTGGGTGGAGGAGGGGCCTGCTCAAGCATGGGAACCATCCCTGGCTATTCTCAACTGCTGCCCTTGGCTGTGAGTGAGATGTTTTCAAACTTCCTACGAATCCAAGTGAAATAGAGAGGATCTTCCCTCTTTCGCTAACTCCACCATGTTCACGGCAGGAGAAACTCTCCTGACAATTTTTCATGTCCAGTGTACCTACTGGATGGCACCACCAGCCCACAGCTCTCACACTGGAAGGGGCCTTGGGATCCTCTGTTTGGATCTGCTCGTGTTACAGAGGGCAAGCTGCCACTCTGAGGTGGTTAGTTTTATGTCTGGGCTCCTGACCTCTCCTCCCCTGCTGTCCTCAGCACCTTTCTCGTTGTCATGCCAATGTTGACAAGAGCTAGCAATCAGGACTCTGCATCAGGTACATTTTAAACACTAACTGACACCAGACCTACCTATGAGGTAGGCACTGATATCATCCCCATTTTACAGATAAGGACGTGGAGACCCAGAGAAGTTAAGTGACTTGCCCAAGGTCACACAGGCTTTGGAGCTGGGTGTTCTGGCTCTAGAGCTGTGATCCATGGCATATACTGCCTCTCAAGGTGCTTCACTGGGACTGCCTGTTTCTTGTCCAGCTCTTATACCAGATTGTGAACAACTTGAAAGGGATTGATTATGTTTTAACCCCCTTTGGATCCCAAGATTAACCTAGAGCCCAATATAGTAGAAGCTCAAACAAATGTTGGTTGAATGAGTGAATGAAGAAACAGAAACATGGACTTCCCTGGTGGCACAGTGGTTATGAATCTGCCTGCCAATGCGGGGGACATGGGTTAGAGCCCTGGTCTGGGAAGATCCCACATGCCACGGAGCAACTACTGAGCCTGCACTCTAGTGCCCACGAGCCACAATTACTGAGCCCGCAAGCCACAACTACTGAGCCCGTGTGCCACAACTGCTGAACCCACGTGCCTAGAGCCTGTGCTCCACAATAAGAGAAGCCACTGCAATGAGAAGCCCGCACACCGCAACAAAGAGTAGCCCCCACTCACTGCAAGTAGAGAAAGCCCGCGCACAGCAATGAAGACCCAACACAGCCAAAAATAAGTAAATAAATTTATTTTAAAAAAACCAAAAACAAACCCAAAGCATTAGTTAAACCGTTGTTCCTTGCCCTGCATCTCTGAGACCTAATGTCTCTGAGGGGTTGTGAGTACAGGGTAGAACTTGCTGGCCTCTGGGGGGTAGCAGGCTGGGAGATCCCAGCAACCCTCACCTGGGTAGGAATCCTCCCACCTCCTCCCCTGTTCCCTCCCAGCCCCACCGCCTCACCTGCCTGCCTGTGTGCTTGTGCACACCTGTGCACGTTCTTCTGGAGACTGCCTGCAGGTTGATGAGTACGCCAGGCATCCAGCTGACTTCCCTGGTGGCTGCAGCTTCACCCTTGTGACCAGCCAGAAGCCAGGAAGGCAGTGAAGGCTTCCCTCTTACGTGCCTCACCACTGCCTTGGAGGATTTTCTGTGTGTGTTCGCTGTGTTCTTGACACCCAGGGCCACTCAGGAGGTCTCCTAGCATCTATAGTTTTCTGATGCTAATGCAGGCAGAGGTGCCTAACACTCTGCAGCCAGGGAATGAGGGGCTAGGTCTTAAAGGGGGACTCTGGGGGAGGCACCATGGCATGCACGACCAGACACTTTTACCCCAAAGATGGCAACGGAAATGGCTAGAGGCTGAAGTTGAGAGTGGGAAACAGGTGAAACAAAGAATGGTCCTCAAACTGTGGTCTTCCAGTCACCAGCAGCAGCAGCAGCAACTGGGAACTTGGGAGAAATGCACATTCTGGGGTGGGATAGGGAGGCTGGGAGGGAGACGCAAGAGGGAGGAGGTATGGGGATGTATGTATATGTATAGCTGATTCACTTTGTTATACAGCAGAAACTAACACACCATTGTAAAGCAATTATACTCCAATAAAGATGTTAAAAAAATAAATAAATGCACATTCTCAGCCCCATCCCAGAACTCGTGAGTCAGCCATTCTGGGGGAAGGGGCCCAGGAGTCTGTTTTAACAAGCCTCAGGTGATTCTGATGCAACCACTGTTCCCTCCAAACTGTCCCATTGGCAGGACTGATGAAAGCCTTCAGTGAGCAGGTACTGAGTTCTGGTCCTTTGTAAAGGGCCAATCAAGGCACAAAATAGATTGGACACAATCCTTGTCTCCCTCTTCCCCCACCTTAATGGAAACTCTGGACCAAGTAATGCAAAACAAAGTACAGGGCCAGTCATTACATTGGCCCCAAATCCCATTTCCACAAGAAAGGAGAATCAGGAGATATGTTTCTTATCCAAGATTTGTCACATCTGTTGGCCACCAAGGATCAACAAATGAATAATACATTAAACTAGTATCCTCCAGTCTTTAAACAAATGAAAAAATGCTGGTAACTGATTGGTTAAATTGCAAATCATCATTTGCCCCACAAAGACTCTCAATATGTATAGTTACTTAGAAGCAACAATTTAGAAACCTTGGGAATAAAAGATTGAAGACCAGTGCAATGTATCATTTAACCAAGCCCTCAAAGCAAGTAGTGTTATTCCAAGCATCTCCATCTAGGACAACATACTTATGAAAAATTTGTTAATTTAGACTGTTAGATTGTTAATTTAAAAATCAACACTGGCCCCTCTCTTGAATCATCATTTATGTAAAATCTTGTTAATAAGTATCCTAAGTTTTAACTCCTACTTATTCAAGAGAAATAGTTAATTTACTAACATTTTAATTCTTCCAAGTCAGGGAAGTTTGCACCCAGTAGACTACAACTGCTTTTTTTTCTTTTTAAATTTATGTATTTTACTTATTTATTTTTGAATGCATTCAGTCTTTGTTGCTGTGCACAGGCTTTATCTAATTGCGGCAGGTTGGGGCTACTCTTCGTTGCAGTGCGCGGGCTTCTCATTGCAGCGGCTTCTCTTGTTGCAGAGCACGGGCTCTAGGCACACGGACTTCAGTAGTTGTGGCACGTGGGCTTAGTTGTTGTGGCTCGCAGGCTCTAGAGCACAGGCTCAGTAGTTGTGTCGCATGGACTTAGTAGATCTGCGACATGTGGGATCTTCTCGGACCGGGTCACGAACCCGTGTCCCCTGCATCGGCAGGTGGACTCTCAACCACTGCGCCACCAGGGAAGCCCTGTCTTCATTTCTTTTCATTCTTTTTCTTTAGACTGTTCCACAGCAGTGAATGCCACCATTCTGTCTTCCAGGTCACTTAACCATTCTTCTGCCTCAGTCATTCTGCTATTGATTCCTTCTAGTGTAGTTTTCATTTCAGTTATTGTATTGTTCATTTCTGTTTGTTTGTTCTTTAATTCTTCTAGGTCTTTGTTAAACATTTCTTGCATCTTCTTGATCTTTGCCTCCATTCTTTTTCCGAGGTCATGTATCATCTTCACTATCATTATTCTGAATTCTTTTTCTGGAAGGATACCTGTCTCCACTTCATTTAGTTGTTTTTCTGGGGTTTTATCTTGTTCCTTCATCTGGTACATAGCCCTCTGCCTTTTCATCTTGTCTGTCTTTCTGTGAATGTGGTTTTTGTTTCACAGGCTGCAGGATTGTAGTTCTTCTTGCTTCTGCTGTCTGCCCTCTGGTGGATGAGGCTATCTCAAGTTAGCATTTATTTTTATTATTTGTTAATTTTACCAGTTATGTTGAGGTATAATAGACATACAATAAGGGCCACTTTTTAAAGTATACAATGTGATAAGTTTTGATATACATATATGTATGTCCATGAAACTATCACCAGAAGCAAGATAAGGAACATAACTATCACCCCTACAAGTTTCCTTGTTCCTCTTTTCCCTCACCCACTTTATTTATTTATTTATTTTTAACATCTTTATTAGAGTATAATTGCTTTACAATGTTGTGTTAGTTTCTTCTGTATAACAAAGTGAATCAGATACATGTATACATATACCCCTTTATCCGCTCCGTCTTGCATCTCCCTCTCACCCTCTGTATCCCACCCTCTAGGTGGTCACAAAGTACCGAGCTGATCTCCCTGTGCTATGTAGCTGCTTCCAACTAGCTATCTATTTTACATTTGGTAGTGTATGTATGTCAGTGGTACACTCTCACTTCATCCCTGTTTACCCTTCCTCCTCCCCATGTCCTCAAGTCCATTCTCTATGTCTGTGTCTTTATTCCTGTCCTGCCCCTAGGTTCACCAGAACCATTTTTCTTTTAATTCCATATATATGTGTTAGCATATGATATTTGTTTTTATCTTTTTGATTTACTTCACTCTGACAGACTCTAGGTCCATCCACCTCACTATAAATAACTCAATTTCATTTCTTCTTATGACTGAGTAATATTCCATTGTATATATGTGCCACATTTTCTTTATCCATTCATCTGTCAATGGACACTTAGGTTGCTTCCATGTCCTGGCTATTGTAAATAGAGCTGCAATGAACATTGTGGTACATGACTCTTTTTGAATTATGGTTTACTCAGGGTATATTCCCAGTAGTGTGATTGCTGGGTTGTATGGTAGTTCTATTTTTAGTTTTTTAAGGAACCTCCATATTGTTCTCCATAGTGGCTTTATCAATTTACATTCCCACCAACAGTGCAAGAGGGTTTCTTTTTCTCCACACCCTCTCCAGCATTTATTGTTTGTAGATTTTTTGATGATGGCCATTTGACCAGTGTGAGGTGATACCTCACTTTAGGTTTGATTTGCATTTCTCTAATGATTAGTGATGTTGAGCATCCTTTCATGTGTTTGTTGGCAATCTGTATATCTTCTTTGGAGAAATGTCTGTTTAGGTCTTCTGCCCATACTTGGATTGGGTTCTTTGTTTTTTTGATATTGAGCTGCATGAGCTGCTTGTAAATTTTGGAGATTAATCCTTTGTCAGTTGCTTCATTTGCAAATATTTTCTCCCATTCTGAGGGTTGTCTTTTCATCTTGTTTACAGTTTCCTTTGCTGTGCAAAAGCTTTGAAGTTTCATTAGGTCCCATTTGTTTATTTTTGTTTTTATTTCTGTTTCTTTAGGAGGTGGGTCAAAAAGGATCTTGATGTGATTTATGTCATGGAGTGTTCTGCCTATGTTTTCCTCTAAGAGTTTGATAGTGTCTGGCCTTACATTTAGGTCTTTAATCCATTTTGAGTTTATTTTTGTGTTTGGTGTTAGGGAGTGCTCTAATTTCATTCTTTTACATGTAGCTGTCCAGTTTTCCCAGCACCACTTAATGAAGAGGCTGTCTTTTCTCCATTCTATATTCTTGCCTCCTTTATCAAAAATAAGGTGACCATATGTGCGTAGGTTTATCTAAGGTAATTATTGATATGTATGTTCCTATTACCATTTTCTTCATTGTTTTGGGTTTGTTATTGTAGGTCTTTTCCTTCTCTTGTGTTTCCTGCCTAGAGAAGTTCCTTTAGCATTTGATGTAAAGCTGGTTTTGTGGTGTTGAATTCTCTTAGCTTTTGCTTGTCTGTACAGGTTTTAACTTCTCCGTCGAATCTGAATGAGGTCCTTGCTGGGTAGAGTAATCTTGGTTGTAGGTTTTTCCCTTTCATCACTTTAAATATGTCCTGCCATTCCCTTCTGGCTTGCAGAGTTTCTGTTGAAAGATCAGCTGTTCACCTTATGGGGATTCCCTTGTATGTTATTTGTTGTTTTTCCCTTGCTGCTTTCAATACTTTTTCTTTGTGTTTAATTTTTGATAGTTTGATTAATATGTGTCTTGGCGTGTTTCTCCTTGGATTTATCCTATATGGGACTCTCTGCACTTCCTGGACTTGATTAACTATTTCCTTTCCCATATTAGGGAAGTTTTCGACTATAATCTCTTCAAATATTTTCTCAGTCCCTTTCTTTTTCTCTTCTTCTTTTGGGACCCCTATAATTCGAATGTTGGTGTGCTTAATGTTGTCCCAGAGGTCTCTGAGACTGTCCTCAAATATTTTCATTCTTTTTTCTTTATGCTGCTCTGCAGTATTTATTTCCACTATTTTATCTTCCAGGTCACTTATCCATTTTTCTGCATCAGTTATTCTGCTGTTGATTCTTTCTAGAGAATTTTAAATTTCATTTATTGTGTTGTTCATCACAGTTTGTTTGCTCTTTAGTTTTTCTAGTTCTTGTTAAACATATTTTGTATTTTCTCCATTCTATTTCCAAGCTTTTGGATCCTCTTTACTATCATTCCTCTGAATTCTTTTTCAGGTATGCAGCTTATTTCCTCTTCATTTGTTTGGTCTGGTGGGTTTTTACCTTGCTCCTTCATCTGCTGCATATTTCTTTGTCTTCTCATTTTTTTAACTTACTGTGTTTGGGGTCTCTTTTTCACAGGCTGCAGGTTCGTAGTTCCCGTTGTTTTTGGTGTCTGTCCCCAGTGGCTAAGGTTGGTTCAGTGGGTTGTGTAGGCTTCCTGGTGGAGGGGACTGGTGCCTGTGTTCTGGTGGATGAGGCTGGATCTTGTCTTGCTGGTGGGCAGGTCCACGTCTGGTGGTGTGTTTTGGGGTGTCTGTGGACTTTTTATGATTTTAGGCAGCCTCTCTGCTAATGGGTGGCATTGTGTTCCTGTCTTGCTAGTTGTTTGGCATAGGGTGTCCAGCACTGTAACTTGCTGGCCGTTGTGTGGAGCTGGGTCTTAGCATTCAGATGGAGATCTCTGGGAGAGCTCTTGCCAATTGATATTACATGGGTCTGGGTGGTCTCTGGTGGTCCAATGTCCTGAACTCATCTCTCCCACCTAAGAGGCTCAGGCCTGACACCAGGCCAGACCACCAAGACCCTTTCAGCCACATGGCTCAGAAGAAAAGGAGAAAAAAAAAGAAAGAAAATATAATAATAAATAAAAATATTAAAATTAAAAATTAAAAAATTATTAAAATAAAAAAATAAAAACAGTAATAATAATAAAAAAAGGAGAGAGCAACAAAACCAATAAACAAATCCACCAATGATAACAAGAGCTAGAAACTAAACTAAGATAAACAAGTGCTAAAAACTAAACTAAGATGAAAATCAGAAACAAACCAGTCTCAGATAGCAAACCCCAAGCTACAGTTGCTCCCAAAGTCCACCACCTCAATTTTGGGATGATTCGTTGTCTATTCAGGTATTCCACAGATGCAGGGTACATCAGGTTGATTGTGCGGATTTAATCCACTCCTCCTGAGACTGCACACAGAAATTTCCCTTTCTTTTCTTTGTTCGCATAGCTCCCAGGGTTCAGCTTTGGTTTTGGTTCCACCTCTGCATGTAGGTCACCCTCAGGCATCTGTTCCCTCACAGACAGGATGGGGTTAAAGCAGCGGCTGATTAGGGGGCTCTGGCTCACTCAGGCCGTGGGGAGGGAGGGGTATGGTAGTTATAATTGGAACGCAGGGTGAGCCTGCGGCAGCAGAGGCCAGCGTGATGTTGCAACAGCCTGACGTACACCGTGTGTTCTCCTGGGGAACTTGTCCCTGGATCATGGGACCCTGGCAGTGGCGTGGTGCACAGGCTCCCAGGAGGGGAGGTGTGGATAGTGACCTGTGCTAGCACACAGGCTTCTTGGTGGCTGAAGCAACAGTGCTAGCATTTCATGCCCGTCTCTGGTGTCCGCGCTGATAGCTGCAGCTTGTGCCCGTCTCTGGAGCTCGTTTAGGCGGCGCTCTGAATCCCCCCTCCTCGTGCACCCCGAAACAATGGTCTCTTGCCTCTTAAGCAGGCCCAGACTTTTTCCCGGACTCCCTCTCGGCTAGCCATGGCGCACTAGCCCCCTTCAGGCTGTGTTCACGCAGCCAACCCCAGTCCTCTCCCTGGGATCTGACCTCCGAAGCTCGAGCCTCAGCTCCCAGCCCCCGCCTGTCCCAGTGGGTGAGCAGACAAACGTCTCAGGCTGGTGAGTGCCGGTCGGCACTGATCCTCTGTGCTGGAATCTCTCTGCTTTACCTTCTGTACCCCTGTTGCTGCGCTCTCCTCCGCTACTCCGAAGCTTTCCCCCTCCGCCACCTGCAGTCTCCGCCCGCGAAGGGGCTCCTAGTGTGTGGAAACCTTTCCTCCTTCACGGCTCCCTCCCACTGGTGCAGGTCCCGCCCCTATCCTTTTGTCCCTGTTTTTTCTTTTTTCTTTTGCCCTACCCAGGTACGTGGGGAGTTTCTTGGTTTTTGGGAGGTCTGAGGTCTTCGGCCAGCGTTCAGTAGGTGTTCTGTAGGAGTGGTTCCACACGTAGATGTATTTCTGGTGTATCTGTGGGGAGGAAGGTGATCTCCACGTCTTACTCCTCCGCCATCTTGAAGGTCCCCCCTCACACACTGTAATCTCCAGGCAACCACTGCTCAACTTTCTGTCACTATAGATTAGTTTGCACTTTAAAGAATTTTATAGAAATGGAATCATACAGCTTGTATATGTTTTTGTTTGACTTCTTTAGCCAGCATTATTGTTTTGAGAGTCATCAACATTGTGGAGTGTATCAGTAGCCCATTCCTTTTTTTTTTTTGCTGTGTAGTATTCCATTGTATGGATATCCCACAGTTGGTTTATCCATTTCCCTCTTCACGAACATTTGAGTTGTTCCTAGTTTTTGGCTATTACATATCAAGCTGCTATGAACTTTCATGTGCAGGTGTTTGTGTGGATGAATGCCCTCATTTCTAGGCTAAATACCTAGGAGTAGAATAGGGTCTGAGTATGTTTAACATTTTTAAAGGCTTTTGTACTGTTTTCTAAAACAGTTGCTCCATTTTACTTTCCCACTATCAATGTATGAGTGTTCTAGTTCTTTCACACCTCAACAACCTTGCTATGTTTAGTTTTTAAATTTTTAGACTTTTGAACAGGTGTGTAATGTTATCTCTTTGTTACTTGATGTTGCATTTCCCTAATGCCTAATGATGTTAAGCATCTTTTAAAAATTGTGTTTATTTGCCATCTTTATATCTTCTTTGCTAAAGTGTTTGTTCAAATTCATTGCCCATTTTTTTTTCTTGTGGTACACGAGCTTCTCACTGTTGTGGCCTCTCGCATTGCAGAGCACAGACTCCGGACGCACAGGCTCAGTGGCCATGACTCACGGGCCCAGCCACTCCATGGCATGTGGGATCTTTCCGGACTGGGGCACGAACCCGTGTCCCCTGCATCGGCAGGCAGACCCTCAACCACTGCGCCACCAGGGAAGCCCCTGCCCATTTTTATGTTGGTTGTTTTCTTGCTACTGAGTTTTGAGAGTTCATTATATATTCTGGAAATAAGTCCTTTATTGGATATATGATTTTTAAATATTTCCTCCCAGTCTGTGGCTTGTCTTTTCATTCTTAAGAGTGTCTTTCATAGAGCAGAAGTTTATTTTTATTTCTAATGATATATGATTTAACAATTTTTTCCATTTATTGGAATTGTGTACTTAGTATTATAGCTAAGAAATCTTTGCCTAACACAAGATTTTCTCCTAGGTTTCCTTCTGGAAGTTTTATAGTTTTAGGTTTACATTTAGGTATATGGTCAGTTTTGATCACTTTTAATTCTTGAATGTGGTGTGATGTGTGGGTTAAAGGCCATTTTGGGGGGGATATGTATATAGTTGTTTCAGCATCATTTATTGAGAAAATGGTCCCTTCTCTTCTGAGTTGCTTTTGCACCTTTGTTGAAAATTAGTTGTCCCTAGTGTGGATCTACTTTTGGGCTCTATGCTGTTCCATTGATATATTTGTCTATCTTTACACTAATACCACACTGTCTTGATATCTGCAGCTTTATAATAACATTGAAGTCAGGTGGTGCTACCCTTTCAACTTTCTTTTCCAAAGTTGTTTGTCTATTCTATGTCCTTTGCATTTCTCTGTGAATACAGTCTTTCCCCATTGTGTGTGATGTTAGTGATAGGTTTTTCATAGAAGCCCTTTATCTAATTAAGAAAAGTCCTTTCTATTTTGAGTTTGCTGAGAGTTTTATCAGAAGGATGTTGGATCTTGTCAAACATTTTTTCTGTTATCTATTGAGATGATCATGGGGTTTTTCATTTTAGTTTGTTAATATGGTGAATTATATTTATAAAACATTGGTAGATTTTTTAAAATTAATTTTTATTTGAGTGTGGTTGCTTTACAATGTCGTTTTAGCCTCCACTGCACAACAAAATGAATCAGCCATACACATAAAGATATCCCCTCCCTTTTGGACTTCCTCCAATTTAGGTTACCATAATGCATTAGGTAGAGTTCCCTGTGCTATACAGTATGTTCCTATCAGTTGTCTATTTTATGTATGGTATCAATAATCTATAAGTGTCAATCCCAGTCTCCCAATCCTTCTCACCCCACCCCTTTCCCCCTTGGTATCCATACCTTTGTTCTCTATGTCTGTGTCTCTATTTCTGCTTTGCATATAAGATCATCTATACTATTTTTCTAGATTCCACATATATGTGTGAGTATATGATATTTGCTTTTCTCTTTCTGACTTACTTCACTCTGTATGACACAGTCTAAGTCCATCCACATCTCTACAAATGACCCAATTTTGTTCCTTTTTATGGTTGAGTAACATTCCACTGAATATATGTACCACATCTTCTTTATCCGTTCTTCTTTTGATGGACATGTAGGTTGCTTCAATGTCCTGGGTATTGTAAATGGTGCTGCTATGAACATTCGGGTGCATGTGTGTTTTTGAATTATGGTTTTCTCTGGGTATATTCCCAGTAGTGGGATTGTTGGGTCATATGGTAGTTCTATTTTTAGTTTTTTAAGGAACCTCCATACTGTTCTCCATAGTGGCTGTATCAATTTACATTCTTACCAACAGTGCACGAGGGTTCCCTTTTCACCACACCCTCTCTAGCATTTATTCTTTGTAGATTTTTTGATGATGGCCATTCTGATCGGTGTGAGGTGATACCTCACTGTAGTTTTGATTTGCATTTCTCTAATAATTAGTGATGTTGAGCATCTTTTCATGTGTTTGTTGGCCATCTGTATGTCTTTGGAGAAATGTCTATTTAGGTGTTCCGCCCATTTTTTTTGTTTGTTTGTTTTGCGGTACATGGGCCTCTCACTGTTGTGGCCTCTCCCGTTGCAAAGCACAGGCTCCAGATGTGCAGGCTCAGCAGCCATGGCTCATGGGCCTAGCCGCTCTGAGGCATGTGGGACACGAACCCGTGTCCCCTGCATCGGCAGGCGGACTATCAACCACTGCGCCACCAGGGAAGCTCTCTGCCTATTTTTTGATTGGGTTGTTTTAAAACATTGGTGGATTCTTGAATGTTAAATTAACCTTGCATTCTTGGGATTAAACCTCCATTGGTCATGATGTATTATCCATTTTCAACAGGCAGTTGTCTTTTAAAGAGTTAAATAAGAAGAAAAAATATTGGACCAACATAGTTATCATTTCCAGTGTCCTTCAGTCTTTTGTATGGATCCACATTTTCACTTGGCATCATTTCCATTCCTTTCCCTCCTCATTCTTACCTCTCTGAAGGACTTTACCATTAATTTTGTAGTGTCGAACTGCCAATGAGAAGTTCTTATCACTTTTATATAACTCAGTGTCTTTATCTCACTTACATCTTTATTTTATTTCAAAAATTTTTATTTATTTATTTTTGGCTGCATTGGGTCTTCATTGCTGCATGCTGGCTTTCTCTAGTTGCGGCGAGTGGGAGCTACTCTTCCTTGCAGTGCACAGGCTTCTCATTGCTGTGGCTTCTCTTGTTGTGGAGCACAGGCTCTAGCCACGCAGGCTCAGTAGTTGTAGCTCACATGCTCTAGAGCACAGGCTCAGTAGTTGTGGCACACGGGCTTTGTTGCTCTGCGGCATGTGGGATCTTCCCAGACCAGGGCTCGAACCTGTGTCCCCTGTACTGGCAGGCAGATTCTAAACCACTGTGCTACCAGGGAAGCCCTCACTTACGTTTTTGAAAGATACTTGCACAGGTATAGATGATTTTTTTCTTTCAGTACTTTAAAGATGTTGCTTCATTTTTGGCTAACTTATATCATTTCTAACATCTTGCTTATTTTTGTTCCTCTGAATGTAAAATGTCTTTTTTCCTCTGTCTTGTTTTAAGATTTTCCCTTTAACACTGGTTTTCAGAAATTTGGTATATTATGTGCTTTGGTATAGTTGTATTCATATTTCTTGTGCTTGTGCAAGGAGTTTGTCGAACTTCTTGGATCTGTTTATAATTTTTATCAAATTTTATAAAATTGCAGCTGTGATTTATTCACATATTTTTGTTTCTCCCTCTCTTTTCTCTCATTTGGGGACTCAAATTATATGTGTATTAGGCCGCTTGATGTTTTCCCACAGTTTAGTGATGCTCTGTTTATATTTTAGTCTTCTCCCTGTGTTTTATTTTGGGTAACTTCTACTGCTAGGTCTTTAAATTCATTAATCCTTTTCTCATAATGTTTAATATGCTTTTAATCTCATTTTTTTGTACCACAAATATGGTAAGTTTCATCACTAGAAGTTGGATCTTTTAAAAATATCTCCAATGTCACTACTTAACATGTTCAATATAGTCTCCAGCTTTCTGGACATAAGGAATATAGTTATAACTACTATTTTATAGTAGTTATATACTATATTCCTGAAGTTGGGGCCTGTATTTTGAAATTATAACACATCTCTGTGAGGTAAAGAATCTGATTGGCTCAAAAAAGCTTAAGCCTTTATCTCCTGTGTAATATAGCCTTTAAAAACCTCTAAAGACCTTTTGTGCTAATTGGGCTTCAGGGCAGTGGTATTCAAATTGAGAACTGTTACTTTAAAAGTTATATAAATGGTCATTTTTCTTTGTCAGACAAAAAATCCTCAGACTCCATGTTTGTATCTTCTCCCTTTATGCCCAAGGCAAGTATATCAATAAACATGATAAGTTCCTTGCCTTCCAGAATGTTGCTAGAGATGTATTATTAGCAAGAACAAAAATGGATCTGAAGCATCAAGTTCTAGGGTATGAGTCTACACACAGAACAAGCAAAATAGAGCAAATAGATTTGGGTGATGGAACCTGGAGACATTTGTTAGGTTTCTGGCACTGGAGGAACATGTACTTCTTGAAGGCACATATCCGAGTGTCAGAGGGGCTGGAAGCCACAGGATGAACACAACATATTGTGGTTCATCAATTTTACATGTTGATAAAAATTTATAACATGATTTAAAAGTAAACAGATATATTATGATATAAAATGCAAATTTTGCAGGATTTTAAGGTAAAAATCAGACTTAGAAAAAGTATTGAGCCTTGGGTTACCTTAGGCCATGCCTCAGAATTCAGGAGGCAGAGGAGGTCCTGATCCTTCTGCTGCATAGATAGGGCTATTTCAGTGGAAGAATTGAGGAGCCTTGCTCTAAAACTTCAGTACCCCTGCAAGGAGGAGAGAGGAGCCCCTTATGGGAGGCCTGCCACTGTGCAGGGGGCATAGAAAGAGATGTTGATGGGCTGAACCCATGCAGACACCCTCAAGAGCTACCAAAATGTGGACAAGATCAACTTACTCACCCATCCATCCCTCCTTCCCTCCATTGCATCCATCCATCCACCCATCCATCCATCCATGCATCCATCCATGCATCCATCCATCCATCCATGCATCCATTCATCCAACCATCCATCCATCCATCCATCCATCCATCCATCCATCCATCCATCCATCCATCCAAGCATCCATGCATCCATGCATCCAAGTAATCAACCAACCATCAGTCCATCCATCCATCTTATAAGCCTTTATTAAGTGCCTCCTGTGTATCTAAGATAGTAATACTTGATGAAAACTAAAATGGATAAGAAATGGACTCTGATCTCAAGGAATTTAATGTCTAGTGCAGGAGTTCTCAAAGTTCTTCCTGCTGCAACATATATAATTACAAAATATTTGCTAAATTTATGAGCAGTGCCAGATACTGTTCAAAGTGGTTGACATGAAATAACTCATTTAATATTTACAACAACTCTTTGATATAGGTACTATTATTATTTCCATTACACAGCTGAGGAGCAGGTGGACTGTGTTCTCTGGGCTGAGAGTCATTGTCTAGAGGGACAGGCATGTTTATAAATAATTATAATGCTATAAGTGTAATTGGAACATAATAGTGAGACTGATTGTTTCTAAAGAAGCAGGGATCCCTGATTCCAGATGGAAGACCAACTGAGCATGGAAACCCCAACATGGAAATTCCTTTTCTTTCCTGCTAATTATCACAGAATCACAGAATCTTGGGCCTGCTACACGTATACCTTGTTTTACTGTGCTTTCCTTTATTGCACTTCACAGATATTGTGTTTTTCACAAATTGAAGATTTTCCCCACGTTGAGCAAGTTGGTCAACACCATTTTTCCAATAGCATCCACTCACTTTGTCTCTCTCTGTCATATTTTGGTAATTTTCATAATATTTCAAACTTTTTCATTATTATTATAGTTGTTATGGTGATCTGTGATCAGTGATCTTTGATGTTACTCTTGCAAAAAGATTACGACTCGCTGAAGATTCAGATAATAGTTAGCATTTTTTTTAGCAGTAAAGCATTTTAAAATTAAGATATGTACATTTTTTAGACAATGCTATTGTACATTGAATAGACTAGAGTATAGTATAAACATAACTTTCTTTCTTCTTTTTTTTTTTTTTTTTTTTTGCGGTATGCAGGCCTCTCACTGTTGTGGCCTCTCCCGTTAGGGAGCACAAGCTCCGGACGCGCAGGCTCAGCGGCCATGGCTCACGGGCCCAGCCGCTCCACGGCATGTGGGATCTTCCCAGACCGGGGCATGAACCCATGTCCCCTGCATTGGCCTGCATTGGCAGGCAGACTCTCAACCACTGCGCCACCAGGGAAGCCCTAAACATAACTTTTATATGCACTGGGAAGCCAAAAAATTCATGTGACTCACTTTATTGCAGTATTTGCCTTATTGAGGTGGTCTGGAACTGAACCCACAATATCTCTGAGGTCCGCCTGTGTGTGACTTTTCATAGCATTTGGCCTGTTTTCAACAGCTTCAGTAGCAAAGCACTCCTGACCTCACAAGGCCTCCCATTTTGTCTTTGGCCAGGCCTGAATGGTGGGAAATATTATGTTTTATCAAAATCTACCTCCTGATAATTTCTGAAAACCAGCCCTAGTTCTGTTTCTTAGGGCATTGCATTTTTTCTTAAGTTTCTGTGAATGGGATGTTAATAGACATCATATGGGAAATAGAAGAGAGTTGTGTACACAATAGATATGGTAAAAAAATTCTAACACAGGTTTCTATATTAGAGGATTTTCTCAGAATCTTGTTTTGTTTTGTTTGTGGCTGCACAACATGGCCTGTGGGATCTTAGTTCCCCGGCCAGGGATCAAACCGGGCCTGCTGCTTTGCAAGCTGGAGTCTTAATCACTGGCCCACCAGGGAAGCCCCAGAATCTTTTGTATGCTAATGTGCTTTGTGAATCTAGGAGGGAGATTGCCTTTGTGGCATTTTCCAAATTTATTCACCCTCCCAACTCTTTCCTTTTCTTTTTTTTTTTTAACACCTTTATTGGAGTATATTTGCTTTACAATGGTGTGTTAGTTTCTGCTTTATAACAAAGCAAATCAGTTATATATATACATATATCCCCATATCTCCTCCCTCTTGCGTCTCCCTCCCTCCCACCCTCCCTAACCCACCCCTCTAGGTGGTCAGAAAGCACCAAGCTGATCTCC